>NC_034592.1:124883623-124944186 GCF_900095145.1 Mus pahari | reverse complement strand
AAAAAAAAAAAAAAAAAAAAAAAAAAAAAAGAAAGAAAGTTTGCTGCTCATAAGAAAGTGATATTCAGAAATATATGGAGAATATAATACAATGTTTATAAATGAACAAACATTTATTTAATGATAGTTAAAATGTCTCACTTTCCAGATGGGTGGGATGCTAGTATTATAGTATTATATAACACAGGTGCTGCTATCATTATTATTTAATATATGGTGATGCTGAGGTAGAGAGAGACTAAATAGCATGTCAATGATCACACTGTTTAGTCAATATACAAACAAAATTTAGACCTGGAAAACTGAAAACCAAGATTAAATGGTTAGGTTTTTTTTTTTTGTACTTTACATTGAAAATAATTGGAAGGTAATAAATAACAAAAGAAAATTACATTAAAATCATATTTTATATGTTATATAGTATACTTTGTTAATATAATATTGTGTATTTGTAATATTCAGAGATATACAAAAGAATGTTGTCCAATGCAAATATTAATTATATCAGGGTAAAAGATTGCTTTTTATATTATTCATTGTCTTTGCATTGTTTGAATTTTCTACAAAGAACTTATATTTAAAAGTAACTACATAAGTTACTGAAAAAACAAAACATTAGAACAGTTTTTTTATTCATTAGCATTTTCTTGCAGAAATAAACTAATATTTAAGAGAGGTAAGGAATGTTTCTGGCCTGTTAAAAATATAACACAGAACCAAGAAGCAATTAAAGTGGAGATTAGGTGAATACAGGGATCAAAAATAAGAATGGAATTTCAAATCCACGTTTATGTTTAAATGGTAATTTCAAACAGATATTCACTGTAGAATATCCTAAGAAATAAAACTTAATAAATGTATGTGGATGCTGAGAAAAATATCTCAGGTTAATCAGTATTTTACAAATGCTAATTTTTCAGAATTCAAATTGTAGGTTTTATTTTTCTCTTCTTTTCCTTATTTATATAATAATCATGTCTTGCTTTTAAAAATAAGAAAATATATACAAGCAAGGAAGATATTTTAATTGTTTCCCTAGTAAATCACCAAAGATCAGAAATTTATGATGAAGAACTGATCATATACACTACACACACACACACACACACACACACACACACACTAACCATCTAAAATGCACAAGCTACATGCACATGCACGGAGCCACATACAATGGAGAAAACTGTAAATAACTGAATAATTCAATGTTAGGGCTCTGAGAGTGTAAATGGTGGGACACCAGATGATAGAATGTCATCTGCCTCTGAGGCATATTTAAAGTCCCCTGTTAAATGAAGCAACAGAATAGACTTTAAAAAAAAATGTTTGCAATTTAATCCTTGAAGGGGAAATCATTATGTGCTCTTAGTTTTCATCTTTTCCTGTAGGAATAATGTTCTAAAATGAATGCATGCCATTTCTATAAACAAAGACAAATATTGCAAGCTCTCCTAGGTATCACCTGTGGGGGTCATATCAACATAGTCTCCCTGCTTCTTCTCCCTTTGCCGGAGCTCCCTATTGAGACACAGGGCCACAAACTGTAGGCACAAATAAAGCAGTGGTGGCAGCTAGAGATGTGTTGTTTGCCCCAGTTTTTTCCCCTTCACTGGAGGACCAGAGGGCAGCTACCTTCCAGCAGTGTTTAGTAAGACTGACAGTCCAAGAGTGGGTATCTGAGAGGCACTGAAGTGCACTCAGACCCTCTATACATGCTGACCTGGAGGAGGGTACGGATTTGCTTCTGCTATGATGGGTATCAGGATGAAGCCCTCAGGAGGGAATGGTGGTTAATAAGTGCAGGAAAAGGACTAAGAAAGTTCATATTAAGGTGGAGAGTAAGGCAATTTCTTAGGTGGCACAATGTTTTATTTCTCTGCAGCTATTTAGGTAAGGAAGAGAGAAATAGAGCAATTTTGAGCTGGCATGGCTGGCTACTCTACCCATGATAATGGCACCACCAATGATCACCTTTTACACTCAACTTTCTCAACATGACCTCACCTTTCTTATTTGACTCTGTTACCATAGCTGATCTCCCTCCAGCTTTCTTTCTTTTCCTTTTCCTTTTCCTTTTCCTTTCTTTTTCCTTTCCTTTTCCTTTTCCTTTTCCTTTTCCTTTTCCTTTTTCTTTTCCTTTTTCTTTTTCTCCAGTCATTTTGACCTCCACGAGGTCTGAAACTAGATTAAGGATTTAGAAAGCATTTCTCAGGTGACATCCTACCTCATAAATGCCAAACAGCATTGGCGTGACATTCGTGGAGTTCCAAAGGGACACAGCTCGGGTGTGCACCTGGGTATTAATTGATTTTGATTTTAATATTAATGAGCCTATGATTTGGTCTAGTTGACCTTCAAATTCAAATTAGATACTGATTAAATAATAAGGCAGGTGAATCTGGATGTGTTTGCACAGTTATTTCCCCCAGCCGCTCGCCAGTAAGGTGTCTTGGCAGTGGGTGAGGATGACATGGAAAACATGGTGGCAGCTAGAAGAGAGAGTGCTCCTGACCTAATGAGACAACTATACTTTTAACAATAACCTCGGCTCTTCAGAAGTTTCAACCAGAGCCTTCTCTATTACTGCATTTGAACTCCTGTGTTTTATGGACTCGCATCTGATTGCTTGCATGTTTGCTAACTCAAATAGAATTTGTTTTTCAAAACATAAAGTATAAAGTCTGTTTTTTTTTAAAAAAAAAAAAGAGCATCCACAACAGTAAAGGGAGAATTTCCCAGCTGGTAAGTTCACGTTCAATTGATTTTTGCAGATAATCTCAGCGTGCCTATCAAAGGCCATGGATACTTATTTCCTAGGGCCAGCTTTATCCTGAAGCTCATTTCATCTCAGTCCTGGCTCTCAAACCTACCCTGTGTGGATGATCAGCTCATTAGCATATCCTACCTCCTCAACCCTCAGCCCATTGGACAGCCACAAGGACTCACTGTGAGCAGGAGTCCTTCTCAGTGTAGGGACTACAGCCTACTGCGATCTTTAAGCAGACAGTTTTTCCTCACTACAGTAATTACACAGTCCATATTTACGTGGGGTAAGTGGGCAAGAACACCCAGGCTTGGTTCTCAGTGGGAAGTATGTCTACAATAAGAGGATCACTAGTGTAGACGATGCTTAGGTTCTAACACTTCTTGAATTTTTTTCAACTTTCACATAACTGTTTGGTTAAGAAAAACAACAACAACAACAACAACAAAAAAAACCTTCTGTTCCAGGAATAAAGACAGCCACCTCATTTTGCTTGCTTGTTTTCAACTCCCACATTCTAGAAGATGCTAATTTCCAGTGTAGACAAATATAAACCCAGCCAATTGACAAGCAACACTGTAAACCACTGAGCTGGGCACAGACACCATGGATATCATCCTGGAGCAAGAGCCTGGCTATTCAGACCAGGGGCAATTCCAAGACCCGCGAAAGATGCTCCTTTGGGAGTGAAGTCTCCAAAAAGTCAAGAGAACGGGGCTCCTTTAGGACCTTTGATCAGCAGAAAATATCCTGCCGCTTACAGTGGAGAGTGTCATAAGCATTTCTATAAGTGATCTTGTGACTGTGGAGTTCTGAAATAGCCCTGGTGTCACCAAGGACAGATATTTCTGCATGAACGCTAATAACAGAGAAGATTTGAAATGAATCCCGAACACTTATGACTTCCTTTTAACCTCAACTTGACCTCAATCTTGGATGATTTCAATGGAAAATTCTTTTTCTTAATTCTAAACTGTGCATCTGTCAATCTTGATGACAGCTTGGCAAGCATCATAGACTGAGTTGGAATGAATCATCCATTTAAAAAAAAAACAACAAAAAACAAAAAACAGTGCCCTTATATGAATGCTATTTCAGGAGATAAAGGCAAGATCCTCATCCTATGTGTTTTACTATTAATTTAAACCAGATTACATACTAACATAGATCACAAAACTTGTTTTCCAAATAAAAAAGTTAATGGAAATTAACAATTTAATTCCCGCAAAATCTCCTAACCCTTCACATTTAGTCTCATACGTTTGTGACACGTGACAATTCTTTGATGGAGTTAGCACCATTAAAAGTAAAATCCTGAAAGTATTCTGAAAAATAATTGATCCTTGCATGAGCAATTAACGGTGTGAGATCCTAAAAGCATCAAGAATATCACAAGCTGCGTGTTTTATGAAGGTGTGATGTCTCCCAGCTAAACAACTCAACAGCAAGAAATCTCAGCTTGAAGCATTCAAATTAGACTGTTCCTTGTTCTTACTTCTTACACTCTGTCGTTCAAACTCATGATGCCTTTACAGTTGTATGATAAGCTTAATGATTGAGACATCCTTTTTGGTTTTTCTGGCATTTTTTTGGTTTGTTTGCTTTTGTTTAAAAGAAAGTACTATCTTCTATCTTTTTTTCTTATACAGTCAGTCTATTTCTCTGTACAATGACTAAGTTTCTCAGGAACTCTGACATGAATTACATTTTTAGATGTGTCAAGTGTTTTTGAAATAAGAGATATCTGAACATAGACCTATATAGGATGAAGGAAAGTTGAAAATTGGCAATAAACAAAAAAAGGGGACCATTTCAAGATGACAGCAATATCCTGGACACTGTTGCTCCCGTCAGATCTCCTCTGGGAAGGAACAGTTATTTTCCCAGGTACCTGCATATGTCATCCGTTTCTGACTTCTACAATTATCCTAATAGCAAGGAACTGTTTTCCTCAAGACCACACAATCCCTTCCCAGGATAGCCTGCAACCAGAATCCATGGCAGGATCCTCTTGCATTACGGTTAATCTTCATAATGTCATTTGGAACCAATCTCTTCTGATAGTTCACTGGAACTTCCCCTAAGCCATTTCCGTCTTCTTCCCTTTTCTATTAAGGGAGTTGACTTCTAGAGCGATCTCTCTCTCTCTCTCTCTCTCTCTCTCTCTCTCTCTCTCTCTCTCTTTCTTCCTAATAATCTGTCTTGGTATGGAAAGTCCATTCTATTTGAGGAACAGAGAAACAGCAAGGAAACTGACCTGTGCTATGGTATTTTGTGAGGTAGATATTATTTACTGAGCACGTACATGTGTGCATGTGTCTGTGCGATATGTATGTGCACAGGTGTATGGAGGAGACCAGAGGATGTCATGGAGCATTCTCCTGTATTATTCTCTGGATTATTTTCTTGAGACAGGGCTTCTCAACTAATCTGGCGCTCTCCTGGCAGGCAGCAAGCCTAGTGATCTTTTGTCCTCAATCTCAGTCCTAGGATTTCACAGGGGCGTTTATTTATAGGTCATTGGGATTTAGGGAGCATTTGTTTGGTTTTGTTTTTCATTGTTTTCTAGATTTTGAGACAGTTTCCTCTAGCCCTAGACTGGCCTCAAATGTGCAATATAGCTGATGCTGGCCTTGAACTTTTAATCTTGCCTCAGACTCCTGAGCGCTATGGTTACAGGCAGGAGCCGGCGCCACCGGCTTAGATGCTTGGAATCTGAACTCAGCTCCTCATGCTTCCGCAGAAAGTGCTTGGATCCACTCTTCCAGGTTCCCAGACTGAAGATAGACATTACCCTTGTCCTCATCACAGAAGGGAAAGCTGAAGTACCAAGACGTTTCACCGTGTATTTCCTTGCTAATCATTTGTTCACTTCTTTAATTATCTGTCAAAGGTTAGCTCTGTAACTGGGAGCAGAACTAGGATTAAGCCCCAAGCATATAACCCAATTATTTATACTCTTATCAACTGCCCTCAGCTACATGTCTTAAAGCAAAGACCCACCAGGAAACGGGGCATGGAATTATAAATGCTGTTGAGCACTAAAATCCCAAGACTATTTTGATTTCCTCAGCAGATGAAGAGACTAGCAAGTCTTCAAGGTAGAGTACGCCTGCTTCTGCGTCAGATCAGACTGAAGAAATGGATTCGAAGCACCTACGTAAGTCCCAAGGAGGCGATACGCTGTACAAGATACCCACTTGGTCAAACAGAGTAGTCTAGTCTGGCAGCCGGATGAGGTTTTAGTAGCTACTAATGGCAGATATCAAATACTATTTCTAATGGGAAGAGTTGCCCACCAATTAGGAGGGAGAGGAGAAACTGACCCGTCTTATTTCCCTTTACTATTTTGAAAGCATTTGCATCTCTGTTTTGTGGCACTTATCTCCATACCGGTCAAAATTTCTCCTAGTTATTATTAGTTTCCTCTTAGTGATAGCCCAGAGAAATGCGGCCCTGCCTCAGGTTGATTTGTATGGATGCCTTTCAAACATTTCTCCCTTGAGCCATGGGCCTCTGGTTGATGGTCCTCACAATGCCACACTTTCAAACTTATGCCTAGGAATAGTTAGTTACAAACAGCAGAATCGACAAATTCTTGAGTTTCAGATAAACATTTTTTTTTTTCCTCTAACCAAACTTTCTCTGCGCCTCCTCTTATTTTTATGAACATTATTTTTAGAGGAACAAATGTAAATGTATATATAAATTCTGAAGAGGCTCGATATGGCATGGAGGAGAGTGGGTGGGATCCTTGTGTTCAAAATAAAGGCTTTTGCTGCATCAGTTTCCCCGCATAAACGAACCCCACATGCTTTACTTTTAAGGACCTGTGAAGTTTAGATGTGCACTCGTACCTTCATTTTTGTGGACTTCAGCTTTGTCTTCGGAAGCTGGGCTGGGCACAGGGGTGGTGTTGACACCATCTATAAAACAGAAAGAATGACTCAGGCTCAGTATGTCAGGCTGTGGCTTTTCCTTCCCTACAGCTCCCTCACCACTGGCCTATGAAGGTGTCAGTGTCCTTCACACACTGAATGGTCTTACAGGAGCAGAGGGTTGTAATGCATTTTTAAAATATATATATATAAGTAATGAAGCATATATCTTCACATAAGACAGAGGCCAATGAACTACAAAATGTATTCTGGGCAAGGCTTGTTTGTTGGCTGTAGTTTGCCAACACGCCCAGTAGTGTTTTGCTTCCTCCACAATTCTCAGAGAATGGAATACAGTTTCTGATTTGTGATATGTGGTAACGTATACCCATGCAGGTTTCGACAGAGTGCCTTGATGCATGTGATTTTTATCGTTTGCTTTTGCTTAGCTCAGCACGCCTATGGGCTGCCAATTCACCCGGCTGGCCAGCTGGCCAGCGGATCTGTGGCTGTCAGCGATGTAGCCCACGAGAAGGGGACCACTCAGAACGACGCACCCAGAGATACGCAGGGATATCGTGTTACTCGGTTATAGAACGGAGACCAAGGACAGGGAGGACTCTGTCTACCTCACAGTCCCGATTAAGGCCATTCAGAGCTCATCTCTCTTACTGGCCTCATCAGAACCATGGGGATTTGATTCATATTTGGTCTCCACAGTGCTAGGTAATGAGCTACTAGCAGTAAAACTGTAAAATTAGGATGCAAGAACGTATTTAAGTCATCTGACAACTGGTAAGACAATATAGACATTTTCTTACAGTTATTCAGTCACAGACTTATAGATAAAATATTCAATTCAAGGACATTTTCTTACTTTCTAGCATATCATTTGTCCATTTCATATGGCTGTTACTTTCAGGTTGCATCTCTATTGGAACACAGAATAACATCTCTGGAAGGTAGATAAGGGGGTGAGGCGGACCACTTGCTTTCATTAGATATCAGCTGCCTTTGACTTAAACAAAAGGCACCAGCCGTTAACCTTCCCTTAAGTCACAGCACGTTCCGATTTTCATCTCCCTTCAGAGCAAAACTGCCTGAAGGGAGTTATTGTCGCTGTCTTCTGTGCTTTCACTTCTGAAGTCCTGCACACGCCGTGCGTGCCTTTCCAGTGCTTACGCCGTGCGAGCCTTTCCGTGCGAGCCTTTCCAGTGCTCTTCCTGACTCTCTCCTCTAAGATGCTGGCCTCCTAAGCCCCAACAGGTCTTGAACTTGCCATTTTTCTGCCTCAGCCTCCCTCTCAGATAGCACGCTTCCATGGAGCATCGCGTTCAAGTTCCTCCTTCCTGTCCATCTGACTTGACTTCTCAGTAGCACTTCCCAGCCCCATTCCTGTTCTTTTCAGGACATAGTATTGTAGCAGCTGCCTCTGCCTTTCTTAACAGGGATGTAGATGCGATGGCCTCCCAGCTCCTTGGCCTTTGACAATTCCATTTTCTTCTCGCTGACTCTCCTTTTAGTCCCAGGCTGTAGGTCTCCCTTATATCACAGTGTCCCCTAAACCTGGTCTGAAGTGTTCATCTCTCCCTAATATGAACGTGTTTATCTAATGTGACATCCCTTCTGGCTGTCTGCACACATTTTCAAATTTATTGATGCAAAAACTGAACGATTAACTTTTTCAATGTCTTCCACGGAGCCGTTAAGTGGTACTGTTGCCCCCGAGACACTGAAGCTAGACTCCTCTAACCTACATGGGATTCCTCTTTCCCCTATGTGCCCTGCCCAGCCTTTCAGCTTACGTGCCTTGTTGCTCCTTTTTTTTCTAGAATGTGCCATATTTCAGTCTCTATTTCCAGAATCCCCTGTTATGGTACCTGTAGACATCATCTATCTCTACCTTTTTGATCCATTTTTATCCCCGGGAAAATGAGTTCATTAATATATAGATCCCTTATTGCAATGGTTAAAATGTTCCAATAAAGTCTCTCTGTAGTAAAGTCGAAGCACATGCTGTACAAACAATCTGGGCCTATGATTTCTTACCAGATCTCACATTCTACTGAGCCCACTTTGCTCCAGTCACACCACTCTCCCCATACCCATCCATCTTGAAGTTAATTTACTTTCAGTTCCCTCTGTCTAGAATGGGTTTTCACCAGATCAGCATTCGAAGCCCATCTCAAGCAACACTTCCCCATCTAGTCTTCCTTAGAGTTGCCCTCTGAGGGTTGCCTCAATTTTACCTCTTTACTCTGCAAGCTTCTTGAACTCTCTGATAATTGTATCCCTCTTATTTGTTTCTTGTTGGTATTCCCCCACCAGACTATAAGCTTCAAGGAACGATGGATGTTGTTTTTAGAATTAAATGTAATGTTGGCAGTACACACTCAGTGCTGGGGAAGCAGGCAACCTTAGATATGTATTCATTATTGATTTCTTGATAAATACTATATGCAATTGTATTTGATTTGATGGTGACAGCTGTCAAAACCTGTAAATAAATTATGCTATTTTGAGATTGCATTTTTTCCATTACGTGGAAGAGACCTGCAGAGTTATGCAATCAACATCGGCACTGGGAAATATGTTGAATGAAAGCAAGATATTTTTATTTTGGAAACTAATAGCAGGTCACAGGGCTTTAACAACCAAACCAGGTCTTCAGTTGTTCTGTTGCCTAATCAGAGGAGGCTGTGAAAGGGCAAAATGCACAGATCAGCATTGTCCACAATTCTAAATGGATCCTGCTGATAGTCTCCATGAGTCAGCACACTGTCTTGGCAAGAGGAACCACTGAGGAAGACAGTTGAGATGCTGCAATATATGCCTAGGAGAGAGTCATATTGAGTGGTAATGCTCTTCCACTCTGACATCTCAGATGGTGGTCACAAAACCAAAAAGAAACTACCAGGACCCAACTGATACAGGATGAAAGGATGAATGAATAAAACATAGGCACTGTGTGTGTGTGTGTGTGTGCATGTGTGTATGTGTGTGCATATGTGTACACATGTGTGTATGTGTGCATGTATATGTGTATATATGTGTGCGTGTGTGTTTGTGAATGTGTATATGTGCATGCATGCGTGTGTGTACACATGTGCATGTGTATTCATGTGTGTGTGTGTATGTGTGTACACATGTATTGTGTATATGCGAGCATGTGTGTGGTATGTGTATGTGTGTGTACAGTGATAGGAGAAAATCAATATTAATAAAGACAGTTTGGACCAGCACATGGAATGAATAAAACCCATAAAACTTCAACAGTCAGACCAGGTCCTCAGCAGCCAACAGCTGACTGACAAACACATGTCATCCTGAAACAGTGACAGCTTTTCATGTCAGCCCCACCTTCAACACAGTGTAATGGTGTGTGGGTCGTGGGTAGGAGGTCAGACAAGAACAGTTTATAGTACCCAAATTCATTCTGTTCAGAAGAAAGGGCCAGCTGACCCATCAAGAGGTACACAAGGTCCTTCCTGGCCTGCTTCAAGGCATCCTCTGATTAGCCTCCTTCAACCCCATCTTCTCAGTTAATAATAAAAGCTCTCTTTCCTTAAAGCAGTCCCAAGAATATTGCTGAAGTTTTCAGTAGAAAACGTATCACATCGCCTGGTTTAATTCTGAGAGGTCAGCATGTGGAGTAGGATGTGGTGGGCATAGGCGTCAGAGCTCACTCTTTAAAAACATGCCCCATCCCATGGGGCTCAATAGAATAAGGAAAATGACTTGGCAATTGAAGAGAAAGGGGTGTTTTTATTTTGTCAGTGAGGCTGGAAACCATATGATTGTGGCTCTTACTCTCTTAAAGAACAACATTCCCAAGGACAGAAATGGGGCAGGGGATGGGGAAAAATGATTTCATTCTCTTTTGAACCATAAGGGCTATTATTTTAAATGCTAAATTTATAATCTACAGTGTAGAATCTATAACACGATATAATCAATATGCACAGTGACTTCTCTTAATAGGGGTGATGTCAGGAAGGTTTTTTATCTTATAGCTCTTGGGAGAGAGGCGCTGCTCTGGTTGCCTGGCACCATCTACAACATGCAAAGATAGCCAGACACATGGCTCTTCAAAATTAAATGCAAGAGAGTTAAAACACCCCATTTAGTATGGAGAGAAAGCCTTTGCTTCATTTTCTTCACGTAGTTCTAACTTCATTTTTTTCCTTCCTCTAACTCTGTCCGCTCATTCTGACCTGATCTAAGTCATCCAAACTCTGATCCTGTGCTTCCTTCCCAGCTCGACCCACGGTTCCTAGTGCAGTCCTAGGCGATCTGTTACGACAAGAAGGAAATGGAATCGGTAATAAGAGTACTGTTTTTGTACTGGGAGCACAGTCAACTTAAGAGTTACTGGAACTGGAGAGGAAGGAAGCCTGGGTTAATCAGGTTTTGAGAAAGGCATAAGCATTTTTAGGCAATAGCAGTGAGTAAAGTTGTTGTTCACCTCTGTGGATGAGACCCAGGAGACTCCTCAAAAGAAACCTGAGCCCACCTGCTTCTTGGCTCTGCCCTTCCATTTCTTCCGCCGTTTGCTTTTCCTCTGGACCACTTTCATCTTTCAAGAAAACCACAGGGGGAGAAAAAAAAATCAAGTCAATTTATGAAATATCTCTTTATGGCTAATACGCGACACCGAAATTAATTGCAAGCAATGTACCGTGACTCCCCAAAAGCACAGCGGAGAGATGAATCAGAGGCATGAAATAGAAGAGGCCCCCCACATAAAGAGGTGCATTTGTACTCATCTCTTCTCCCAGGATTTGCTAGAGGTAAAAACAACACTGAAGTAAATAATATTCACTCTGGTGCTGGAAGGATTTCTCCTTTTGCCGGCCATCTCCAAAGATGCCAAACATGTTTTACTCCCAGTCTTCTTTCCAGCTTTGAATCAAGTAACATTCTCAGTGTAAGGAGCTTGGCTGGTTTTCTGTGCCTTTCATGTTTTTGTTAGATATGTGCTTTCAAAATTTTTATTTTCATTTATCTTGTATATGGTAGTCTAATGCATCAATGCATGAATTTTTTGTGTTGAATTCATTACACCGATCAACTATAGAACTCTGAAAAAACGTAACTAAATGGGCGGCTGCAACAGAGGCTGGCTACTTGCAACTAATTATTTTTTTGTCTTAAAACTTGTGAATTCACGGGCAGAGAAAATGTACTCCCGAGGGCAAGTAAAGGCCTGATTTTGTAATTAATTTTGGGGAGATCTCCAAAAAACACTTCTGTGAAAAGAGCAATGTAGATTATTATCTTATCTGAAGATACAGGAATGGAATATAAAATGTAGTTATGTACAGAGAAGTGAAAATAAGAAGCTAGCAATATGAAGTACAAATGACCATAAGGCCTTCTGTCCAGGAGCAGCAGCTAACTCCCTTCTGTGTGGACACAATATGTCTTGTCACTTGTTTGGCCAAGGGGATAAGGTAGAAATGACATCTTGAGCCTTCTGAGCTGCCTCAGAATGACAGTTCTTGTTTTCTCCTTTGGGAAAGGGAGCCATAACTGCAATGCAGTTCAGACTAGACTCCCCTGGACAGAGAGGGCCATAGAACCAAGCTCAGAGGAAGCAAGACCCATGAGGGAGGCAGTGTTGTATCTTCTAGTCCATCCCAGATGCCTGTAGGATGCAGAGTGGCCACCTTAGCCAATGTCCCAGAGCAGAAAGACTGCTGTGCCCCCTCCATCCCTGGCCCATAAGCAGGTCTAAGTCACCAATGCTTATGATCTTACTGTGGTGGTTTTCAGTACCACCACTTGGTGCTGCTCGTTCTTTTCTGGTTTGGTTTGATTTGAGCTTTGAGACAGGGTTTTACTCTGGGCCCAGTCTGACCTTGACCTTGCAGTTCTCACACTTGTATCTCCTGAATGCTGGGAAGGTAGGCATGGGCTGCTTTACTACCTGTTCCTCATGCAAAAGCAGAAGTATGAGAATCCTGCGGGAGGCTTGACTAGCAGAGGTAAAACAACAACCCTAGAACTTGCAGAGACCCATTACCGAGATGCTCTGAAAGCAATCCACTGGACACCGTCCACTGAGAACAAGACTGCAGTCAATGAATACCTGCATATGTACAGGATCTACTCCGTTTGTTCAGCTAGTGGGGGACACAGAGCAATTGTGACTATGAGAAGCTAGGGACTTCTCAGTGTGTCTTTAAATCCACTGCAGTAAGTGACATATTTAACAGCCCCACACACAGCACCTGCTGTTGAGATTCTTCATGAGGATGACAGCACTGATTTTTGTTCTTGGGAGGAAATAGCCATCACGGTTGTTCTTGTTCCCTTAATAAGGCCAAGCTGGTTCGAGAGCACGTGCCAAAAATTTAGCCAATTATTTCTTCCCTTCCTCCCTACCAAATGGACTGAACAAGCAGGCGAAGATCTGCCAGCTTTCCTCCAACAGGCAGACTTCATAATGTAGATTTCACAATAGGTCTGAAGTCTGTAGGTGACAGGCTGCCTTTAAAAATTAGTCTGGTTCCCATGTCCCTTCTAGTGTGACTACGACAGAGACAGAGAGGCTCCTTAACTGGAGAATACAGGCAGAGAAAGAAACAAGTCTTAGGAATGCGAGGAACTGTTTCTGGTCAAAAAGAAATTCACATTCAGATGCCCAGGTGCAACGCTCTTATACAGGGGTTTACAGGGATTTCCTCTGCCTCGCATGCATGTCGTAGCACTCCCGAACAGACAGCCCAAGGGCACGTTTTTCTTCCCTATTTTGAGTCTTGGCTGTAATTTTCTACTTGAGTATTTCTGCTCTTGGGAAGTTAGCTTAGGGATCGCTTGGCATGTTTATCTTGGAAGAGAGGTATTCTAGAAGTAGCCTGGGTTTGTCATTTGAGTAGCATGCCCTCAGCTGAAAAGGTACTTTTTTTTTTTTTTTCAATTTCAGAGCCAATTCACGCAGAAATCCAGCAGGGGGCGCCAATGCAGAAGACTTGCTCTCTAAGCCCACCGTGCACTCTTGGGCAATTAGATTAGCATGCATCTCACTATCTTTTAGAAGGACATTCTGGCTGCGTTCTATCTTTCCATCCATTTTAAATGCTTCCAACGAGTGAGTTCTTACTGAAAAAGTGGGCCTTTGCCGGTGTATGTGTGGGGTGGAGGTGGAGGGAGAGGAAGACACCACGCCGCCGACTCACATTACCCGGTTACCAGTAAGTGTTCGGAAAGGAGCAGCTCGGTCTATCTTCACAGGAAATATATAAACAATAAAAAGTTAAGTGGGGTAGGGCATATAAACTTGTGGTTTCTAGAAGGGATTTTAAAAGGGTTACAATAAATGTGAAGCAATACCTACCTACAGGGAAGCACCGGGCTATTTTGTTAGCTGAAAAATAAATTTCCCACGGAAGCTAGCTTCCGGGTAGCTAGAGTTTCCCAGCTACGGCACACGTAGGGTCATCTATTCACTTGAGATAATACACTTCCATGGCTTTTGTGTCGTGTGTGATGTGACATTATACTTTCCCACCCTAAAAAAGCAGAATAACCAGCAAGAATTTTTCTATTGTCTCCTTCCCGCGTCTCTAGTATTATTTCCGACCATCTATCTTTTAAATCATAATTTATTAAGCATGTGCTATTTGCAAGAACACATTTCATGAAGTTTACATGAATAATATGAAGGGGTCTGCCTGCCGAATAAATTCATACTCAAAGAAGGGATCTGTCACCGCTGGGCTGTGACAGGAATTCCGTGCGTGTTTAATTCTCTGTTGAGGGAGATGGCAAGGCGGAAGGAATCCCAGCATTATGGCCAGAAGGTGTTATCTTGATATTTTTAGTTCTTTCCACAAGCTGTGTATAGAAATGGGAATCGGAAGGGAAATCAATCAGGGTAAGTCCTTGGCTGCTGCTGGGCCAGCGGCCTGATGTGTACTGCTCGCTGGCACGCCGTTACCTTTTCTTACTCTGGTCTCCGGAATTTTAGACACAAGCAAATCAGTTCAGATACAGCAGTTCACAGACTGAATTCTTGGTCCTAAGCCTTCAGTCCCCTGTAACAGGATAACTACTTGTCAGTGTCCTCCGTCTGAGAGTAGGAGGCTCACTCCACTGACTTAGCTGCTTGACCTGGACAATGAATAAGGCCAGCAGCACTTCGATGTGCTGCACAGCTGGGTTTGCGTCTTCTGCTTCCACCTTCTGCCATGGCGAAGAAGATGCTTTTTCAGCTGCTGGTTGAAGGAGGACAAGAAGTAGGTAGAACAGCCTTCGACCCAGAGTAGAGTGAGGCCAAGACTAAGGAATTCACGTCTCAAAATGGAACCACCTAGCCAATCCTAGCCAATGTAGTTGATCCAGCGACCAACCTACAACCTGCACACTCAGGTTCTCATGAGCATGAGAAAAACCAAAACCAAAACCAAAACCAAAAACCTTCTTGTAAGTAACTAGAAGTCAGGAGAGCTTATGGCATTATTGTTGACGAAAGTAACTAATAGTTGAGTAATATATATGGAATGTTTTTCTGTTATTTCTTACTAAATGTTGACACTCTTTTGTGTATATTGTAGGTATTTGTATACAATCCTATTTGTATGCACAGGTATGTGTGTGTGTGTGTGTGTGTGTGTGTGTGTATGTGTGTGTATGTGTAGAGGTCAGAGGTTAAACAACTCTTGGGTGTATTTTGAAATCACTTCTCCACTTTCTCTGTGTGTGTGTTTGTACGTGTGTGTGTGTGTGTGTGTGTGTGTGTGTGATATGTGGTAAGTCTGTACATTTATGTGCAGATAAGGTTACCCATGAAGGTGGTCAGAGCCAGAAGAGGATTCCAGGTGTCCTGCTATGTCACTCTCTGTCTTAATCCTCTGATGTAATGTCTCTCACTGTATCTGCAGCTAGACTGGTAGTCAGCAAACTCCAGTGATTCTCCTGTCTCTGACCCTGTACAGTCAAATGTGACCATGTCCCGCTGTTTGCACAGGTGTTGGAGATTTGAACTCAGACTCTCACACCTATGCAGCAAGAACACTTACCACTGCACCATCTTACCAGTCCCTACCCACCCTATTGATTGATTGAGACAAGGTCTCTCATTCATCTGCAATGGCTGACCACCAAGCCAATCCTCCCTAGGTGGAGTTACAGGCACCCAGTACTGCCCCTGGCATCTTTGCAAAGGAACCAAATTTGATTCCTAAGTTTGCACAGCAGGTCTTTAACCAACGGAGTCCTAAGTTAGCTCTCTCTGTATTATGTGGAAGGAGATCAGTCTTGCCTGAATTTTGTTTTCTTCTCATCCATATATTCATTTCACACATTTCAAAATGGTCTAGGAACATACATTTGGAAATGAAATTTGATTACATAAGAGGGAAATGGTCCTGAAGATTGCCACTGACATTAGTGTGATAATGTTTATGCTTTGTTTAATTATATAGTCATGGGAGCAACAGCTAGCATGTGCTGATTGCTGTCTACCTTCTATTCAGTTTGAAAATACTCTGTATAGACTATTAAGTGTAATTCATAAGACAGCCTCAAGAAGCAGCTATGACCACAGCACTTTGTGTAGGACTGCCACAGCTAACAAAGAGCCATTGCAAAGGGTCCCAAGATCAATCTGTTATTGCCTCCCTGGAAAGACAGCTAATATTTATTATCTAAATATGATAGTGAAGTTCTGGGAAGACAAAATTTACAAAGTTAAAATTTTAAACTTTATAATTTAAGCTGAGGGCAAAGAATTCTCTGAATTAATAATGATCACAAAGACTCCAAACTTTTTGATACTTGAACCATGTGGATCCAATACTACAATTCTAAAATGTGTTATAATACTTTATACATTGGCATAGCATAATAATATAAGTATTGACATTTTATTAAAAAAGGCCTTTTTTGTATTGGAATAATTTTAAACAGCAAGTACGAAAGGAAGGAGGATTTTTTTGTTTTGTTTTGTTTTTTTGTTTTTCTGTTTTAAGTCTGAAACACTAGAGAGTGAACTGCAAATAGAACCATATCCCTATCATTCCATCAGCTCTGGACATGTTGGTGTGAGTTTTATAAAAAACAACAAAAACAACAAAACAAACAAACAAACAATAAACCAAAAACCATTCTCTTCCTGTCTCTTCTTGACTACAACATAACCACCAAGACCTGGAAATGAACACAGATGGCATTCTGCTCATCCAAGCCACACTCACATTATACCTACTTCCCAAGACATCCTTTGCAGCCATCTAGGGGTACCCACAGCACGTCGCTGTCAAGTTTCTTTGATCTCCTTCCACGTCGTCGGCTCAAGCCTGGCGCCCTGCATGTATTCTCTCCTCAGATGACCAGTGAGAGCATCTATCTATCGTGGTCAGCTCTGTTCCATCTCTCTGGAATCCAAAGGCAGGGAGGAGTGGGGACTGAAGAAATTAGAGATGGAGTGGAGGTGGGGGGAGGGAGGAAACGCTAATTCCAAACAGTTACAGTTTTGGTTCTGAGGGTGTCACCAGCTGCTTGATCTCCTGGCGAGAAGTCTCCAAGTTGGCTGACTCCTATGAATGGGAAACCTCACGCCTGTCTTTCAGGAAAGATAAATAGGTGTTCACCTGAGTGATCTGCAGCTGCGCTTCCTGGCAGCTGCTGCCTCCTCTTTATCACCTATGTGCTTGGCTATCACACGCTCCAGTGAATCCCCTGCAATATTCTACTCTCCTATTCTCCACTTTTACAGATACAGAAGTCGAGGTGGTGTAAATTAGGTACCTACCCTGATCTAGCAGAGTCCCTTTAGAGCAGTTTTGATGCGGGTCAGATTACTACAAGGCACAGCTTTTCTCTTGCCAGAGCAGATTCTTGTGACCGATGTTCACCTGCTGAACAGTGCACAGCATCTGCATCTCAGCCCCCCCCCAAGGTTCACATGGAGATCCCCAATGAAGCGATGACACAGTGTACTCTTTTAAGAGGGGGAGCTGACTTGAAAGTTATAGGGATGTGGGATATGGCAGAAGGGATCATGTATTCTTGGGGCTTCCTGTCAGTTTCTACAAGACCTTGTCTCCCCATTTGATCTCTTTCCCTTTCCCGTGCCACTATGAAGGTCATAACCGGAGTATAAAAAGAAATGCCCAACTTTGAACTATAGGTCTTCAAAGTGTGGGCTAAATAAACATTTTTTTATGAATTACCCAACCTTAAGTATTTTGTAACAACACTTTGCTATAGAGGACCTCTCCACCCCCTGCCTCGGCACCTAGGTGGTACCTTAAGTCAATTAGGAGCTCCATACACACATGCCAAGGGATTAAGAGGAAACCGTCATGCTCCCCAGGGAGCAAATTCTTAATTGTGCTTGGCATATATTTCATTTCTTTAAGTTGAAAAAAGTATGATGTCCACCTGAGAGCTGTTCTTAAACTGCATAAAGCTGTGGGTTATTTTTTTTTTTTAAATCCATATTTCTTCACTATCAGATGGTTCCTACAAAGCCAATGGAATAAACTTTAAGGAGCAATGTAAGTTAGAATCTATCTATTTTTATCCCCACTCGTGAACTGGCCTCCCTCCTCTTTCTCTCCAAGTCTACAGCAACAATGTCCCAACATGCATTGTTGTTCCAGCTCTCATTTCCAAAGTCTATTCTCAGCTTGGAAGCCAGTTGGCTTGAAACTGTGAGCTAGGACACACAAAGTCTTTGCTTGCCATCTCTGGTAGAAAGGACTCTGTGGTGGGACCCCTCAGGCTTCTCTGAACTCATTCTTCTCTGTTCTCCTGTTAGCCACTGAGAGAAGACTGGCATGTTTTAGGACAGACTACCATATTAATACACAGTCACAGTGCCTTTTTCTTTATCTTTAAACTAAACCTTAATGGCAAAAGCTTAGCATGGCCAGGGGCATTATTACCACTGTAATCTTTTAAAACCTGCTGTGCTTCCCGACCTTGTGCTAAGCATGCCTCTGGATGGATCTACAACCTTTCCTTTTATAAAATTATGATCTTAAACTGAGCACCCTCAAAAAAAAGCACCTGTAGTTATGTGAATAAGAATGGCCCCCATAGGCTTCCTTATTTGAACGCTTCTGTCACCAGGCAGTGGCACTATTTGAAAGAATTAGAAAGATTTAGAGGTGTGGCCTTTTTGGAGGAAGTGTGTCACTGGGGGGGTGGACTCTGAGATTTCAAATGTTCCTGCCAAGCCCACAGTTTCTCTTTCTGCCTATGGATCAGAATGTAGCCCTCAGCTACTCCAGCACCTGCCTGCCTGCTGCCGTGCCCCCTACCGTTATTATAATAAATGAAACCTCTGAAACTGTAAGCAAGCCCCCCAGAGACATGACTACTTTTACAAAAGCTGCTGTGGTCATGATATCTCTTCACAGTAACAGAACAGTGACTAAGACTATGCTCCTACTGAGAATGATCAAGAGTGGACCCAGCCTTGCCGTGCAGCAGAGGTGCAGCACTTGGGGAGGCAGAGGCAAGAGGAGTTCAAAGCCACGATGGTCCACTACAGTCAGACCTACACAAAGAAACCCTGTGTTGAAACAGACAGACAAAAACAAATAAACAAATGGACCCGCTCTATAGAAATATGCATATTCTCCCTTTGAATAAAAAGTTCCTTCCATTCAGTTGGTAGATGAGAGCACTGCTTTAGAAATAACTTACATGTTCTCCTACTTGCTGCCTGTTATAAGTCTTTCTCTATACTTGGTTATGAGTATATTGGCTTTTCACTCACCAAGATGGGAGCCAATTGGGTTGCACTCCCTCTCACTTGCTCCCAGCCTTTTGGGCTGTGGCTCTTTCTCCAGGACTCTAGGACCTCTTCTTTCTACACCTTCCCTATCTGCCTAGCATCCTTCCTGGTTACCTGCAAGTCTTTGTTCAAGTGTCTCCCTTCAATCTTGTCTTTGCTGAATCAATCCTCCATATAAACTCTCAGCTCCTCTCATACACATACTCTCTCCTCCTTAATCGGAACCATCCCCATTGTCTTTATTCATCATCTTGCATGCAGTTTATGTAGGTATTATGTTCATGTTTTTATGTACCTGTCACTGTTTGAAGGTCCCTCCTACCCAGGCAAAGATCTTTGTCCACTTCACTTCCTGATATCCAGGAGCGATATAGAGTGAGAATGGGATATGTCTTCAGCAACTATTTATGACTGAATGAAATATGAAAACTGCCTTACCTGGCCTTGACAGGTTTGTGAAGATATCATAAACAAAGAGAAACTATCCCCTTTTTAACTTCTTCAGATTACTTCTCAAATTGGAGATGCATAAATCATGTGAAGAAGAATTTTCCAAGACAGTTGACCCAGATATGTGAGAGCGGACCTCCATTTTAAGACACTTGCTGCTATTTTTCTCCTTACTAGACAATGAACCATAGGAATGAATGGTTTCCCCAGGCCCGAGGCTACATGTATGAACCTTGCTCTAATGTAGTTCTCTTGATTTATATGTAGAATTTCTTGACAAGATGGTAAGGCTTCCATGACCTGTGTGTGTGTGTGTGTGTGTGTGTGTGTGTGTGTGTGTGTGTGTGTGTGTATAGTGGGGGTGCTAGGTCCTACTTTTCTGTCTGCTAGAAGCAGGTCTATCCTACCCTACACAAACTCGAAGAGTCGGTGCAAAACTCATGGATTGGTCTTCAGTTACAAGGTGAGAAAACCTGTGAACCATGTCTCAGATACCACAGTGACCTTGAGAAAGAAGAGGAAATCATGGAAAATACTATTTTTAAAGTATGTGTAGCTATCAAAGGAGACATGAGTGTGACTTAGCCAAGAAGAGGAAGTATAGGACATTATAGCATGTATCTATTCTTTCTATACATTTTGTATGATGGCAGAGAGCCAACATCTAAGAATTCACCACGTATCTGTAGAAGGATTGAACTTCCTGGCATTATAACATCAACAGTCTGACCTTAGTAAACCCATTAGGCTGTGATGTACCTCGGTATAAAAATAGCAGATTATCAGTACATTGGAGATCTATTTGCGCTATCACATGAGACCCTAATAGCTCACATATGCTTCAGTATATGGCATGTCGATACACTTACTCCAATGGGGCTAGCTTTTAATCAGAGGATTTCTAGGTATTTTACAAACAGGATTTATCAGCAAAGCCTTCCCCAGGAGAGGCTGTGGCGCCTATAGAGACATACAACATCCTGCACGCAATTAAGATCTATTAAGGAATGATAAGAAGAAGAAAATGCTAAGGAGACATTTTTTAAAAAGAAGCTAATGAATGGAAACTAAGCAACTTTCCCAAGTCTCCCTATGACTTGATGGGGCAACTAAGATCAGAGGTCAAATTATGTTGACATAGATAGCCACTGTTGTAGGTGATCAACTTCGGAGGAACATCAATAAATTGCACGCATTCCCAAATATTTGCATAACCTGGTCTCTACTCCATAGCTGGGAAAGTTGTGACCAAAGTTAGTTTACCTTAATAGCATTTTAATGGAATTTTCTCCCCTCCCCCAGACCCCTTCTTCATCGTAATTTTCCATTAACGTTAAGCCACAAGATTAAATTTCCTTCTAAAACCTATAATTCTCTATATTGTCATTTCTGTTCCCCAATCAAGAAAACCAGTGTGCCTACACATTTTATTTCAAACGGGCACACATTGTACTTTGTGCAGATGTTAAACTCAGAATTGGCAAAAGAAAGCAGGTTTTTTTTTTTTTTTTTTTTTAACTTTCTCTGAAGAATAGGAAAAGACTGTCTTTAAATAGAACCATCATCCCATGAATAAATTCAAAAGCCGTTATGTATATTTGTCATCAATTAATGTTTTCTGGGCACCTACAACGTTCAAGATGCTGGGGAAAGAATAAATTAAGTTTTTTGGAAAACAAAATACTGCCTGGGACAGAGGGTAGGGGCAAGGAATGGCCTTCATGAGATATGTCTGTCTGTCTATACAACATGGAAGCTAGAAATTATTAAGAAAAATTATAAAACTTATTTCATCTATATACATCTAAATAAGTGCTTGGTGTTTGAGCTGAATAAGACTGTCCATAGTGAAGTATTGTATCTCTCCTCAAGGTCTTGTCCCCATGGTCCCTTAGGATGTCACTGACAGCAGATGTATATGCATGAGAGCTAGTTTCCTTATGAGCCAACTCCAGAGGGAGTTTCTTTCATATGATGAATAGCCTAACTTATACCCTATCTGGTACAACTGAATACACACATATCTAAGATTGTAGGCATTCCCCACATTATCCTGAAGAGAATAAGCTTTCATTTTTAGACAATTTGAACTTTCTTTCAAAATAGTTGTCCCTTCCATGTTGAACCCCACTATTTTAGGTTGAAAACAAAAAATTGTAAGGTAATTTTTGGAATCTTCTTCAGTTGATAGAAATGTTGTATACAGATTGAATCTGGCCATTTAATAACAGTGTGCCCTCACAGAATCTATAATCCAATAGACCTCACAACCACCCCAAGGTTGACTAACAGAAAAGCAATGCTTTATTTGTATTTTATTTCACTTCTAAAACTCGTTGACTAATGGCTTGGTGTGATCACATTTTTATCTGTGTCTGATATTGTATCAGGGTAATTTTCAACACAACATTCCCTTTACATTACATGAAATTTCGGTGGTCACAGTACCCACATGGGATTGGTACCATGACAACTTGAGTATCAAAATTCACAGATGCTTACATCCTCATATAAAATGGTGTGTTTTTAACATAACCTGATCAGTCGTCCTGTATGGGTTCAACATTTCTTGATGACTTTACCACCCAATACAACGTGAAGGCTATGTGAATTGTTGTACTGTTTAGTTTAGAGACTAATGATAACAAGGAAAGGGTCCAAGTCTGCTCAGTAGAGATATCATTTCTCTCTTTAGTGGAATTTGAAGCTTCAGAACCTGGGGATACGGAAAGCATCTATAATTTGTAATCAGTGAAACTATACAGCTTAGGGCAGAAACAGCCGAAGCTGAGTTTATGTATAATTAGGGTGTAGGAATCTGTCTTTCCTTTAAGCTCACAATGTCTTTCGGTAGAAAACACTTAGAACTTACTGGATCTAGGCCTGAGGTTCTCAAATATCACCCTGGCCCAGAAGCCTCAGGCAGGCATCTTACAGTGCACATTGCTCAATTCTGCTTTAGCAGAGCTAGGGGTGGGATCTGGACCTTTGAGTGTCTAAAACTTCCCAGGGGATAGACCAAGGTTGTTCGCGGTGGGGCGTCACGCCGTGAGAACCATTGGCTTTCCTGTATTTAACTAGTAAAAATAGAAGCTACGCTATGATGCGGTTCTCATTCATCAAATATGGCCACAGGCAGGCAGCTCAAGTTCATGACTAGATTGCTCCCTCTTCACCTTCTGAAGCTTTGTAGCCATGAGTCGGGTAGTCACTTGAGAATATAGTTATTTACTAGGAAAAGATATTTTCTAAAATAAGATTAATGTGTAAAATTTCTCTTTTCCCCAAAATTTTGCTTAAAAAGTCTTAACTATACTACTTTTGCTTGAGATACGTTTAAAATCGTTGAGCGAAACATCTTGGAGCTTCTGCTTTTCAGAGACTGAGTTGGCAATTCTGGTTGATCAGGGTTTCTGATCAGGGTAGAAAAACTTTCCCAGAAGTCTACTGAGGAGACCCATGAGTGGCCCAGAGCCTCTGCTACGCTTGCCAAACAGTCTGCTGGATGAAGGAAGGATGGCAGTACTTGCGCTTCGGGTGAGCATCCAGTTCCAGTCATGGGCAGTCAGTGAAACCTCAGTGGAGGTATTGGTTCACCCAACAAAACCATTTGTCCTTGAGCAAAATTTCCTGAGCATCTAGTCTCTACCATAATGTCTCTGTTCGGACTGTGACAGCCACTGGCCGCATGCAGCTATTTGACATTTGAAATGTGCTAGCCCAAACTGAGATGTCCTGTAAATATAAAATACACACCAGATACTGAGGACAATGTGTTGCAGTGACATTTGAGACGCACACATTTAGATGACATTTGCGTTCTACGAAGCAAAAATGAATTTTTTCATTTTTCATTCAGGTGTCCTCAGACTTATAATCCTCCTGCCTGAGCCATCCCAAGGCTAGGATTAACGAGGTACGTCTATGATTTCTTTAGTTATTTAAAATGGCTTTTCAAAACTTTAAAATGACATGTGCATTTGTGAGTCACACTATATTTCCAGCTCTTAGAATTGCTTGAATTACAGCTGGTGAGGGGAGGGGCACAGAGCTGGAAGTCCAGTTGGGCAGATGGGTATTGTCTCTCAAGCTGTCTTTCCCTTGTTTCTCCCTTCTAATTTCTGTGGACACCAGTGACTTCTCCCTATGAAAGTGAGGCAGGAGGTTTCTTGAAGTGTGGTAGGGTGGCAATTCAACACTATAGGCAGCCTAGTCTATAAAATAGCGGTAGCTCACCTCAAAGGTGCGTGCATGCTTTGTTCCAGTGTCCGCCAGAGGACTGGGACCCAGCCGTCCCCCACAAGGTCTTTGCACCTATTTCATATTCCTTTCCTTCCCCAATCTCACTGCACTCTCTCCCTCCCGGAGTTTCCTGGGATCAGTGATTGTCCTTGAATTCTAGCCTGAGAGTGTGCTTCGTTCGGGTAGATCTGATCAAAGGACGTTTTAAACCGACTAGCAACACAAGCACACTATTCCCAATCATGCTAAGTGCTGATGACGGGAAATGAAGATTGCTAATTGACTCTTTGCAAGATCATCCGAGGGCTTCCCCATAGACGTGGCATTTAAACTGAGGATCCTAAAGCTGATCAGTAAAACTTAATAAGATGAAAAGGGACCGATCATGATCCAGGTGGAGTGAAGAGCACCTGGGAGAGGCTTCTTATGGGAAGACCTTGACACTTTTGAAGATTTGAGAGAAGTCTGTGGGGTCGGGGTGAGAATAGCAAGTGCCACACAGGGGCCTAAGTGAGAGAGATTCAGACTAGAGGAGGAAGGTAGTGGGGGGTGGGCAGAGGGAATGTTCCATGGGTCTAGGGAACAAAACCTTAAGATCATATATGCTTGGGGATGGACAGAAATTCAGCACAGTTGGAGGACGGACCACAGAGGATGTGAATCAGGCAGGAGTAAGGTCAGGTGAATAAATTGCCATTTAGACAGGACTTCACATCCTTTGGTGGGAGGGTAGCAGGGAGCAAGGGAAGGAGTCGCTTTCATAGGATAGCTATGCGGAGCATGCGTTGAACAAAGTGGGGAGAAGAGACAGCTGTCTACAGCTCCATTGGATTTGATTAAAATTCGTCAGAGGAGGGATGACAGAGACATTCCGGGGGCAGAATCGGTAGGTTTGGGGAGCACTTAAATGGAAAGACGGCAAGAGAGATGATCACAACGTCTATGGGAAAATTCTCCCTCAAACAGTCATTACAACGTCATCATATAGCTGTAACTGTTTTGTTTTCCTGGCGCAGAAGTAACATTGCAAGTTCAGCAGCAGACCAGGTCTTCTTCCACAGCAAACATGGAGTAGACACTGTTGCATGCCTTGATCGATCACCATATTATATCACTTTGCATTCTACTCCAGCAGTAGTCTGGGAAACCAGAGGCAGGGTGCTTGAAAACAAAAGGATGGCAGATTTGTCAACATAACCATGAGGTAACTCATAGGTATATTTTAGGAGGAAGAGAGCATGGATACCAAGAAAAGGAAACTTAGTAAGGCGCCAGGGAGAAGGGTGGGGCCATGAGTTAAACGTTAAAGCACTTGTGATGTAAGCATGAGGACTTGAGCTTGGATACCAAGCACCTTCATAGTAAAAAGCTGGGTGTGGTTGTGCATCCCTGTAATCCTAGGGTTGAGAGGCAGAGAAGGGAGAGCCTTTATGGCGTCAATGCTCAGTCAATCTAGCCAATTGGCAAGCTCTACCTTCAGTTAGAGGTGTTGTCTCACAAGGTAAGGAGAAGAAAGGGAGAAGAGGTGCCTCCATCTGTATGTACATGTGTACATGTGCCTCCATCTGTATGTACCTGTGTACATGTGTCTCCATGTATATGTACATGTGTATATGTGCCTCCATCTGTATGTACATGTGTACATGTGCCTCCATCTGTACGTACATGTGTACATGTGCCTCCATCTGTACATACATGTATACATGTGTCTCCATCTATACGTACATGTGTACATGTGCCTCCATCTGTATGTACCTGTGTACATGTGTCTCCATGTATATGTACATGTGTACATGTGCCTCCATCTGTATGTACCTGTGTACATGTGTCTCCATGTATATGTACATGTGTACATGTGTCTCCATCTGTATGTACCTGTGTACATGTGCCTCCATATGTATGTACATGTGTACATGTGTCTCCATGTATATGTACATGTGTATATGTGCCTCCATCTGTATGTACATGTGTACATGTGCCTCCATCTGTACGTACATGTATACATGTGTCTCCATCTATACATACATGTGTACATGTGCCTCCATCCGTATGTACCTGTGCATATGTGCCTCCATGTATACGTACATGTATATATGTACCCCTACCACATCTATACACACATACATATCACAAACACACTAAAAATAAGTAATGTGACACTTGACATACAATCTTTAACCAAGTGAAGCATGCAGGCGACAGTCATTTTTGTATGGTTCTGCTACTTGCAGATATTCCTTGTTAGATTTCTATTTTTTCCTTTGGTGACCTTGTCAGAGTTGTCACATTTTGACTGATGGTTTGAGACAGTTGGCTCCAATATCTGTTCTCTTTCTGTCGCAAATAGGAATATATCCTATTGTTATCCCTTGGGCCCTGCCTCAGCAAAACGGACAACAGCATACATTCTGTGATTTTTTTTCAGACCGATTATGACTCTCTTCCACATCTCTAAGGGCTCACAATTTTTTTCCCTATCAAGCTGTCCTTTAAAAATCAGCTGTCATTTTTAGTTTAGTATAAATTGCTTTCATTTATTAATAAATCTGTCAACTCTCCCAAGACTACTGATAACACTAATTATCCAGTCTTTTTGAATAATAATAATAATATACAAAGTAGGGAATTCTAGGATTACTTCATCTTGAATTTACTAAAAAATTCCCATTATGAGCCAGGCAGTGGTGGCGTATGCCTTTAATTCCAGCACTTGGGAGNCAGAGGCAGGTGGATTTCTGAGTCTGAGGCCAGCCTGGTCTATAGAGTGAGTTCCAGGACATCCAAGGCTACACAGAGAAACCCTGTCTTGAAAAACAACAACAACAACAAAAAAACCCGAAAACAAAAAATTCTCATTATGAATATATTCCCAAAAGAATCTTATTAGAGTTTTATTTTGGACTTATTTTGGATTCAATTTTCTATTTGTTTATTTTGATCTTTATTCTTTTCCCAATACTCTGTCTCTTTTCCTCCTGTGAGGGTAATACCCGCTCTAATGAATCTTCTCCAGAATATAGCAATACACACAGACACACAGGCATAGGTATGCACCCATACATGCACATACGCATGTCTACACACACACACACACACACACACACACACACACACACACACACACACTAGTGCTGAAGATTATATGCAAGGTCTCATACCTTTAAGGTGGGTACTCTACCACTGGGCTTTTCTGGTAGCCCCACTTACTACATTCTAAACAACAATTTGTCAACAGACTCAAGAACTAGGAAAAAAAAAAATGGTTGAGGGTAGCCAATGATGCTAAATCACAACAAATATCAGAAACCACATCAAAAGACAAACAACATCTGCCTCCTCTCTCCTGGTGGTAGAGTGGGCCACTGCCAGGATGGGTACTGCTATAGACATGAAATGACATATGAATCTCTATCTCAGGAATATTCTGGCATGTTCTTTGTTCTTGCTGCCAAACTGGTCAATTTACAGAAGTCTGTCCTTATCAGATGCACTCTTTTTGGATAACTTCGAAGGAATTCCAGCTGTCTCCTCTCCACAGAAATATGTTTGGTGGGGGAAAAAAAAGATTGAAAAAAAAAAAAAATATCAGATTGGCTTGTGATCAATGAAAACCATCACAGCAAGCAACGACACTCACTGAAGTGGCGATCAGTTGCTTTGTGGGTCAATTCCCTCTCATGGGTCTTGGGGAAATTTGCTAAATGCATGGGCTCCTTTTGGACCTAAAGAGACAGATGTCTGTGAGGGTACAGAAACAGCACCAACAAGAAAAACTCAACAGCTCTACAGCCACCCCCTGAGGAAGGAAGGGTTTTAGGATTTTCTGTCTTCCTAAAAGTTAGCTTATGAGATTAAATCATCGCTCCCCATTCTTATTGCTACTATCAGACAATTCCTGCCTTGATAGGACCAGTACTCCATTATATGGACCTCCCAGAAATCTGTAAGCATCAAAATGGGCTTGTGTTTTAATCTCTGTGCAACGTATAAGGGGTTGTTGTGGAAAGTTCAAGCCACAATTGCAAGTAATGCTGTCCTATAACTGCTGATGTCAATCAAAACAAATCAAGACGGAGGGAGAGACATTTCCCATCACATGACATTCAAACATATGCATATGTTTGTTGGGCAGTTTACATCAATGGTGAGGATATAATCTTCTCAACACCAGGCTAAGAGAGGTAGGATCAGGATCATTAGCAAGAACAAACAATTACAGGAAGAAACGGTACATGTTCAAGATAGAAGATGACCCTTTAAAGTTTATCTCATTAAAGCTAACTAAATTATGCTTTTGGTCAGTTTTAATTATAACTAATAATGAGTCCTATATAGAAAATGTTAAGAGGGTTAAATAAAAACTGAAGAGTGGAACTATTAGGATGAGGAAACACATATGCACCTCATTTATTGATGCTTTAAATTATTCATAGTTAGACACACACTCCCCCTTACCCCCGCGATTGTTTGAATTGGTCAGTCCTTGCATAGGGTATAAGAAGTGATTCAGGTTAACAAATATGAGTTGCTTTGGACTTGGAAATCCAATCGGAATGTGTTACTACTTAACTAGTTGGTCAAACATTAGTTTCCATGCACTGCTTTGAGATTCTTTCAACTTTATCTCTTCCATACGTCTGCCAGAATGCCATCATTAATCATATATGCACATTAGCTTGGCTACTTTTATAGACACCTGGGGTACATGATAAACTTTTTCTAATGTCCCAGTAAGACTATAGAGCAGTTACCTTTTATTTTAATTTTGTTTTAAGAATTTTCATGTAAGTTGTTTTAAAGAGTAGAATTCTCTTTCTCTTTCTTTCTCTCTCTCTCTTTCTTTCTCTCTCTCTCTCTCTCTCTCTCTGTAATCTGTCTTTTCTGTCTCTCTCTCTCTGTCTCTCTGTCCCTCTGTCTCTGTCTGTCCCTAGCACACGTGATGCTCTTGATGAAGTGAGCTAATGCTAAACAATGAAGATATAAATGCCAAATTTTAACACTGAATTAAATTCTCCTTTAAAAGGCACAGTTGACACAAGTTCCCATTGTCATAGAAAACCTTTTTGTGCCAATATTTAGTGAAGAGAAAGAAAGGCTTACTGACCATCCATCCATTCTTCTCCCTGTGTTGGCGAAGGCTATTGTTATTCACTTGATGGATATAGAAAGGCAAAATGCTTTCACAGGGAGACCATCACCTGCAGGTCTATAATTCCTTTCTGACAGGACCACATTAGTCATCTTAGTGACTTAATTTTTGAACCTGTTTCTGTCTCCCTGAAGGCATGAGAGAAATCCTATGTAAAATGTACCCATCCTGAAAGGAGGACTCGCAAGCTCCTTACCTAGAGTAAGATAAATTAGATCTCCTTAGGTAACTTGAGGGATGTGGAGAGGAGGCGTTCTCATTGAGCTGGGGTGGTGCAGTGACACATATCTAAAATACTTTCAAGGACAGCCTGCATATCTCACTGAATGCTGGAAAGCAGTGGTCTACAAACGGTGGCCTGGAGCCTTGTTTTAGCAAATATAGCCTGCAAGCTAAGAAGACATTTTACTTTTCTAAAGGGTGATGGTAAAAAGAAATAAAAACAGCCTAGTAGTGGTGGCTGCAGCAATGGTGGTGCACCTTGAGTGCCAGCACTTGAGAGGCAGAGGCAGGCAGAGCTCTGAGTTCAAGGCCAGCCAGGTCTACAGTGTGATTTCTGGGACAGCCAGGGCTGCACAGAGAAACCCTGTCTCAAAACAAAACAAAACAAAACAAAACAAACAAAAATACGTTTCTATTTGGTCCAAAGTGTGTTGGCCACAGCTTCAGAGTGAGCTACTAAAGCTACATGAGTTGACTCAGCTTAGGACTCTGCACACGTGAACTCCGTGGTGAGGGGTGACAGTCTCTGTGGTACAGGATCAACTTGAACCTCTATTAAGATAACCTTCAGCCACCTCCTATCTACCAGTGACATCATTTTCTGTAAACCAGCAGGCATCCCCAGGGTTTTGATGACTCCGAGACCTTAGATGGTATTAGAAAGGACATCTGAGCTTAAGTCAATAAAAGAATGTAATGTTTGAGGGACTCTCAGAGAGTCCTGGGTAGGGACTAAGCTAGGAGGTAAGATGGCTTGGGACCAAAAACTGGAAAGATGCTCGGGATTATTATGGTGGTTTGGAAAATATGCCCACAAAGCCTCCTCCCAAGTCCCCTCCTCCAAGAGAGGAGACTTCAGTTCCGCTTCCTATGCACAATTATGGATTTGGTTCTAATTAGCAGAGTGTAACCAAAATCACAGTGAGGCGCATTTGTAATGGAGTTACAAAATGACTGCCTGCTCTAGCATGTGCTATGGCTCCTCCCACTCCTTTGCTCTGGGGTAGCCAGCTGCCTTTATGAGCTTACACATCAGACATCAGCATAAGAGAGGCCTACATAGCAAGAGAGTTTGCTTTCCTAACAACATCCAGCGATATATATATATATATATATATATATATATATACACATAAATGTGTGGCATATATAATTTATATATATAATTTAAAATATATATGTGTGTGTGTTATACACACACACACACATACACACACACACACAGACACAGACACAGACACATGTCATTCTCCTTCCTCCTATAACCTTCATAGACTGCATTTCATCATGATCAGTATAGCTTACTGAATCCTCTGAGAAATCCTCTTGGAATCGGATTTTTACATTTGAAGCTCATAGCAACACGAAACTGTCTACAGAGAATTACCTTCTGGTAAAGCTCACCCGTGGCCTTCTGTCTTCTCCCATTTCTTCCCTTTCATCTTTATTTACTAGGTTACCAATCTCTCTCCTTCCTGCTGCCATTTTTTCTTGCCCTGTGCTCTCTGGGACACCACTGCAGAAAACATCTGTCACTGTCTCCCTACCACTCTGATACCTCTATTCCTTTAGCTCAAAGAGCCATAGGTACAGATGCACCTTCCAGTGATGGGGCTCCTCCTTCTTGTATGAGCAGGAGGGAACAGGCACATGTAGACGATGAATTTCAAATGTGATCCCTACCGACACTGGCACCAGTGGTGTACCAGTTCCTTCACCACCAGATAGTTCCCTATCTTACGAACATTTCCTGTGATTTAGGGTGTAGCTGTGAAGTAATAGAAATAACTATTTGGTTTTTGTCCCTTGCTCTTGGTACAGCCTTCTCAGATCTTTATTAATTACCTGAATGACAGGAGCATTTTTTTGTTATTCACAATAAGCCAGTTAAGTCAATGCAGACTTTATGTTAATGAAATGACTCTTGATTGGATCCCTAAGTAGTTTTAGGATGGAGGCTGGTTACCATCGGAACAAACCATGTGATAAGAAAGCTACAAATTTCAGTCTCACCTTTTTGACTTCTGGGGAGGAAAGAGAGCCTACCAATGATTTAATCAGCCATGCCTATGCCATGGAACACCATGAGAGTCCTAAGGAACTCAGAGAACTTTCTGGATTGATGCGTGCAATTATGTCAGGTAGATGGCATCTCAAATCATGTTCAAGATTATTCAGGTCCACCAGGACACACCGTTTCCCTTGACTTTTTTCTTTTCTCTAATAACCAAGTGATAGTAGACTGCTTGAGCCATGTCTTAGGAGGTAATAATGTACCACATTATTAGCCAAAAACTAGGCTGGAGACCATTCTTTGAACCAGCATAATCTTGCAACCACAATGGGAAGTGAAGATTCTCTTGCAGGAGGTAGAAGGGGGATGGGAGTGGAGGGGAAAATTTGATCTGTGTTCACACTGTTCCTGGATAGGTAGTGCCTGACTTAAGTAGAATTCTAGAAGATCTGTTTGGCATCTAGGGAGTTAGAAAATGGTTTAAACCTATAGCACAAAGGAACAAAAGAACACCATGCTTGTGATTTTCTGAAGCAGTCAAGTACAGAGGATCTAGCCTGAAGGCTTGGAATGTAACATCTCTATTTTCCTCACCTAAAAATACAGACAGGTAGATGATATCCTTGTCTCGTTTAATTTTATTATTATTTTTTTTATTTAATTAATTCTCTTTTCTGTTTGTTTGATTTTTGAGACAAGGTAGCTTCGGTTTTTTGAAACTTGCTTTGTAGACCACACTGGCTTTGAACTCACACAGATTTCTGTCTCCAGAGTGCTGGGATTCAAAGGGTACTCTGTCACACCTGACTACTTCATTAAAAATTTAATAAAAATGAGGATTTAGATTTGGCTCATATTTGAATACTACACCTCCTTCGCAACATTCAAAAACCATAGCGACACACTGCTGTTTTTCATGAGCCTGAAATCACCTTCATCTCCTAAAGGTCATTGCTAATACACAGGACAAAAATTGCTGTGACATAGACAGAGCCAACCCCAGATCTCATGTGCTAGGGGTCATGTCCTATTTCAGAAAGAAAATGTTTCAAAACTTTGCTTCCACATGAGGTAGCAGCCCTAAGAAGGAAGGAGACTGAGGTTCCTGGCACCTGTAACCATCATGTTCTGCTTTGGGGAACTCTATGTTGTCAACTTATACATGGGTCCTTTATTCCAGGAAGAAGCCTTTAAACAAAGATCTTTCTTAGTTAACTCTTCTCCACTTCCCCAGAAGCAGGCAGCGTACTTCACCTACAAAAAATAATTTGCAGTCACAGTAAGTCTTTATCATTTCCTTACTCATTCTTTTGGCCACCTAAAAATATTCACTTAGTACCTAGTACACACACACACACATTCTCACACACACACACACACACACACACACACACACACACACACACAGAGAGAGAGAGAGAGAGAGAGAGAGAGAGAGAGAGAGAGAGAAAGCCATTTCTCTAAAATACCCTAAGGTAGCAGTTGTCAATCTGTGGGTCCCTACCTCTTTACCAAACCTCAATCTCCAAAAATATTTACATTACAATTCATAACAGCAGCAAACTTACAGTCATGAGGTAGCAACAAAAATAGTTTTATAGTTGGGGGTCACCACGGTATGAGGTATAGCATCATTAGGAAGGCTGAAAACCACCGGTCTAAGATCTTTTGTTTTTAGAGGTCTCTCTCTCTCTCTCTCTTCTCTCTCTCTCTCTCTCTCTCTCTCTCTCTCTCTCTCTCTCTCTCTCTCTCTCTCTCTCTCTCCAGTCTACTCTGACCAGAGTTTGAATTTTGTAGTAGAAATCCATTACCTCAGAAGATGAAAAAAGTGGGCAATTGACTGTAATAACTGACAGTTTTTCATCATAAAAAGCAAAAAGCGTTCTAGAAACCTGAGAAGAAAGACTCAAACAAACAAGTGTGTCCCCCAACTTGTTGTGTCATAATTTGCAGCAAACTGGCTTTTTATTTGTTTTCTCAGCTGAGACTTCACTGCTAGCTCAGAGCTTATGCATCTTTGGGCTGGGACCTGTTGAAAAAATAATGGCAGATTTACCGAAGGGCCAGAAATGTCTAGACAGGAGAAAAGGAAAAGCTAAATACTTTTAAGTTAAAAAAAAAATCCACATAGAGCAGAGAAATAATAATTTGAGTATAATTTCCCTGGGAAACCAGAATTACTTCCTGCCCTCAATGAACATGATTGTGCTGGATTGAGTCTGTTTTAAGCTCTATACTCAAGGAATTAAAAAAAAAAAAAAAAGACAAAATCATTTGTTTTCTGGAATTTCTCCTGTGGAGAAGAGGGGCAAATGGGTATCTATTACCCCAGAGCTTTAGTGGTAATCATCATAATAGAGATGATAGCTACCATTTCTCTCATGCTCACTCTATTTTCACACACCAGACTTTATGCTTTTTCTTCTCTATATTTTACTTATAACCTTTGACTAAGTCCTTGTAGAGTAAGCATTATTATTCCCATTTTACAAATGATGAGACAGAAGATTAGGGGCACTCCCCGAAGTCTGCAAGGTGGTGAGTGGTGGAGCTGAGATTCAAACTGAAATGCCCTGAAAACCAGGCATAACACCGTTCCATCTGACTTTGGAGAAACCTTCTCTCAGTGAATTGGGTGTAAGTACTCACTGCTGTTTAATTAAAGATTATGCAGAATTATATAGTTCAATTCAAATTTCACTATCTGAGCCCAGCATTCTTTGTGAAATTGTTAGTATCTTCTGTTTTAGGGTTTCATTTGTTTCATACTCCCTGCTCCAATAATTGCTGTTCTTGACATCCCATAACCTTTTGGAAGGCATTTTGAGTTGTTGAGAGATGTGATGTCACATTTCACCAGTTCCTAAATTTGTGGTCAGTAGAACTAGACTCCTTCAAGCCTGTCACACTGCGTACTTAGAAATGCAATAGAAAGTCAAGGAACACATGTGAAAAAGCAAAACCCTGGGATCCACTCGGTAAGCCATAGTTTGAATCTCAAAATAAGGTCTTAAACCCAGAAGCTGACTCTTCCTGTGATTTCCAATGTCCGTCTTCTGAGATGTATCCATAGGAAACTGTGAGCAGAAAAATTGTGCAGAAGGGCCCTTGTTACTGAAATGTGTTGTTAGTAACATTAGCAGATGACAAGTTGCAGCACTCCCTAATTTAACGGGCACCAGACAAGGAAATCCGGTTCCTAAACACCAAGAGGGAACTACTTCTGTGTGGCTGCCAATGCATAAACATCTAAGACAAGGTTACCAAACCACCCAAAGACTTTCAGAGTCAACAGAAGCTCAGGTTTCCCCCGTGCCTGGGGCAGCCCTGAGAATTAAGTCAATACTTTTGACATTCCTTTAACCCTCCTTCAAATAGCTTGGGAATACAGGATGACATTTAAAAATTGAACAGTCAAATTTTAGTAGTTCCACACAGCCTTCCAAATGTGCTCGCTCTGGCTAACAGGGCTGCTGGGTGCTATGAGTCTCTCTCACCTGTTTTGCATTCAGTTTCTTCCCTAAGCCCTTCTCTGGGACCCAGACATCAGAGTCATGGCCTGCATCTCTACTGCATCTCTACTGCACTGCCCTTTCTTCCCTCTGTGTTCTCCACTCCTCCCACCTGCTCACTGGTCCTTGCTCTGTTTGCTTTTACTTGACAACACTTGTGTAGCACTTTGTATTTGTCACTGGTTGGATTTAACTTTTCCTTAGTCTTTCTGCACACCTCCAATTGTCTACATGGGGTTCTTAAGTGGTGTCAACATTTCTCTGAGAAAAATCCCTTTGATCTGTTTAGATGACTGAGCAAGACTGGAACTAGGGTAGGGGACAGACAATAAAGTATTTCATTACATATAGCATTATGGCCTCAATTCTTCTTCTTATCTTTTCTTTTAAAAAGTATAGGACACAAGATTTCAACCACCATTTAGGATTTACTGACAGTGGATTACAAATAAGCCATCCATTTTTCCACCTGATAGTTATTTTTCCCATCTTCCACTTTAGTCTGAGTCCAGCTGCCATTGATCATGATTTTCCCCTTTTCCTTTCCCAGGAGTTGCCAGGGGACCCAGGCCTAGGCAGAACAATGAATACCCGTAGCCATGGTGATAAGCTCCATGGTAGACACCTGATAAAATAATGGCAAATCACAAATAACAAAACACAGCTTCAGCACTTTCTTTGAAGCCATTGCAATACAGTAGATTGTTCTCACTGGGCTGATGGGACGAAAGCTTGAAGGTGTCTTGGTCCCAGAGGGTAGAATTGAAAGAGGAAGCAGAGGATAGAGATGGGAGAGTCTTGCAATGGTTGAGGTTTCGAAATCCTTATCATGTGAACTCTCCAGATGCAGATTTCTCTAAAGGCCTTTGAAATGACTTTTCATTTCATTTCCTTGACTGAGTCTCTTTGCTTATCATAACTACACAGTAGGCTGCTTATGATTCTCATACTTGCTTGCTGGCCAGTAATATGTTGAAAAATTGTAAAAACCACTGATCTACAAGTAGAGAGTGATATGTACAATCTCATCAGCTCATATCAGGGGTTTAACCATGATTAAAAAAGGACCTATTAAGTATAGCACTGGATGTGATGCTAATTTCTAAGAACTTCCAGGAGCTGATCTGGGATTGCTTCTTGCTTGGTCCCGTCCATTCTCAAAACCCATCTCTTAGAGAAAAACATCAGTCTCTCTCTCTCTCTCTCTCTCTCTCTCTCTCTCTCTCTCACACACACACACACACACACACACACACACGCCAATTCCTCTGACTTGGCTGCATCACAGTCTCCAATTTCTTATTGCTTTACAGATGGCACAGACTCAAAATGTAAATTCTCATACACAAAGGAAGAGTAACTCTTAAAATAAGCCTCAAAGCCATGGAAGACTTGCAGCTCACACTTGATTTAGTAGCGCTGCGCAGACAGCAGAGTGCGACTGTCCTCTTAGCAAAAGCAATGAGATTTAGAGTCAGCAGATTTTGTGGAAGGATGACTTTAAACCGGAAACACAAACGATGAGTCTAGGGCTGTATGACTGAATTTCAACCTTTCACAGGACCAGGGGGAAGGCATCATCAAGATCATAAAATTAAATCCTTCAGGTGACAGGCACCAGAGATTTAGTGAGGTTAGTCACCACAGAAAGGAAGCCACAGCTTTCACTGCCCTGGCTCAGCTCACTGCAAGCTCCTCATTCTGGGCTGTAGACTCCAGACTTCACATCTGTGTGTCTCTACTTACTGTCTTTTAGCAGGAACCAATATTTTCTTCTGAACTCATCCTGCATATGTTCAACATTATTAACTTAGGTGTGAATGTATGGTAGACATTAGAGTAGATTGTGTTTCCCTAAAAAGGCAGTAGTAGTAGCAGCAGCAGCAATAGAAGTAATATGTCTTCTATTCCATATTTCTTTTTGTTTTCTTATTTGTTGCTTGAAAATGTGGGCTGGCTTTCATCAAGAAGTGGGGCCTCTGTTCCCTTCCCTAGAACCTGGATCTTTGAGTTAGGAAGACACACCCTTTAACAAAGATCTTTTGCGTTGGGAAAAGACATGCCTTTAATCTAGATCTAGGCAGGAAGACATCTGTAATTTGGGCTACGCCTTCATCTGGAACCTGGTATAAGGACATGAGAGAAAGAAGCTTTCACTTTTTGCCTATTTGTGCTCACTTTGCTAGCACATCCATATCTTTACTGATTTTAAAACCTAGTTCTTCAGGACTCCAGAAAATATTTAAGATCTGCTGAGACATCCAGTCTTGTAAACTGAGCAACTACTGGATTTTGGACTTTCCATTAATAGCCAACCATTGTTGGATTAGCTGGAACTTCAGTCTGTAAGTCATTCTAATAAATTTTCTTTACACACACACACACACACACACACACACACACACACACACACTTATATGTATACATATATACTCTTATAGAATGAATATATATATTCATATGAGTACATATTCATATATATGTATATTCTTATGTATACATTATAGAATGAATATATATTATTTATTCTGTAATTTCTGTTACTTTAGAGAACCTGACTAATAGATTAATTCAACAACCAGGAGGATATTCATACCTATAACCACCCACACTTTTCTGGGTCCTCTGACACCAAGCATTAATCAAGAAAATACCCTGCACAGATTTGCCTACAGGACAATCTAATGGAGACATTTTCTCAATTAAGGTTCTCTTTTTCCAGGATTTTAATTTGTGTCATGTTGACAAAAATTCAGCCCAGGTGGACATGAAGATCACTAAACTACCAATACAGAGGTACATTTTGAAAGACAAACATGGCTGCTGAGTATGGTTTAAAACAAGAAAGGGCCTCCAGCAAGGGGAAAGAAGAGAAGGGGGTTTAGTCATGTGTGGTTAAAGTGAGGTTTTGAGGCCAAGTTCCAGGAGGTGATGGGGATTGCAGCAGGAAGAGAACTGGCAGGGTCCCACTGAGAAGTAGGGGCACATTCAAGAATGTGAAGAGTTTAATGAAAGAGAAGTTTAAATGATGTAGGTAGAATCAAGGGATCAATGAAGCTTAGTGAAGATCTCCAGGGATCTTCAATGGAAGGAGCCATTACCAACTTCAGCACTGGAAGTAGTTCAAACTGAACAATAGCTGCAAGTGGAAAGGACCACCTGCAAATTTCCTGAAGAAGGTGGTGTTTGCTGACTGGACAAGAAGAACAAATGCTCTTGTGTTCTTCCTCTGACCCCGAGGGAATCTCTGCAGGTGCTGCACAGGGAAGGAAACTGCACAAAGAGATAAGAATGAAGCCTGGTGCAGACTGACTTCATCAACTTGGATCAATCATCTTCGGGGAGTCTAACAACAGTCAGTTTGTTTCCCGTGTGTTTAATGCCCATATAACATGGGAAAAAGTTTCCTGGTGTAATATAACCCCTGTTGCACAAGGAAGCAGAATTATATTGAAACACAACTCAGGGTACCATTTCTTCCAAGACAATGGATTCTAGAGATACCCTACCTATACTCGCTTAAAAGTCTAAGAGTCTGGCTTGGTTTTGGTCATATAGACAGTGTAGAGGTCATTTGGGCTATTATCCACCTCTGGTCCTGGTAATGAGGGGTCTCTGGCTGTAATTGTCATTTCAATGACTTGCCACCTCTGGTCCTGGATATAGGAGCTTGATATGGCCTGGCCATATGACAGATAACACAGCTCACCAGACTGTTAATGACTTCCAGTTCTCTGTTTTCTGGATTGAAGAACAGGTTTTTACTTTCTACCCTTGGAAAAATAATCTTGTGTGCTCGACATTCTTGGTTTCTCTAGCGATCTCTAGACATTTGTTCATTGTCAGGGTAAAACACACACATGCACACACAATGCACACATGCACACCAAAACAAAAACCTTTAATTATCCTAAGCTACATGTCCACCAAAAGACTGAAATATAAAAACATGAAATATATAAAGACTGAAGTATAAAAACATGCAGTTATGCTATGAAATTTTCATTAAAAAAAGAACAGAAAGGTCCAAAATCCTTCTTAGGAAGCATGAAAAACACACAAGGAAGTGGCTAAACAAGCCAAAGCTGGAAGGAGAGAGAGGCTAGTAGAGGGGTCATTGCTTCAAAATACCCAACAGGCTGGAAAGTGATGTGATCACGCGCAAACAGAGGGGATGCCCATGCAGGCCTTACTAAAATACATCTTGATCTTTATACATAGTGCTAGACAGTTGTTTCATCCAGGGACTCATCAGGCTGGCAGAGAGCCCAGCGAGAAATAGCAGAATTGCTTCCATATCACAATGGATCGTGCTGTGTGCTCAGCAGATAAAAGCCTTTGCTGCCAATCCTGGTGACCTGAGTTCAATCCCTGGGATCCACATGGTGGACAATGAGAAGCAACTCCTAAATTGTCCTCCAATATCAACATGAGAACTGTGGTACTTACACACACATACACACACACACAAACACACACACACACACACACATACACACACACATACACACAGAGAGAGAGACAGAGAGACAGAGACACAAAGAAAGACAGAGAGAATCAGAGAGACAGAGACAAAGACAGTCAGAGACAGACAGATGGACAGAGACAGAAAGGCAGAGAAAGAAATGATGTATTAAAATGTTTAATGAACTTTGCCAATGTAGAAATGACATTTGTCTCACATGCACTATTTTTATAAAAATAGAACTTATAACTACATATGATGACATGATTTTATCTATATATGTGCATCAACCCATGGCTAATTTGTTTCAAATTATATAACAAAAGAGAAAAATTGGACAATACAACAGAATGAAGACTTTTGGAAACTGAATCCCAGACAAATCGAAAGCCCGAGTGTCAGATTGGGGTGCTGCCTCCCCCCACAAAGGCTGTTCTGGAAAGGTTAAACAAAGCTGGGCAACTTGCTGTGGTGATTATAGCAGTACTGAGCGTTTGCCAAGAAGACCAGGGAGGTGGCAACGAGAAGTAGTCAGGGAGAAGGCTTCATCTCCGTAGTTAACCACCAAGACTGATAATGCTCTTCCAATCGTCACTCATAGAACTGCCACCCAACACTAATTTCTAAGTATCCATTCAAGTTGGGACACCTCTTGAAGACTCAATGAATGTCAAATCTAGGTCAATAAGAAATCATGAATCCATGGCAGCATGAATGAATGAGTTAATCAACTAATTAATGAAAAGTTCAAAAAGCGATGTGATGTTTACATGGCTATGGTTTCATTACAGCCTCCTGTAAGACACTCATCAGCTACAGAGCATAAAATAGCTACCGAGGTAAGAAGCCTCTTAGACAACACTGTAATCAGATGAACATTACCCTAACGAGACACACTAAAACTGTGCACATCACAGCGCACACTGTGAAAACAACAGCAGCAGCCCCAGCAACAACTACCATCACAAAACAATCACAACATACAAAACAAAAGCAAAAACAAAAAACTCCAGTCGCTTCTGAGAGAGGACTGCAAAGGTAATTAGGTTGACTCCTTGTCATAGAAAAACAGCAGACAAGCATGAGATAGAAATGACCATACATTGCAACTGCCCTACTGTTCAAAAGTGTTAAGAATCAAGTTATATCAGAAGAGCTGTTCCAGGCTAAAGGACAAGACTATATGACAACAAGGTAGGACCCTTGACTTTGCAGAGGATTCTTAGCTTATAAAGAACATCACTTGAGAATGGGTGAAGCCTTGTTAGGGTGCGAAAGTAGAACTGTGTCAGTGTTTATGCTGGTGGTTATTGTAACAGCATAAACACACATAAATTCATTAATTAGTTGATTAACTCATTCATTTATGTTGCCATGGATTCATGCTGTACACACATGCACACACAGGCCCATTCATCCTTAGGGGTACACGTGGAAGCCAGATCTGATGTCGGATACCTCCCTCAATTGCTTCTACAACCTTAGTTTTTGAGAGAGGGTCTCTCACTGAATCTGAAGTGTGATGTTTTGTCTAGGCTCGCTGTCAAGCAAGGCCTTACTCTCCTCCCCACTCCCTCCCCACCACAACCACCAAACACTGGTGTTACATGCATGTTGGAGATTTGAACTCAGGTCCTAGCACTTGCACAGCAAAGCACTTTCCTCCCCGAGCTGTCTTCAAGTCCATGCTTTCGATCTTTCATAAGAGGAACTGCTCATGTTCTTAGAAGATCCTTAGTGAAGTAACTGAAGAAGAGGGATGCCAGACGCTTGGCAACTGACCTCAGATTATTTAGGAAGAAAGTTTGTTTCTGTTTCTTGCTTCTTGTTTTGTAACTGTACTTGCAGATTGTTTGTAGGGAACTCCCAGAAGGAATGGTATTCTGAATCCAGCCTCATGCACTTCCAGATTTGCTGAAGGGTGGATCTAGTCACAAAACCTGTACTGTCAGCGTTGGCCACAGTGGCTGCCTTAGACAGAATGAGCAAGTCTCCCTAGAGGAGCAGTTTGCAGCTGTGCAAGAGTGTGTAGCAAAACCACCCTGTCTTTCCCCTGCATGAGCACCAGCCTCCTTCCCCCTCTCCATTTCCTCACAAACCACCTGCCTTCCCTGTCCTGCCAAGGCCAAAGGGTATTAGCGCTGAGTGGAGAATTCTCAGGATGGGAAAATTACAAATGATCCCAGTGGATTTGCTAGCATTTGTGCTGAAGGAGGGCAGTGTGCCTGAGTCTTTGTGCATCACACCAGGTAGAGTGATCTCTGGGCATGAGCTCCTTCCACAGATTGCCTCCGATGGCTACAGAGTGACAAGTGTAAGGAAGGACTAGCCACACTTGAGCTAGGCCTTAGGAGACCATGTCCTGCCAATTCTGATATAGGTGGACAATTTTAAGGCTCTCGGCACAGTAGGAAGGCAGTGTTTCACTGTGATAGGAAACTGAGATTACGGAACACAAGGAAACCCTCATATGAAAATCCAATACTGTTTCTTTTTGTAAGCAGTCCCCTTTAAAGAGAAAAACACCCACAAAACTGCTGTCCTTTGAAAAGTTAGTGCCTAATATTACAAGTCCTCAGTTGTCCTCTTGTCATGATGCCAGCACGGTGATGTGGGAGGGTCACTCCAATGCTGCACTCCTACACCTAAGGAATGAGTTTTCAATTAAACAAAGGCAAATGGGCATGGATGATGAATACAGCATCCTTAGTTCTAGACTAAAGTAGGTGAATTGAATGTTTAAACAAATATTGTCCGGATAACTGGGGGCATTTATAGTACTTTAAAAAGAGACACCTTTAAAATGATTATAAAGGATGCTCTGCAGGAATCTGTTAAATAGATCTTTTCTTTTATTCTTTTATTGGCTTACTGAGAATCAACTTTGATGAATTCTTCAAACATGGAAGGGGTTTGGTTGCCAGTACCACATGGTGGTTCACAACCATCTGTAACTCTAGTCCCAGAGAACATGACCCACTCTTCTGTTCTCTGCAGTTACTAGCCATGCAGGTAGCACATAGACATATTTGCAGACAAAACACTCAGACATGCAAAATAAAATGATAAATTAAAAAAAAATTAAAGAAACTTTCCACCATTTATCACCAGAATAGGTGGCCCTATATCTTCTCAGAAGTTCATGTGAACATGAAAATCATGACTCTAGAGATTTGAAGCTGAGGATATAAATATTTGCTGGGCATACGGGAAAGAGCTCACAAAGTATCATTTTTTTTAATGTCTTATGTTAATGTAGGCTTTCAGAGTTTGATATCTAAAAGAAATGTCATACATAACTCCATGGAGGATTATAATGCATTAGGAGATAAAAGTACAATTTAGCATTCTGTTTCCCAGATTAGATTTGTTTCCAGTAGCTATCTATGACAGCTTCCTCCTCTCTGGTGAGCAGATGAAATACTGGGTGAACAGTTCTGAGTATGGCTGGCATGAGACTGGCCATGTCAGGAACTCCAATGCTTGGTCCCATGCAAATGGCAAGGCTTTCCTCTGGTGCTAGTTTGACGGTGTGCACAGAAAACCCCAACACAGGTTCTGTTCCCCTGACGACTGCTCCCCTAGAGACCTGGGATACCAGCTCTTCTGTATGTGTGTCCGCCATTTTTTTTTTTCATTTCCCTGTTGCCCCAGTCAGCCAATCCCAAAGCCACGAAGGTCATAGCCAACCCCTCTTCTTTTCTCCATTTGTTTTTTCTTCTTCCCTATTTCCTGACTGTGACAGTCACAGCTAACAGCAACTTCATCATCACTTAATAGGGAAGGTGCTGGTTGAAACCAACAATGTGATGGCAGAAAAGCACCATTCTTGAGGAAATGAGTGCATGAGAATCCGTAAAATAATCTCTGCACTCAGCTAATTTTCCTGGTTAATAATGTATAAGGTACATCCAATAAGAGGTTAAAAATTCTGACTTGTGAAATAGGATCATCAGTACACATTACAGTAAAAGTTATTTAAAACATATGAGGTTACTTATTTCTGATTTTTTTTTCCATTTGATATTTTTAGACCATGGCTAAACATGACTACAATTTCAGAAAGTAAAATCGCAGATGAGAGTAGGGGACACCACTATAACTCCACCCGGATGGCGGGGACCTGTGCTGACATGTTTGGAGGAGGGATGCTGTGAGGAGCCTTGGTACCATCTTTCAGCCAAACTGCAGAGGGTCCGACCCATTTTGCATTACAGGCTAACTGAGACTTCAGAAAGCACACCCCCACCTCAGTTTGAAAGTCATTTGGCTTCATAAACATCTCGAGGGGACTTTAGATGATGCCCCTTGATGGTTTTTATCATCCACATTTTGAGGAACACTAACTTAGGAGACTATAAGCAGAGAGAGCACCCTGGGTCCAGCACCTTACAGAAGGAGGAGACCTGGAGGGTAGACAATGACTATCTCAGCAGCAAGGTGTGCTTGAATGCCCATAACCAAAGACAACTTGTCCTTCATTCTCTGACCTAGTCTGTGCCCTCCCTGAAGTTTTGGAGGCAATAAGTGGAGGTAGAAAAAAAAATCTACTCTGTGCACTTGTAAAAACGTTTGGATAAAGTGCTTTCTTGGGAAGCATAATTTGAAGAGGAGATCTGAAGGAGAGAGAACAGATAGGGAGAAGGTCTATTTTTAACTAATGCAGTGGTATGAGGGAGAGGGGTGGCGAATGAATGAACTTAAGGCAAATATGAGAGAAAGCCCGGTGACACAGGAGAATGAGTCAGTGTGTTTTAAACATGACTGCCATTACAAAAATTTTTGATCATATTAATAGCAGTGTCAAGGATTAATAAACACTTCTTGTGGGAGGTAACTTTTCTTGTTATAAATCACTATGTTTCAACCCACTAGCTTGAACTTCAGTCCAATAAATATAACACTGGGTAATTTTTATACAGCATCTCGTTCAAGTCTCCTTAGGGTCACACAAAGGCAGGGTTATTCCTTTCATTTTAGTGCATAGGAAGATGAGCCCTAGGTTAGAAAAACTTCCCAAACAGGAAACCAGCATTTGAAAATGTAAGAGGTCTGTTCATATTTTCTTCATGCAGTTATGCGTAGCAGGGACCATATATCGTATCAACAACCTACGTGGGATAGCTCCAAACATGAGAGAGAATGGTGCTGACAAATGACAATGACAACAGGCATATTAAACTGGAATGCCTCTTGTTCAAACAAGACACGTGGCTCCTCTCCCCTGGCAAGCTCAGCCATCTCACGGTAGAGAAGGCAATGATGCTGAAACGTTATAAGTTTGGGTTGGAATATGAGTGCTAATCCTGCATCATGCCCAGGGCTGCATGGAATGGGGAACTGTGGGGGGCAGAGCCTATAAACCAAATGAATTGTTGCTTGATTCTGCTGACAGACGAAGGCTCCAAGTGGTCCCAGATCATGGCTAATATAGAGTAAATTGAAAGCGAGATGGCAGTGGAACATTTATTGAATTCTAATTTTTTCCACAGACATTTAGTTTGTTTAAAGTCACAGTATTTTTAAATCTACAGGGTGAGACAAAGCCTTTCTTTGTGAAAAAGCTGCCGTCCTGGTTTCTGCTTCCTCAGAGCTGGTCAATCACTGAGCTCCTTTGAGTGATAGAAAAGTCTGAATTATGACTGCCTGATTTTACCCTTCACTGCACTTGTCAAAAAAATTAAATTAAAGATCATGCTTATGAATATAATGCATGAACTGCTGGATGGCATCCTGCAAGAAAGAAGGCCCCTTCCGTCCAGCCACTCGCCAAACAGCATGTCACACAGTACTCTAATATGCAAAGGAAATAATAGCACAGAGAGGAAATTCTGCCTCTTAGGAAATATGAGGTACATGTTCAAGAACTCAGAAAAAATTATTTCAGTAAAAGTTAATAACTCTAATGCTAACAGAATATTCAAACTAATATGCTTTCTTATTTCTGAAAATGTTTCCACAAAGAATTGCACCTGACTGAAGAGATCATTCATATTTTAATGTGCAATATAATGCTGATTTAGGATCACACAAGAGTGAGATTTCCTGAAAAGTGAGCATCCATGAACACTTGCTGAATATTCACCGCAGACACAACTGCAGAGCCGGAGTCAAAATAATCGTGCGGCATATAAAACGATGATGGAAAGGTGGCAGCAGTCCAGTAACTTTTATGGATGAAAATCTGCTTTTATTTTATAAATGTATATATATATATATATATATATATATATATATATATATATACACATATATATCATATGTATGATATATGGTATATGATGCTATACATTATGCTATATATTATATATGATATATTATACTCAAGCATACATGTGTTTACACAAATATTTCCCTCTGCCAAGAATAATTCTTGGGTCAATTACACACACACGAAAAAGATAAAGTAAACAAACAACAAATCATGACTATTTATGTGTATGTACTAAGGATATAATGTGTATGTACATTTATAGGTATGCATGCATTTATAAATAGAGTCGTATGTGTGTGCTATCTCTATCTATTTCTTTTTAAATCACTGTTTCAAGTAATTCCTGGAGGTTTGCCAGCCACATGATTACTGGGCTATGCTCAGGTTTCTGAACCTGGTGGGTTGAGATGAAGGCCTGATGTGTATATGTCAAATATATGCCCTTGGTGATGACAATGATGCAGATGAGGATCACTTGGGTCTTGATGAGCCAAAGATGTAAGGCAAAGAGAGGCCATGCTTGCATCATGAGTGTAGTGGGAAATCTTCCCATGTCAGCTTTAGCATTATATGCAGTCTATGCAATTACTCCTGCATAAACATGAGCAAATAAAACTGTTCGGTCAGATATGTATTTAAAGTCTTCCTAAATTGGTATCTTCAGAAAAATCAGAAAGCCAGATGTAAAAAAAAAAGCTCATAAACTGACTATAAAAGTTCCCCACAAATGAAAGTCCAAGAAAATGCCCAAAAGAAGATGAAGAAGGGAATTAATGCAAACATAATCTTATAGAAGCAAAAGCCACAGAACAGCACATGTAGTGAAACCAGGCACGTAAGGGGATATGCGTAGTGAAAGCAGACAAAAAATGGACATGCGCAGTGAAGCCAAATGAAGAAGTGGACATGCGCAGTGAAAGGAGACACAGATTATGGAAAGTGGTATTTTAAGTCACTATTGACCTAAATGTAGTTGCAAATAAAACGTTAAAAAAAAAAATCAGGGGGTACTGTATTGAGAAATTTGTTGAACTAAACATTACATTGAATAGAGATCAGTAGAAAATTAGAAAACATAACAGACTTGAAAAATTAACCAGAGGGCATCTGAGAAAGAAGAGAGGAAAGGAGTGAGTGAGTGTGTGTGTGTTGGGGGGGGGGGTGGGGGGGGGGGGGGGGAGTCGGGGCAGAGGGAAGCACAACATGGTCAGAGTCCAGAAACAGCAGTAATAGAGTAATATTTTAATATTTGGTGAGGAAAGAAGTGTGGATTTTAAAACTAACAAAAGATACCTATCCATGAATCAAAAAAAAAAAAAAAAAAAAAAGGAACGGTGTATCTAAACGCATCATATTGAAAGCACAGGCCAAAATAGCTGGAAGGAGAGGGACAAGGGGGAGGGGGTAAAGCGACAAGTAAATGGGAAATTACGTTCCGACAGGCACAGAATAGGTACAATTTGAGGGAAAGTTTTGAAACGCTACAACATCACATTCAACTTTTTATTCAGAAAAAATACGAACATCAACTTAAGTGCATTTACCGCATAATAAAGTCAGACAGATTTTCACCAAAGAGAGGCTACAATCTTTTTCTCAAGGACTGAGGAAGAGTGTTTTTCCATAATGGTGTCAATTCTTCCAATTATTTTGTGAGAAAAAATATTAGGAGTTGGAATGAACAAAATTATCATTAACCACATGTGTGTGTGTGTGTATATATATATATATATATGTGTGTGTGTATATATATGTTTAATATATAATATTAGTTATAACAACATTAATATATTTAAATTACTAAATATTAAAGTTATAAACTAATATTAATATTAAAATATAGTATTAATATAATTATATGTTATGCATATATTAATATAATATAATTAATATATTACATATTAAACAATTGGTAAGATGTGTCAGCTTCTGGGTGTATTACCAGATGCTAGAAATTCAATTAGTTGTCTGAAACCACCAATAATGTTAATCATGTCATGGTATTGCCATGTAGTCATGAGCTGTCAGTCTAATAGTTTTGTTTTTGTAAAACCTTTTGTATTAAAAAGTCCAAGTGTAAAGGTGTAGTCAGAAACTGAGTTTTTTGATGCTCAATATTTTAATAAAATATTTACTAAAATAATAATGCTTCAACTAAAGCTATACTGGTGTTTTAATTTCCTCTTACACAAAACTTGCGCTGGGGTGCACAAAGACAGCTCAGCATTTAAAAGCACATACTGCTTTTCCTGAGGACCCAAGTTTGGGCCCCATGTAAGCATGTCTGGATGCTCACAGCTGCCTGTGTTTGCAGCTCCAGGAAACCAACATCTCTGGCTTCTGTGGGCACCTCACTCACACAGACTTATCCTCACACAAGCAGACACCAGCATACACAATTTTTAAAATACTAAAAATAACTTCCAAAATTTTGAAGGGAAAAGGGTTATGTATGCTATGTCATTTCCGAAGGAAAAGAAATGGCATTAATTGACTGAATGCACTTGGGTTCAAGAAATATTTGTAGCCTGTGCTTAAAAAAAAAAAATTCCTAGTACAAAGAAAATTCTGAATTCTGAATTTAAATACAGTTGTTACGATTAAACCACACTGAAAAACCAGTGAGTTTGTTTCCTTTGAGCCTTTCAGAGGATGTGAGCTGATAACCACCCATCACTGTGAGGCTGGCAAGTCCAATAGGGGACTAAGGAAGAGAACGCCAGAAGGATTTGGAAGGATGGTGGGGAGAGAGAACACTAAGCTGGAAGCTATTGCAAGCTCTAAACCAGGGGCACATAGCAGAAATAAGGAGCACAGTCTATACTGCAATGTGCTCCCTGCCCAGGCATGTATAACAAGTTGGCCCCTTCTCTGGACTACGAGGGGAATGAAAAGTGTGAACAGTGACGTGTATGGGTGCAGGAACATACACTATCAAAATAGATACAAAATGTCAAAATAGATACACCAATGCATAAGAGTCATATCCTGAGCCATCAGCCCCTGCTGGTCTGATTCACTTCCTCTTTTCATCCTTTCTCTGGGATTTACTAATTTTATTTGCCTTTGAGGTTGTCATAGGGTTAAAGCATAATCCCCATGCTTGTAGAGCAACTAATGTTTACATTTCATCATGATATTACTGTCAGAATGTCCCTAGTAACAAACATAGTTACCACATTATCCTCCCAGACGTTATGACTCAGAGCTAATTCTCAAATCATATATTTGGAGGTGGGGAAACTATACCACTGAGTCATATTAGGATTAGGAGATGACATTTCCTGAACAAAGCAACTTTATGAGGAAGTAAAAAAGAATCTTTAAGGAGTCACAAGGAGTAGCTTGGAAGAATAAGTCACAGCATGTTTATATTTTATACTTTATACTGACAATAGACTCCAGTTTTGGAAAACCACCTTCAATGGAAACTATGCATAGGTTGGCAACCATCTTGTAAGGGGTATCCTCTTCAGGAAAACCAACCAGCCAGCCAGCCAACCAACCAAACAACCAACCAGCCAAACAACCAAACAGCCAAACAACCAACCGAACAACCAAACAACCAAACAACCAAACAACCAAGCAAAAACCCTGTAGTTTTGTCCCAACTCTTTAAAAGCCTTATCTTCAGAGATGGCCTAGAAAAGATGAAGTTGAAACAAGGAGAATTCTCTCCCTAGTCTCCTCAGACACTGTCAAGGCCTGCTATTGGCCTTCACCCGGATTCTAAGTGTTCTGCAAGTTGTTCTAACTACCTAAGCACATCTTAGTGAGTGAGGACAGTGCTTAGCCTAGCGTGTTTCTGACTGAGATGCTTATAAGTGTGATTGCCATCACTAACAGAATGCCAGACCTCTGCTAACCACTCCTCATTTTATTTGTTACCATTTGTAGGAAATGCTCATTCTTCAAACCTGGGACCATCCTCTGCTGTGCCCCTTCCCATTTCTCTCTCTTTAGTAATCCTGCGAGAAGGGAGAGCCCCGCCTCACCTTGATCTCAACTTCACTTGCCGACAGAGAAGAGCTGCCCTAAGAGCTGGCCTACTCTGTTCTGCATGTATTGAGGTCACCAATTCAAAAGAGAAACCCAGCATGAGAGACCAATCTGGGGCAGGTTGGACAGATGCTTGTGAATGAAGCCAGTATCCTGATCCCACTTTTTTTTACAGCTCTGCCTTCTCAGCTGGGTCTAACCTGTAGGAGGTTGAGCGCATTGCCCTTATCTATCAGCTGGTCCCCGACATTTGCCAGAACGCGGCACGGTCATGGAGGTGTGTTCCTTAAGCTACCCTCTTTTCTAGCAAGAACGTGCAGCTCCGTTAGAAGCTGGGTGATGGCATCCTGTGGCCGCACTTAGAGATCCACATTAGGGATCGGTGTTTAGCTGATACTGATGTTTGTAGTGGTGATAGAACAAGGGAAAAGCTAGAGCCCAGGCATTCCTGCTTGTGGCCAAGCTCCCCTGATGTAAGCCCTTGCTCCTCTGGGCCTTCCTAGATTTTCTCAAGCTGTAGGAAACTTCTTCCTAGGAATCCCCCTTCCTCTGTGCTCTCTTTTCACCTGCGCATGCGCTGTCTCCCACGCCCCTCCTTTGTAATCTTCACAGCCTTCCCTTTGATTAATACATGCTTCTTCTTCCATAGAGAAGAAGAGGATCTTCATCAAGACCTAAAGTGACAGCAATAACGTGTCCAACTATTCATTTCACTAAGAAGTGGAACTCCGGGCAAGGAGGTAGAAGATGTATGTATTCTAATGTTCAGAAGTTATACAAGGAAAACGCACTCCATCCACTTCTCAGAGAAAATTTTCATGACTGTACACTGTGCTAGGGCTACTCAAAACAGCACCATTTCTTCAGAAATCTTAGCCCAGAAGGACTTGCCCACTCACTGTAAAATGCCCAGATACAATGGCCCGTAGAAAAATAGAAGCAAGATTTCTGCAGCATCTTGCTGAGGTTTGATTCTGGAATCCCTAAAAACATCTTCATGACAAAAACAGAGGATCCCAACAAGACAATAGCCACAGCATTGGTCATCATGTGTAGGCCACATGGTTTGAGAACACCTTGTTTGTAATACAACTCACACAATTGCACCTTATAGAAGGGCAAAATACGCCATGCAGAAAACATGACTTTGTAAAACCTATATTTTTCTTTTTCTTTAACATGACAAATCTGATTTCTCATATTCACAAAAGATACTGAACATATTAGGAAAGCATAGTATAATTATTCTGTGGCATTTTTTAAACCTGTAAGAATACCTAAATTTGGAAGTATACACATAATTTACAAATGAAATGAAAGCTTGTCTTCAAGGTACAGAACCCACCTTCACTGGAGTCTTTCGAACTTTCTGGTTTCTTTGCTTTGCTCTTCTTGTGGGGTGGAGAAAGCCCTTTAGGCTCTGGCCCTTCTGGAAGTACAAAGATTTATTAATTCTTAGTTAAATATTTACCAGTAAGATTCAGAATGTGTTAAAATTTAAAGATGTTTCTCTTTAGTAACCTCTGTCCAACACACACACACACACACACACACTTAATTAAGTCTTAACTATAGATCCATCTGTCAATGTGGCTGAAATAAATTTTGGCAAGGAGCTTGGAGTTTTCATCCTACTATACAGACTTAAACTTAAGCTCTAGTATCTTTCTGTAGACACCATTAATGATTCATTCAAATGCTAAATCATACACAAATGCTTTATTAAAAATTTGAATAATTCTCCATAGGAAGTCCAAGGCATTCTGCTTTTTATTTCATGACTTAGCAGGTGCCATTATACTTTTCTTCTTAGTCCTCCAAGGAGGGCAAAGAAATACAATGTCACCTCATTTTTGAGGGAACAGGAGGACTGGAAAAGACACTTCTTCTATTTAATAGGCCTCTTTTGTAATCTAGAATCCAAGCAGCTCTCTCATATGTACCCAATTAAACTATTGTGTTTAACAACTTCCTCAATGTTTTCTTCAATCTACCCACAGGGGCTAGTAAAAACTGAAGGGAGTTTGACAAAACATCTCTCACTCCGCCCCCATCTGATTAGAATGTTTGCCAGCTCCGAGTTACAGCCTCATCTTCTTCCTGAGGTCAGTGTCTTCTGCCTTCCTGGCTGCATGGTTTTCCTTTGGGGCTGGATGCCTTCCATTGCTTTCCCCTTCCATTTTCAACCCAGTAACAACCCCTTCTGCACTCTAAGACTAGATGCTCTGGCCTATGCCAATGAACTCCTCAATAGTCTATCTACCTTTAAACTTTCATTAATGGGGAACCCATGAAATCTATTTTCTGGGATCCTGGTACTCTTTGTGGGGTGACTGGGGCCTCAACTAAGGTTAGAGTCATTATCAGATGACCTTCTTCCCAGGTCCTAGGTCTCAAAGGCAGGCTTACTATTATTCCATGCAAGGCCTGGGGCTTAAGTTCACTACCCCCCAAGGCCTAATGGTTTCTCTTCACTCAACCCATATCAGGAATCTCATGACCTAAAAGCAGTCTGAACTACACATTAGGTGGACTACCTTCTCTCTGTGGTACTCTACGTCTGGATGGCATTGCATACTATCAACCAACCAGTTTAAACCAAAACCTAGGTATCACCATCCAAACCTAGGCTCACCTGCTGCCCAAGCCAACTAATCTTGCCATCTCCGCTCTAACATATCCTAAACCCATCGATTAGGAATTGTGCTGGCACTTGGGTCAGCAGCACCTCCCGCTGCTTCTCTTGTCTCTAGCCTTCTGCTCTCCTCTTCTAAGAACTGTCCTTCTGCTTCTCCACACAGTGAGCTTTGAAAACATAAATCAGATGTGGGGTGCTCACCTGTCTGAAATCCCTACTTAGGGTGACATCCTCATCTACTTCTTCTCCAGAGCGTAATGTGCCATGTGGCCCTGTTGGCATCTATAGTTTCATCTTTCATTTGCCTTTTGTTTTTCCCTCATTTCTATTTTGTATGCATGGATGTTTTAAATGCATGTATGTCTGTGCACCACATGTGTGCAGTGTTCATAGAAGCTACGGAAGATATAGGGTTCCCTCTAACTAGAGTTACAGACAACTATCTGTAACTCTTGTGAGCTCTGCCATATGGGTGCTGGGAATTGAATCTGGGTCCTCTGGAAGAAGAGCCAGTGCTCTTAACTGCTGAGCCATCTCTCCAGCCCCTCTTTAATTTATCTTTATATTTGAACCACAGTTAGGCTGATTCTTGCCTCAGGATTTTTGCTGCTATCCCTACTCCAGTATCTCCATCACACTTCTGCCTACTTTGGGTCTTTTTGTTGTTGTTGTTGTTGTTGTTGTTGTTGTTGTTTTACTTTGTTTTCCAGGCTAAATTCAGCCCCACCTCCACCAACCCCACCCTAGAAAAGCTTTCCCTAGTTCCATAATGTAAAACGCCTATAAGTGAAGCTTTTCAAAAACATGCTACTTGGACCTGGAGTTACCTTGCTCCTTTGTTTATGTCTTTATTGTACACTTATATACACATGCAACCAATTCTAAATTCTGTAAGCAAAGGGCACTTCTCTTTTTGAATCCCTCATGTATCCTTGGTGCTGAGCAGTACAGTGAGAATTTCATTTTAGAGTCTATTTTATTTTTGCTTCACTGGTCCTTTCTTTAAGTCTAAGACCTAATAGGTCTATGCATAATTCTTATTCTCTCAGCAGCTGTTCGCTCATTCCAGAATTCTAAAATTATACTATGGAACTCTGTCTAACTCATTTCTCCCCCATTCTCTCTCAATTATTAAGAAAGACACAGAACAACAATTTTACAAAACACATTTGATAGAAGTGCTACTCAAATTTTTGGCATCACAGTTTACAAAGGTTTGGAGCAGGAGCAAGATTTTACGTGGTCACAAGTCAGTCCTGGCTGAGGTCATTATGGTGGCCAGGAGGAAAAATATTGCCAATGACTGCATTAGTGACTTCTGACTTCTGTCACAGGTGTGACATGCTTGCTGACCCTTTAGAATGTTTCAGCAAAACCAGAAATGAGGTCTTTCAAACAGCTCATTGCATACAAATATCCAGTCCATGGAGTCACAAAACGGGCAAGGTGACATTGTGATCTCACCATTAGAGGATCTAGGCCATTGGACTCTGAAGAGTGCTTCTGTCTTGGGGCCAGATGAGAGTTTCCAAAGATGAAAATGCAACTTCAAATCAGGGCTGCTTACACCAAGGGTTTTGATAATTGCATTCCAAATTTGTGATTTCTCAACTTAATAGAAATTCTTATGGTCTAGGGGAGATTTTTTTTCAAAGACATCTGCTTGCCTACATTTAAAGATATCATAATACTCCCGAATACTAACATTTTCTATCATTAACTACAGGTGTTTGGTGGACAAGGGAGCTTGCTGCATATAAGGGCAAGGGAGAAATTCATATTTGATCATTTCCTGCTGCCCAAGGGATGTTCAGATAAAAGTCACTGATAAACATGACCTCTGTGCAAAGGTTTCTACCTGAGGCTCAGCAGGGGAGTTACTCCCTCTTGGTCTGAAGGGAGCTGAAGAAGCTGATTTTGTTTCTCTTTGAAAACAATGCCATGGGCTTTCTTAATAAGCACTGTTTTAGGTTGCCTGCTTCTGGCAAAGGCTGGACTCCAGAGCCTAGCCGTAGGATGGATACCTCCTACCCTTATGGATACCCTTCCCCTCCCCCAGACAAGCAGTATTGTGGTACTTGATGTAGGTAGAGCTCTGCTGGCTCAGATTGGTCCAAGTAAAGAGTGTGTGGCCATGGAGATGGAAGGACATGGGGAACCATTTGCCATGCCCAACTTATGGCTGATTAAAGGGCTAAAAAGAATTTCTAAGTGTTTAAGACAACTTGCTTCTTTTACCTCTTAAGTGCAGAATGTCACCTTGAAGATCTATCAACTCCATTTGAGGTTCTTATGCCTCCATTTACTCTTAAGGTCTGGAGACCAGAGCAGAAAGTTATTCTCAGGCATTCTGGGGTAAGTCAAACTTGGATTCAAATTCTGGCTGTACGATTTAAGCAGCAACTATTTGAAGCCTCCATCATGAAAGTCTTCTTTGTTGTATGAAATAAACTCATGCACGTCCAGTGATCTGCACAGGTGGATGCCCAGTTGAAATCAGGTGTGCTAAGAGGTGTGCTAAGCCAGACCTGAGCTCCCTCACATCAATCAGTTGTGCTGTCTTTCCCCCAACTCTTGCAGTGGTAGCTCTGAAATGTGCATGGCGGATATTATCACATCTGCAGAAGCATTAGAAGCCTCCCATCACAACTCCAATCCCCCAGGGAGCCAGGTGAGAAGCACTTCATTGCATTTAGATAGAGCATCTGTTATTAAGTTGAGTAACTCAAGTAGCCCTTCACTAGGTTAGTTGTACTCTTAATCATCTCTCTAGCTTTCTGACCTCTGCCTAAAGAGATGATGCATGGTGGAGGGAAGGCAGAAGTGAGTGGCCTTAGGAGGAAGCACTGGCTCATCTTGCAGGCCAGCATACAAGGACTGTGAGATTAGAATAAAGTCAACCTGCACACCCATGTCTGGCAGTGCTAGCTGAAGCGCTATGGACTATCTGGTACACGAGTCTCCCATGCTTTCGACACTCAAACATTAGGAGATGGAAGCTAGCTGCCCACATCTATTCTGTCTTGGCATCATGGGCCACTGAGTCAGACTCATCCAGATGCTGATGGCAGAACTCCCTGGACATCTGATTGAACTGCAATCAGAAATGATAATACTCCACGCCTAAAATGCTGATTCTAGCTTGCGGAGTTCTCTTGCCTTTCGGTAATTTCTTTAAAATGAGTCATTGATGTGGGGAGTTAGCTAACTCTACTTCAGAAGTCAAGTCCCTTTGCCTAGAAATGTGTACCTGTAGCATTGAGGCAAATGATCCATGGGCACATACGGCTGGCTGAGAAGGGATAGTCCCTAGGGCTGAAAATCCTCCAAGGACACTTCGTGCAAGTCAATGCATGAGAATAACTAAGAATAACACTGGACCCATGCGATTTAGTCTAGAACAGATTTTTAGAAATAAGGCAAACTCCATGGACGTAAAGATTGAAGTTTCTATAAAACAATTTATCTTGGGATTTACTTTTCACAAAAATCAAGCGGCATTCTTGTCTTAGAGAATGTTTTACACTCTCCCAGGTACAGATGCTGGGACAGTGTTTTGAGTACAGGTAGATAATTTGAGAGTTTATCTCAGGAAATATTAGAAAAGGACTACAGGATCAAGACAGGAAAAGGAAGACAGACAATTCTGCATATATTCATGATAAGTCCTAGCATGGGCATCATAGACTCAACTCTATTGGAGACTTCTTAGTGAGGGTCTAGAATCAGGCTATTTAATATCCCAGCCATATAAACATTGCCAGTGAGGACTTAAATGTGCTGGCTTAATATGAACTGAGATATGGATACAAAATATGCATGGATGTCAAAGATTTAGTATTAAAACTTAGACAAGGTATGTAACAGAATTTCTTTGTTGATTACATGTTGGAATGATAATGTTTTTGGATGATTGTGCTACATAAAATTTTACTAAAGCTAATTTTATTTATTTATTTTTAATGGAAGTACTAGAAAATATAAAATTACATGTGAAACTCATCGATTTCTACTGGACCATACTAATATAGCATAACCTACAACTTGTCTCAGATATGTCTTAGGTGTGTGTGTGTGTGCGTGTGTGTGTGTGTGTGTGTGTGTGTGTGTGTGCATGTGTGTGTGGTGTATCTGGGGATTGAATCAAAGTCCTTGTACAAGGACTTTCACTGAGCTACACCCTCTCCACAGGAATCCTGGGAAATCAACTTTTCGCCCATCATTGGTTGGAGAGCTACTCTGGAGAAACTAGCTCACCAGTATATTGGGTTTTCTTTCATGAATAGAGAAAAATACTCATCTGGGGGCCATAAAAGCTATCATTAGAAAGTTTCCATTCAGAGCCAAGAATAGGTGCTGAGGGAACATAGGCAGGGAGCCAGGAGGTGCTCCTGCAGTCTCTCCTCTGCTCCCTCCATTCCTGCTTGGAACTTTCAGATACTTCATCTACTTCTATTAGCTGAGTCCATTGCCTTTGTGGAGAGAAGGAAATCTTACAAGTCAGACATGTCTAGACTGGAGAAGAGTAGAAAAAAGGCATGAGTTATTACTCAGTGAGCTTTTAAGAAGGGAGCAGATGCTATTTCTCTATTCAGTGAGTGGGTCACCACAAGAGGGACAGAATTAAACAAATGCAGAGAATGTCTGTTTTAATCAACTCTCAGTCAATGAGATCCTTGACATCAGTATCTGAAGCTCTGTTAAATGGAGCTTTTCAGACTAAGATTATCAGTAATTTACAGGATGCTCTAGCACTAAACTGTAGGACACTCAAGACTAAAGTCTTTCAGATATCTGTTTTAAAATTTGAAAGCTGGCCCTATTTCATGGCATAAGCATTTTGACTATTGAAATGGAGAATGCACTTCTCTTAATCATATAATTATCTCCATGGATGAGAAAAAGACAACAGAAAGTAACAGCATAGTGTAGCTCTATAGAGAGCTAAGCACTGTGTACAGCATTTAAGGTATATTATCTCATTGAGTCTTCTATGTGAAAGAATATGGTGAGGATTATTGCCCCAGAAGTGACCCTTGAATATGATAGAAAGACATTAAAAGTTAACAAATGGTATAGCTAGAACTGCATTCAAGTCTATGGATTCATGAATCACTGGTTAAGGACACACTGAATGGCTCCCTTAGGCCAGAACTTACACTTTTAACCAACAGGTTCCCATGTGATCCTGGTCTTTCTTGAATGGTTAGGATATATCTTAATAATGAGAACAGTAAGTACTATGGGATAGTCATCAAAGATAGCCACAGGAACAACTGAGGTTTCATGAGCAGTGAAGAACCACCACCATGTAGAATGGAGGAAGCCATGTTATGTGATTTCTAAACCTTGACCTTGAGGAGGTGAAGCATCTCCTGGGCTCACTGACTCCTTCAAGGTGAAATCTGATGGCTGCCATGTTGGAATGCCTTCCAGATTGTCTCGATCTCTTTGTACAAATTCAGAAATTTCTCCCAATAAGGCTTCTGTTTTTCATAGCTGAGACCAGTCACCATCCAGGTAAGAAGATAAGAATTTCTGGAAGACTCCAGAACCTGTCTTTTTGAGGCCCAGATCTTAGAGAAGCGGATGAATAAACCTCCTTTGCTCTGGAGTTCCTCAGTCACAGCTTACTAGCAAAGCAAACTGTTGACTTGAAGACAAGGATGTGGTGATGGTTTCCTTACAAATTGGCTGGCTATGCTAACAAAATGTCTTCCTTCCTTCCTTCCTTCCTTCCCATTCTGTCTTTCATTCTTTCTTTTTTATTTTGTTCCTCTACTCTTGCAAAAACTTCAAAGTTACTACTCAAACATAGTAACTATATTTGGCTAAAAGTTACTATGGCTGCCTTCCTATTTTACGACGTTGAACACACATTTAAAATTTTCTATTTTCTTAATCTTATTCTGTCTTTTGTTAAAAATTATACGATTTGAGTAAGTTCCCTACTTTACCCCAAGTAATAAAATTACAATCTTATTACCTGAATCTTCTTTCATGTCAGCATCAGTTCCTTCATTGTTATCATCTATTGGAAAAGGAAAGGTAAGACTAACATCAAAGTAAGAAACAACAGAACTGTCCAATTTGACTCATCAAATAATAAAAGAAACACAAAGGGAGAGCAGAAACAGCCATTTGTTCAGGATCATCATTTGGAGCTTGAAGAAAGTGTACTCTTCCGGCAGAACTTAACACCAGAGGTTATATTCCTGGTTATGACAACATATAAGGACCATGATTTGTTTTATTTATACAAAGTATGTGTGGTCACATTGGTCATTTCAATTATTCGAAAGTGTTACCCACAAACTTTAAGTCCCCTGAGTCTACACTCACGGACAGCATGTGTGCTGGACTCCAATGTCAGCACAGTGGACCCAGCGACATTTGTCTCAACACACTGCTGGGAGAAGCGCTGCTCTGAGCTAATGCGGATCTTCCTCCACCTGCTCCCACAGACTCTACTGGTGGTCTCCTTCCTGTTCAATCCCCTTCACTTCCCAGAATAACACTAAATGGACAGGGATGTATGATTCATCTGCACTATGATGGCATGTTTGCTGGGTTACTCATTTCCTTTTCTCTTTCTCCTCTACCCTACCCCCTCTCTTTGTGTGTGTGTGTGTGTGTGTGTGTGTGTGTGTGTGTGTGTGTTGTGTGTGTGTGTGTGTGTGAAGAAATGGTCATCCTGTATAGCCAAGGCTGTAATGATGCCATGTAAAAAAAATACTCTCAATCCTCCCACCTCAGTTGCATAGTACCCTAACTGCTTGAACTTAACTCCTGTGAACTTGCAGCCTGCTGTGTCTCTTCTTGAATGCTCCTTATATCTATTACCTTGGTCTGAATGTGTGGCATCCCTTTATTTGTTGAGTCTTATCCCCAAAGTCATGATCATTGAAAGATGATTATATCACTAAGGTGGACCCCCTGGTGAATGAGATCTGTTACCTTAAGGAAGAAGTCAAGTTGAAACTCAGTCCCTGCTCTTCCATTAAGGAGTGGAAAGAAGGTACTCTCTGTAAGGAACATGGGCTATAGCAGGCTCTAGAAGTGGCCTTCTGGCCTGTGGGAAATAAATGTCTGTTTTATAAGCCTCCCCATTTATGTATGGTGTTTTCTCACAGCAGCCCAGGCACTAAACACGAGCCAACACCTCTATGGTTGTTCTCCCGCTTACTTTACTGCACTCCATTCGGATAATTCCTCTGAATTATGTGTCTTGGGGGTTTCCCAATTGCTCCTTCTGTCTTCTTCCTCTGACACACTTTCCACTCACATGTGGCTGCCAGTTCCACTCTGGTCTACAGCCTCATAATAACACCTCCCCCCCACCCCACCCCCCCGTGAAAAGAGCAAAACTGATGCTTCTCTCTGATACTTAAGGTCAACAATATCTGGTTCCAAGTAGCTTCCTTACCCTGTGACATTTGTGTCATCACCTAGACAGATGGCAGCCCTCAACTACTTTCTCTTTCCTCAGGTGTTATTGATGTTAGTCTATTTTATGTTGATATAACAAAATACTTGAAGTGGGCTCTTTACAGATACGGGAGGGATATTTAGCTCATGGTTTGGGGGGATACAAGTATAAGATAGTAAGGTCCCGTCTGTTCAGGCCTCTGAACAGAGCACCGCTGGCTATATTATGATATGGCAGACGGCATTACTAAATAAGCACATGCACACGTTATAGTAAGTAAGATAGCAGGAAAAGACCCAGCTCTCTATCTCTATCCTATAGGTATAGAATCTGAGCACTAACCCAGCCCTGTGAGGACCACATTAATGTCTTTCTATGGGAGTGCCCACATGATCTAATTATCTGTAAAATGGCCTAGAATCTCAATGGCATTAGATTGAAGACCAAGTTTCTAGAGCACAGACATTTGGAGGATAATCCATAGTATTTTCCATTAGCTTCCTCCATCTGCCTCATTCCTGCTAGTGAATCTCTCTCTCTCTCTCTCTCTCTCTCTCTCTCTCTCTCTCTCCATTTATACCCTTCAAGGTGAAGTTTGCATTTTCTGATGCAGGTTCCACTGAGAGAGACAAGAGACAGCTGAATCAGAAAGAATGTCTGTGAATGTTTTCCAGACCATCTATTTGATGTAAGTTTGAATTAACTGTATTATTTTTCATGGATCTTATTTTCACTGTCTTAGGGCAGTGGTGGTGCACGCCTTTAATCCCAGCACTCGGGAGGCAGAGGCAGGAGGATTTCTGAGTTTCAGGCCAGCCTGGTCTACAGAGTGAGTT
>NC_034592.1:124876772-124879272 GCF_900095145.1 Mus pahari | reverse complement strand
CGACAACGAAAACTCCCTGGGATTTATGAGGTGACTCCTTGCAATGGGGGACATGGACTGACTATCTCATGTGATCAGGAAAAAATTCCAATGGAGGAACTAGGACATGAACCCAGCCACAAAACCTCAGACCTACAATTTTCCCTAACTGTAAGATGCGCAGGAGTAAAAGATGGGGCAGAATTTGAAGGGCCAACCAATGACTGTCCTAGCTTGAGACCCATGCCATGAGAGGGAACCCACCACTGACACTATTAATGATATACTGTTATATTTGCAGACAGGAGCTTAGCATAAACGTCATCAGAGAGGATCTACCCAGTAACTGATGGAAACAGATACAGAGACCCACATTCAAACTTTAAGTGGAGCTTGGGGAATTCTGCAGAAGAGGGACAAGAAGGATTGAAGGAGTCAGAAGGGTCAAGGACGCCACAAGAAAACCTACAGAATCAACTACCCTGGGCCCATAGGTTCTTACACAGACTGAAGCACCAACCAGAGAACATGCATGAAATGGACCTAAGCCCTTTGCACACAGGTAACTGTCATGCCACTGGGTCTTCATGTGGGACTCCTAAGTTGGGAACAGTGACTGAGTCTGACTACATTGCCTACCTTTGGATCCCTTCCCCTAACTGGGATGGTTTGGCTAGCCTCAATAGAAAAGAAGCACCCAATCGAACTTCAATTTGATACATGCAGGCTGATTGATACCCAGGGGAGCCTCCAATTTTCTGATGAGAAGGAGAGGACAGATTGATGTGGGAGGAGGATAGCTGGAGGAGCTGGAGGGAGAAGAGGGAGAGGAAGCTACAAATGGTATATAAAAAAATAAAAATAAATAAATAAAATAATAAAATGCAAACTTCCAGGACACATTCAATAATTCTCAAGTAAGAATCTGTGCTAGGGAAATTTAAAAACCAGGGTTTTGACCATTTTTGAATGAGATGTTTAGACACATTGCCATTCTAGATCCACTCGCTTGAAGAAAGTAGATGCTCATCTTTGGGGACATCTATAATGAATCTTGTGATGACGTTCTAATGTTAATGTGATATAGTATGTGCCTAAACCAGGTCTAAGCATAGCCATGCTTGTGCTTGAAATCATCCAGCTACCATGCATCTGGATGGATCTTATCATGGGCAATATCCACTTCTTAGATTGGCTCAGAGGTATATGCATGGATGGAGTCTAACTTCAAAGAGGACTGTAGTTGCATAGAAAAAAGGATGCAGTGAATGGCAAAGGTACTCTAGGGAGCTATTGCGCCATCTTCTTCAACCCAAGGAAATAACCTGAAGCGTGTTATCCTGAATCCTCATCACTGTCTTAGAGTCAGTCATGTAAAAAGTCATGTAAAAGAGTGAGTCTTTCTAAGGCCATCAGTTCTACACCCCTTTGGTGTACATTCACACAGTATGTGCTCACAGTCCACAGGCTTCTTGTGCCATCACCTTCATATTTCATTGTCATTTGTTTATGGGAACCATTTGTATTCACAAAGAAAGGTAATATTATTAGAATAAATAACACTGTCACTGATTTCCTTGGTGTATGGAAAATACTGGGATCCTTCTAGTTCATTATTACTCTTGATAGGCAGAAATGGCACCAACATGGACAGATGAGACACCATCCTTACAGGGATTTAACTTCTGACATTAAATTGAATACTAGGAGACACTGAATCTATCTAATGGATAAATATACTTTGTATAGAGTAGTTGAGAGGGCTGATTTTTCTAAAAAAAAAAATGAATAAAAGCAAAAAGGTGGTTTTTTTTTGTTGTTTTGAGTATGTTGGTTGTGGGTCATCATGAACATTCAGTTGTTATTAATGAATTAATCTTGATTTATCAATAAAAAGAGCTCCATTTCATCATTTTTACATCTGGATCAGCCATATTAGCACACAGTGGTACTAACTACAGAATCTGGGAGTTGGGAAGAGGAGGAATTAGGAGTTAGTGGACAGTTTTTGCAAGTTGTTCTGGATGTGTGGAGTTGAAGATGGCTAAGAGACATCAAGCTAGGCCCAGATTGTGTACTGGTATCTACAGCAAAGGGAGCTGTGTCAGATGCACAGGTAGAAGGAAACAGAAGAGAGAGAATTCACTGGAAGAATGACACTTACTCAAGGATCCCAAGGGCTCCTAAGTATCATGGAAATTCATCGATTAAATACATGCCAGGAAATAGTCGTCATGGTTGCCCCATTAAAGGGGTCCTAGATCTGGCTGCAGTATTATGTTTCCATGATCCTAGCACTTTAGAATCAGATGCAGGAGGGTTGTTACAAGTTGAAAAACATCTTAGACTACGTGGCAAATGCATCCAGAGCTACTATATACAGGGAGACCTGCTGAGAGGAAGGAGGAGGGGAAGGAGAATAGGAGAAGGGAGAGAATGAGGAGGAAGAGGAAGAAAAGAAGGAGAAGAAGGAGAAGAAGGAGGAGGAGGAGGAGGAGAAGAAGAAGAAGGAGGAGGAGGA
>NC_034592.1:124865600-124876669 GCF_900095145.1 Mus pahari | reverse complement strand
GAAGAAGAAGAAGAAGAGAAAATTGATTATAAAAACCTCACTAAAAAAGTTACATAGGAAAGGTTGAGACAGTCATATGATTGTTGTAATCCATGGAGCAAATAAGAAATAAAGACAAAGGGCAGGGTCACATGGCTGAGAGGAGTTAAGTATGTTCATATCAGTGACAGAACATAGGTTGGGGAATTTTGCATTAATTTCTTGATTACTCTTTGTTCTTTCTTCTCGGGCTCTATTGGAATTTCCTCATTCATATACTATTGTTCAAAAGAAATCCACTTTCCATACCCTTGCCTCTGTGCTTTCAAATAAAAAACAGTTAACTGTTGAAGGGTCGAAGCCCCCTACTGCAGTCTCTTTGAAAATATCACTTCATGCCCTGCTCAAAGTGACATTGAAGAATTTTCTGTTTTTCCAGAACTTTCTAATAAGATTACACTCAACTTAATCAAAGTGCATGTTCCCCTGTTTTCTCGGGTGTTCATCGGCATGGACAGCCCTCACTGCACACTCACCCCTCCTGAAGAGACTGATTGCTTTCTGCCTATGCCTGATGCTCGTGACAGCATTCAGGTTGCTTGGTTACAGTAACACTCCACTAGCTATTCACTGAAGGCACAACGTGTTTGCAGCTTTGGAGGCCCAGCAAGTGGAAATAGTTAGTACTCCATCCTAAGAAGGCAGTGAACTAATTTGTGTCACATTACCAGGTACATGCCTTGTAGCATTCTAAACATCAACATGATCTGCATAGGAAATGTGCATAAATGTGGTGCCACGCCCTCTAAGTGGTTATCATCAAGGCAATGCTCACATTCATTCACTCTAGCTTTTCTATATACTAGATGTGCCATTTGGAGAGGGAGAAAAAGCAAATCAGACTGGGTAAATGGGGTTTTGATCTTGTCTTTGGTTCATTTACTTTCTCAAAGAGTACTTGTACATAAGCTTTTATCACTGCTATAGCTGATTTCTAATTTAGTCTCTTAAAAAAAAAAATCAGATTGGCTGGGTGTGGTGGTTCACCCTTTTATGCCAGCACTGGAGAGGCAGATACAGCTAGGTCGCTGTAAGTTTAATGCCAGCTTAGTCTACATTGTGAATTCGCCTGCCAGCTAGAGCTACACAGTGACACTTCTTTTCTTTATCAAGGCAGATTTATTACCTTACAGTTTATAGGGTAAAAGTTCAACAAGGATACAATTATGCTAAAGTCAAAGTAAGGCTTCACTGCTTTCTGGAAAATGGGAGGGGAACATCTCCTTAGTTTTGTAGCCTATAGAAGCACTTACATGCCATAGCTCATAGCCCTCACCCTCCATCTTCAAATTCAACAATATGGCATCTTTCTGAACATTTTTCTGTAAGTACATCTCCTGTTGATTTTCTCCTCCTGTCCCTTCCAGGCTTAAAGATCCTTAGACCTAATTGTAATGGCTCCATCTAAAAACCCGAGAGAAATATCTTAAGTCTGCTGATTGCAAATTGAACTGAACCTCTATTTTCTGTTTTCAATATAACCTAACATGTAAAGTGTGGGGTTTAAGATATAGGCAACATTTTTAACATTATATTTTTACCTAATATACCTGGAAATTCAGGAGCACATGGTATCGTCAGAAAGAAGATCTCAAGAGTAGTATTAAGAACAATTCTCCAGCACTCGGGAGGCAGAAGCAGAGGCAGGCAGATTTCTGAGTTCGAGACCAGCCTGGTCTACAAAGTGAGTTCCAGGACAGCCAGGGCTATACAGAGAAACCCTGTCTTGAAAAACAAAACAAAACAAACAAAACAAAACAAAACAAACAAAACAAAAGAGAGAACAATTCTATTAAAATTTAGCCAGTCTCCTAAAGGTTTTGGTTGATGAAGTCATTAACTTTTAAATAGTAAAGGCCTCCGGTCTTTCTTTTTTCTACATTTTTTAATCTGTTTTTAAAAAAATCCTTTCCCATTATTTTGGCACTAAAAAGCTAATATAACAAAGACAAATACTGAACTACAAAAATATTTGCAGCATATATTTAAAAGAATTGAAGACCTTAATATACAAAGACATCTTGTAGACCAACAAGTGAAGGAGGTAATGCCAATAAAATATATATAGGATATAATCAGTACTTTTTATACAAGAAAACTGGAAATCTAAAACTGGGAGATGACTCAGTGGGCAAAAGTACTTTTCACACAGCCTATGTTTGGTCTCTGCAACTTATATGAAGATAGGAGAAAAAAGCTAACTCCACAAAGGCCTTCTGACCTTCATGCATCCTCCATATTTCATGCACGTATATACACACACATGTATGCATGAGTGTGCATGCCCAAGTGCACACAGGCGTGCGCATGCACACGCGAGCGCGCACACACACACATACACACACACAAGAAAATTGGAAATATATGACCTAGCACAAGGCAAGGCCTGGGCCAAGTAGTGGGAGTGGGTGGGTAGGGGAACAGAGGTGGGGGGAGGGGTATGGGAATCTTTCGGGATAGCATTTGAAATGTAAATAAAGAAAATAATAATAATAAAAAAATAAAAAATAAAAAAAATAAAAAAAAAAGAAAATTGGAAATAAGTAACTGAAAATGAATAAATCATATGGATAATAAAAATGTAGTTTCCCACTAATTACCTTATTTAATATAGAAAAATGATAACATAAAAACACAAGACTATGCTCTACTGAAAAGAGCAGGAGGAAAGAGAATTTTCATTGGCTGCTCATGGGAATGTAAAAGTAGGTTGTGTAACAGTAGGCATGGCAGTGTATAGTCTTGTCTGTAGAAGTAGAAATCCCTGCAGTTGTGAAATGCGTGGCATTTATCTACAGGGCTGCAAACACAGTGAGCAATTTGAGAACTCCCAGCAAAAGTATCTTAGCTTTGAATACATTTTGAAAGTACAATTTCACTTTTTAAAAGTATTGAAAATAAGGGAGAGTGTGAATATTTATCCAGAAAGATGGTACCCTTAAGTTGCAAATACAAAATGGGTTGCAAAAAATAGTTCCATTTTTGGGACAAGGTTTTGAATAAACTTTGGGTCTATTAAAATAAAATAATTGAAGAATATATGATGACAAGAGAAAAATGCTCATTATCTGTGTTGAGTGACAGGAAGAAGGGAATAAATCAGAATTTCTGGTTGTATACATTTTCTACTTCTAAATACCAGGAGGATATATAACAACATATGATTGCTCTCTGGATTATAGGTTAGGAATGAGTGTGCATTTTCTCTTTGCTTTTATGCTTTTTAAATAAAAATATGTATGATTTTTGTGTTAAGAAGGTGTATTTTCTTAGAACAATGATCACAAAAGTTAAACTATGTATTTTACATTTTTTATCAAGATACAAACAAATATATAAATGTGTATATTTTAAAATATGTGATCCTTGGTTTACACACCTGTCTGAGAAACTGTTTACAATTTTCTCCTTGCATTGGCTTTGGCCTTATTCATTCTTGCATCTGGCAAGTCTGAAAGCCAGAAAGTTACACCACATGTACAAAGCCACAGATCTGAGATTGTATCAGCTATTTCTGCTGGGGACAAGCCCAAAAGCTTTTTCCCATATGCCACAGATGTTTGGTTCCCTGAAAATGGTCACTAGACCTTGATTATGTTTCTCTGATACTGCTAGCCCCTGAAATCAATGTGGCCTTCAAGTCTCTGTCTTCCAAATATTAGATTGTCAAGGAAAAAGAAAGAAAGCTTTACTGGCTCTTGGCAGATGCATTTCATTGTTGTGCTTGGAAAATTGATCAGAAAGAAAGAGGACAGATGAAGACCCAGTGTAACTGGAGGGATACCACTTATGGGGACAGAAAAGTAACTTCAGGATTGCTATGGGGAGAAGCACTGTACAGTAAGAAGGCTTGAGGAGAGTGACTTTGCCTCCTATCCTGAGGTTTTACAGCTTCTGTCTGCTTCCATCCCTATAAAGAAAGGTGCTGTGACATTGGACTGATGTCCGAAGGCCAGCTTTCAAGTCACAGGCAAAACTAAACCTTTTGTTGTTTAAGACTAGGTCTTATGTGATCCAAGCTTGCCTCAATCTTGTGATACTCCTGTCTCATTGTCCTGAATCCTGGGATTACAGGACTTGCAGCTTAATTCCTGTCGCATGTAGGTGCTTCTCTGTTTACCATGGGTTACATTCTGATAGCCTCATTATGCACTGGAAGAGTTTCTAGTTAAAATGCATTTAACAAATCTACCTGTACTAGGCATCCTAGCTTGGCCACATAGTTCACTTTGGAGCATCAGTCATGTCACCTCAGCATAGCAGAGTGGATCAGCTGTTGATGCTCAATGCCATCGCTCAACATGACAAGAAGACTACAGCATCAGAATTAAAAACTTGAAGTAAAAGTTCTATTAAATGCCTGGCTTTTTTTTTTAACTGCACAAAGTCAAAATGTTGAACAAAGATAGATGGGAACCATCTACATAAAATCTATTATGCTTCTTCTTAACTGAAGGATGTCTAGTGCTAATTGCTAATTTTGAGAAGATTGTGCACACACCTGTAAAAGTGATTTTTATTTGCTCTAATAATCATTGTCGCCCAGGCATCCTGCCTTTGTCTGTTAACCTAGGCCTAGACCTGGAAGCCTCTAGACTCTACAATCTTATCTATGTTTAGAATGTTTTCCTCTTCTGAGACTTGTTGCTGAATAAGCTGACCCTTTCTTACTCTTTTTGAACTCTGGTTGGCTGGTTCAACTCAGCTGTTTTGACTCAAACTCCTCTCCATGCTGACTGACTCAATCTAGGCCTCTCCCAAATTGCTCTGCTTGGTCTCTCAGTATGTTCTATTCTGGCTCCTTCGCAGTCTCTGGTTTGTTCTGTCTTCACCATGTCTAGCTTGTTCTCCCCTTTCAACCTTTCCCTTTATAACTATTCCAGTAAAACTTCCTCCTTCCTCTCTCTGTGCCACAAGTAGTTTCCCTTTCCTCTCTTTACTTGTGAGAGTTGGGCATATCTTATTCTGTCAAATCTTTTTCTCTGATTCATCACTTTGTCTGCTACTCAATTAGACATCATTTTCAAACATGGGGGCTTCCTTCTACAAACTAACTTTACCTTCATTGTTTGAGATTAAAGGTTCTTCCAGCCAAAGATATTAAAGGGTTAAACAACAACTAGAAAGAGTATTTTTTCAGTAAATCTCGGGATTTACAGTGTGATCAAATATTCTGAAACACATGCGTTTCAGAGATTCACAAACTGGAAACAATCTTCCTGCTTGGCTTCACCTTTTTTTTTTTTTCTAATCCCCAGGCCACTTGCCCTCTCTGTTGCTTATAAAATACAGATTTTTCTTTTCTGCTCCTGTTCACACCCTTCATGAACTTTGCCCCAACAAACCCCTACTCATAGCCAGTTTGCCTTGAATTCCTGACGACCACAAACGCACAGCTATCATACTCAATGTCCTGCTACCACCATGTTCCAAGTATTCTTACCAGCCTTGTGTCTTCAAACCTAAGAACTCTCTCTCTCTCTCTCTCTCTCTCTCTCTCTCTCTCTCTCTCTCTCTCTCTGTGTGTGTGTGTGTGTGTGTGTGTGTGTGTCACAGAAAATGGAAAGAATTTAATTCATCTAGACATAGGCATCTGAGAAAGGCATCGGCAAGCATACCCCTCTGAAATAAAACCGACGCAAAGGTAAAGGTACTCAGCATCCTGAATGAGAAGAGGGGAGATAGCAACAGGCAGAGCTCTTAAGCCTTAGCACATCTGGGCTCTGGATGCTGTTCCAGAGAGCTGCCCTGCACACTGGATGCTGTTCCAGAGAGCTGCCCTGCACACTGGATGCTGTTCCAGAGAGCTGCCCTGCACACTGGATGCTGTTCCAGAGAGCTGCCCTGAACACTGGATGCTGTTCCAGAGAGCTGCCCTGCACACTGTAGGTTTAGGATTATCTGGAAGCTCTGCCCACCAGACAACAGTAGTCTTTCTTCTTTCACATTTATGAAAGACAGAATTACCTCAAGATGCCCCTCGAGGACAAAATCATCCGTGGCTGGAAATCACTGCAGTTAATGAATGTAGGCCTTTCCTAACTCAGGGTACCTAGAGTGGTTCTCAAGTTCTGAGCATCAGGAATCATTGACAAAGTTATAAAAATTTGAATTATGTATTGTTATATAAGAAAAATTAGCAACCTTAAGTTCTTTGGTAAGGCTTGCACTTGACAAAATTTGACTTCCATTTCTCCACCAGAAACTCTGTTCTTTCCTCTTAAAGTTAGTGGAAAGTACACACGATAAATTCTACACATTTTAAAATATGAACCTTTCATATAAAGAACAAAGAGATTCTGAGCTGAGTCACAGAAAGATTATTTGCTTTAGGCCATATAACATTGCACTGTAACTATAAATTATTTGCAACCGAAGTGTATGATAATTCCATAAAGCTGCCATATTCTGCTTCCAAATAATACCTCTGGAAGGAAAAAGTCAACTGTGCTTCACCTCACAGCAAGAACTCAAATTGTTATGGAAATCTTTGCAGAGTTCTCTTCTTTGCAATTTCCTTACATTTTTCTGATAGACACAGTCATGGGCTCAGTTATGTCCCCCTAACATTTGATTAAACTTCTCATACCCTGTACCTTTGAAGGAGGTACTGGTAAATTCAGTTTATTTTTGGACATAGAGCTTTAAAAGTGGAATTAAGAAAAGTGATGTCATTACAGTAGGGTCCTTTTCTAATGTGGCCAGTTTACTTATACAAAGAGAAAGACCGATCACAAGCCACTCAGAGGGAAGGCCATTTGAAGACAGGGGTGGGTATATGACCATGAACATGCCCAGGAGGCCTCAGAACATGCCACTCCTGCCAACATCCTGATCTTCAACTTCCAGACTCCAGCAAGGTGATAACACACACCTTGTTAGTTAAACCATTCACTCTGTGATGCCTCATTTCTGCAGATGATGCATCTTATCCATTGTCAGCCTGTGAGAGCTTTCGTTTCCCCATTGCTTCTTGCCTGCCATGTTGTCTGATGATCTAGAGACAGGCAGACTTTGAGATCACTGATGAAATACCAGCTTGACTCATTAGGAACGTTTCCATGAGTGTATTTATAGATATTGGAAGAGAAGCACGGTGGCTTTCAGAAGCAACGGGCAACAAGCCATTTAAGGATGGGGCTTCCTCAGTGTTCTGAACACATCCTGTCAAGAGACCACAGACTTCTCTGCCTATGCTGTGGAGAGGACTTGCCTATTACCACTCGGGCAGTGACAGATGCTGGTCTCAGCTTGAAATATATTGCTGCCTCCCAGCTGCACGCCACAGTTTATTCAAGTATGGCTCATTTTCTAGAACTAAAAAGGAGAGTGTCAGGTAATAAAATATAGAAACCGACTTGCTATCTATTCTCAGGCCTGCCATGAGCTGTCTGAAATATCACTGTGTGCCATCACCTTTGGCTTACTTAAAACCCATACTCCAATGTGGGTGTTCGCTATTTGTTTCATTGTCCCTTATCCTACAGAGCCCAAACCAAACATACCTCACAGCTTCTGGTCCAGGTCAAACTGAAGGGTCCACAACGAAGTCTCATAAATAATTTTCCCTTTCATGAATGTTCACTGAAAAGAACAAATCCACCAACCACCTGAGAATGCCCAAGGGACTCCACGAAAATCCTAGCCTTACCTCCTCTCTGCCTCTCCCAATCCACGGTCATCCGAGAGGAGGGGACCTTAATTGAGAAAATGCCTCTAGAAGAACAGGCTGAAGGCAAAGCCGATGTGGTATTTTCTAAATTAGTGATCAATGGGGGAGGGCTCAGACCACTGTGGGTGTGGGCATCCCTTTGCTGGTAGTCCTGGATTTTATAAGAAAGCAAGCCGAACAAGCCTTAATGAGCAAGTCAGTAAGCAACAACCCCCCCCCCCCCCATGGGCTCTGCATCAGCTTGTTAACGTTAGGTTCCTGTTCATCTTGAGCTCTTGTTTTGGCCTTCCTCAATGAACAATGATTTGGGATATGCAAGCCAAGTTAGCCCCTTTCTCCCCAAGTTGCTTTTGGTTATGGTGTTTCATCACAACAAAAATATCTCTAAGATACCACCCATCAGCTCCCCGAGATCCCTGCTGTCCCAGCATCTTTCTCTGTACCCACAACCCTTCTGTTCTTGAGCATAGCATATCCCTATTGTTTCTTATATTCTGATTTCATCCCTTGCTGTACCTTACTATATACACAGAGGTTATCTTGGATTAGGGCCCCTCTAAATGCTGATGAACTGAGAAAGTGAGATGGGTAAAGGTGCTTGCAGTCAAATCTGATGACTTGCGTTTAATCCCTGCCTGGACCCATGTGGTAGAAAGAGACAGTTGACTGCTGAAAGTTGTTCTCTGACCTCCATATGTATGTGTGTGTGTGTGTGTGTGTGTGTGTGTGTATACTTACACACAGAGAACAAGTAAATACACAATTTAAGACAGATAAACCTCAAGAATACCTTAAATGAAACCATTGCAATAATTATCACAATACAGAATTAATATGGTAGCTATGTTTTGAGAACTTGACCATGAGAATTAACTGATTAGACTGCGTAAAGGAATGGTGTCTTGTTGATAACATATTCCCTCCATTACTCCTACAGTGAATATCGTAACTTTGACCCTGCTGAAGCCCTGGCTGGGGGGGAAGATAGTCTATGTCAGTGTTTCTCAACCTTGCTGTGACTCTTTAACAATTCCCCATGATGTGCTGACCTCCAACCACAAAATTATTTTGTTGTTGCTTCATAATTTTGCTACTGTTATAAATCACAATGTAAGTATCTGATATATAGAATATTTTATATGCAACCACTGTGAGGGTAGTTTGCCCCCCCCCAAACGGGTCATGACCCACAGATTGAGAACCAGTGGTCTAAGAAGAGACAGTTGTATCTTCCTCCATTGGCTATCAGACTGCCACATTTGTTTGTCTGTTTCTCTATTTATTTACTCACTTTCAAAGTAAATATGCTTGACAGACATACAGAGATTGGAACTGAAAGTTGACTTCCAAAGAAAAGTTACAAAGGCTGCTCACTATAGATTCAATTAATGGACCAAAGAATTCTGCCAGGCCCAGAACATGTGGGGTTCTTATACCCAATCCCCAAATCCTTGTTTTGTTGTTCTAATTCATTTTCTTACAAAAGTAGGGTATCATTAAGACCCCATTTTTCATAGTATAGAACAGAGAGAACAGAGACAACCTGGTGTCCAGGTCCCCTTCCTCCAGGATAAGACAGAATAGCCTGCCTCATAATTAAACTGACATGGTTCTAGCCTCTGTTTCAGGGATTTCTATAAAGTATAAAATGGCCCCAGGCACAAAGAGAAGACCTTTTTAGCCGTACCCCAGGACATCTTGGCCAAACTATGGACAAATTCATTTTTTTTTTTTTGCCAATTTCTGTTTTCTAATTTAATTGGAATGCAGGAAAACTGACAGTAGAGTTTTGGTCCTAAGTGTCCAGTAAGAATGGAGGCTATGAGTGCTGCTTGTTCAGTGTGCTGCTTCTGACTTTAACTTGCATTGGTTTCTTCTGCTTCTTATCTCAGACTTCTGGCTGTAGACTATCTAACCTTGAGATCAAGTTATCTCCAAGCAGAGCCGTTTGTTTTCATATGAATATGATTTTTGTGGGCTATTATTATCTTTATGTTGGGAAAGGTAAAAACTCTAATTAGAGATAGTCTGGGAAATATATATATAACAAGTATATATATATATATGATATATATATATATATATCATATATATATATGGTATATATATGGTATGGTTATGAATGAAGCATAAATTCAAATGAATGACAGATAATATATACCATTTATATCAGCACTCACATATTCCATTAGACATAGTCTTTATTTCACATTTTAAACTTAGGATTTATAAGTGTCTGATGCTGCAACATTATATAAATATGCTGGGATTGTTGGAGATTTTGACATTTAGTGTGAAGTGTATTTACTAATATAATCATGGGTGATAGATAGTTTGTATGTTTGGTTCAGGGAGTGGCAATATTGGGAGTTTTAACCATGTTGGAGTAGATGGGTCACTGTGGGCATGGGATTTAAGACTCTTATCCTAGCTGCCTGGAAGCCAGTCTTCTGGCAGCCTTCAGATAAAGATGTAGAACTCTCAGTTCCTCCTGCACCATGCCTGCCTGGATGCTACAATGCTTTGCCTTGATGACAATAGACTGAACCTCTGAATATGTAAGCCAGCCCCAGTTAAATGTTGTTCTTATAAGAGTTGCCCTGATCATGATGTCTGTTCATAGTGATAAAACCCTAACTAAGATATCATGCAATGGAAATGATTTCATGAACATAGTGTGCTTTGAAATACTAATGTGAAACTGAGAATGATTTTATTATTCTTTTACTTGTGAAAATACTAAGATGAGTTTGTGGCTTCATATAAAGCAGCAATGTTTCAAATGATAATTTATTTACACAATTGTTAATAAACTTTAGACCCCTAAGCCTGTCTCACTTTTTAAAATTTGCAGTGAGATATCTGTGCCCTGTACTTTTGTAAATATCTTCAGACTGATGAGACATTAAAGTGACTATAATATCATTATTTCTAAACATCTTGAAGAGTCTAAAGTTAGCTCATAAGCTGATACAGACATGAGAATATATTACATAGACCACAAAATTTATATTTTTTTCCTAATGAACAATTCTTTTAAAGAATAGTCAGAAAGACAATTACCACTGAATTCACTCAGGTCCTAATGAAAATTAGGAGAAAACACAGAAAGAGAAGATTCAAACAGAAAAGAAATTCCCAGGATATGGTGAGAAGCATTTATTAAACTGATCTCATTTTTGCAACTGCTTATTAAATAGGAATTAGTGCCTTGTGCTATAAAGTATTGAGATGCTGAAGATATAAAAAAAACTGGAGAGAGAGAGAGGAGAGAGAGAGAGAGAGAGAGAGAGAGAGAGAGAGAGAGAGAGAGAGAGAGAGAAGAAGAAGAAGAAGAAGAAGAAGAAGAAGAAGAAGA
>NC_034592.1:124816641-124865595 GCF_900095145.1 Mus pahari | reverse complement strand
AGAAGAAGAAGAAGAAGAAGAAAGGGCTGGAGAGATTAGAGTCACAATAAGCCTCTATCAGAGGGGAGTCCAAGGAATTTGTATCACATTTTAGTAAAGGAAATCCTTTCTAGGCCTAAGTGAATGTTCTTTATTAGATTTGCCAGTTGTAACCTTAGGGTAAGGACTGAAGAACTTGCTCTATCTAGAGCATCCTCAGAGAGGTGACACTGTCTTTGCTTTTATTTTGAACCACTACCTACTCCAACCACCCAAGTCCTCCTGGAACTATGTGTGGGGCATGCTCCCTTGCTTGGCTGCGAATTTCTGCTTTAGAAGAATGGTCACAAATACCATTTTTTTCTCTCTCCTTCTCACCCACCATAGTCACTGCTCATGGCCAGAAAACCCTCCTCAAATGGAGATGGAAACAACAACAAAAAAGAGCAAACAATCCAAAACTCAGCCACTAACACTGCCCACAGAAGCTTGAACTTTCCTATAAGCAATTCTTAACATGGCTAAAGAAAGCACTCCAGGCACCATGACCATAAAAGTAACAAGGCATTAAACAAGCCACAGCCTAACAGGCTCTAAGAGGGAGGATGGGAAAAAAATATTCAAATTACCAACTAATGGCACATTCAATCCTAAATCCATTACTCAAGGTTCTTTAGCAAGCCCCAGGCCTCTCTGGCATTGTAAAGTGTGAAAGGAGGTGAACTGAACGACAGCCATTCTCACATTGCCCTAGAAAGGACCATGCAATCCCTGCGGTTCAGGGAGAGTGTATAGGGTAGAATGAGGATGAAATACAGGAAGGTCTGAATTCTGACTACAAATGTAAATGGGTTTGCTACAATTTTCAACCAAATGTTAATTGCTGTACGCATGCAGCCCGGAAGCCTTATAGGTGGAAGGAGGACTAGATTAAGCAATTTGGGATGAGAGGAGTGCCCTCTAGGAACCATTTGGTCTAATCCTCAGTTGAAGAATGGAGCCAATAAGGATGTGCTGACTTTAACCTCAGACAACAGGATGACCTCATGGGGTGCAGGAAGTAAGGGCAGGGAATCCTTATCACTTCCTGCAATTCTTGGAAACTATAACACGAGTTGACCACAGACATGGGAATCACAGAATAGTTCTGAGTGGCCATCGGAGCACCAGGGAAAGGAGGTCCCACCCCTTCTCTGCCTTAATTTCAAAGAGAACGAATGGGTTTACTCACCAACAGGGAAAAACTCGTTCATTTTCTTTTTGTAGATTTTGAAATCAACTTCTAGGAAGACACAGAAGATGATTCGGTCCACCTAGGGGCAAACAACAAACACTTGAAGTGGAAGGAAATATGGCAAATGCTTACGGACAAAGCAGAACTTTAAAACACATAAAGACAAGTGTGAAAGCTTTATATAGATTTTTGGTAAAATCTTAATTGTATCATAGGATCAGGTGATATTTAAAGGTGTGTGTGTGTACACTTGTGTGTGAGTTATATGTGAGTGTGCACCTGAGTGTATAATGAAGCCACTGTGTGCTTCAGTAGAAAGATGCTACATAAATAAGACATAATAAATGACAGCAAGTCACGTTACAGCAAGCTGTAAATAATGCCAAGGTTCTGACAGGATACCTAGACTTTATGTTCTCTAGAACAGCCAGAAGAGAAGCAGACAGACTCATGACAGTAAAGTATGCCAGTAAACAAAGAGCATTTTGTCCTTATCTTGTTAGACAAATACCATCATCAAATCTTTAATCTTTGAATGTGGTCTAAAAAGCATCAATGAGTTTAATTTACACAAAGTCTTTTGCTTTTAGGCCAACATATGCCCCTCCCCCCAAAAAAACCCCAGCAGAAATAAAATGCTAGTTGACAGTAACACAAAGTCAATGAACACTTAATTCGGTAGGTATTGTCGGGTGTCACCACAGAAGTAAAATGTGTGCATAGTCTCTTTTCTATCTGTCTTGAGAGAGCATCGGCACACATGGGTTTCTGTGAAATAGGTGAGCATAATGTGTCAAAGAGAGAGGAGAAATGAACTACACGCTGTAGCTCACCTATATCTCAGACTAACTCAGAAACTCAATTTTGTGTCTGGAATATAAATACCCCTTTATTACCTTTCTTTAACAATGGGAAATAAAGTTTAAAACCACTCTATCCAGGTTCAAGTGACAGTTGAGTAAAACATCAAAGCATCTCTTGTGGGATTCGGGGAGAGATGGGGTGAGCATGAAGTGGGACAAGAAAGAACCCAAATAGATGTTAGCCACCTAACACTTCTCCCTTTCCCCACTGAAGAAGGCAGACCCTGCCACTCACTATGACAGTTTCCGGTAGCTGAGAAGCTCCAGTGTGAGAGGCTTGGCAGCTGGGTCACCTGGCACTGTGAAATGATGTGAGATACAAGAGTTCAGAGCCTTGCCTCCCTAATCTATTCCTAAGACTCTACCTTATCAAGGCTCAACTGCCTCCTGGTCTGTCACTGAAATTCCATCCCTTAAGGAACAAACAAGCTACCCTCCAATTGCCCCAGGAACTCCATTACAAAGCACACAAGCTCAGCCTCTGACCATAAAAATAGAAAGACAGAGTTTACATGAGTAGGTATCCTTTTTCCTGTTTTCACATTTGAGTCAGGGTCTGGCCCTCTCTCTACATCATTAGCTCTGCCTATATACACAGAAAGTAAAGATTTCACATCGAATCATTTTTCCAGGTGAACTATAATTTTAGTTGAAAAAGAGAGAGAGAGAGAGATAAGTATTTGCATGCCCACACTCCTTACAACGTGTTTCTATCCAGTGCCTGATGCCAAAAACCGTAATGTTGAATGACAGAAATGTGTTGCTGAAGGGCAGACTCTATAAAACCTTCTGCATCATTTTAAAAAACATAAAGATACAATTGCTGTAAGGACTTATCTATGAGTACTATCCAAATAATCAATTTCAAGGACACCGGGTTAAGCTTTGGGTTCTTTTATAAGCAACACAAAGATAAGCAGAAACAAACAAGGAAACAAACAAACAAACAAACAAAAAATCCCAAACCGAAAGAAACAGCCCTTGAACTGAACCAACCAGAAGCTCCCACCTAACCCAGTTCCTCAGCGAACTGATTCAGTAAGGCACCTGCCCCACTATGGATTAAACCTCTTTTTGCCTTGCATCCATGTCCACCCTACAAAAACCTCCTCATGCTCTCTGCATGGTGGCCAGCAGTGCGGGCAGTCTGCCCACCCTGTGAAATACCGCTGTTCAGAGTACCTGCACTGCCACTGCCTGGCTTCTCTTTCATCTGCCCTAACATATGGAAACAGAGGAATAGCAAGCCTGTCATTTCTGCAAAGGGATGAGATTTGGACCATTAATAATTTATTGATTAGAAAGTAATGAGATTTGAGACAATATGACACAGCTGGGAGCTGTTAACTGTGGGGTTATGTAGAAAAATAATGTTCTCTATTTTTCTTATGTTTGAAACATTTCATAATTACAGAACCTAACGTTGATATGACTCTATTGTGTTCCCCTAGTCAGACTCAGTTTTCTAGCTGTGCCGGACCACTTGGAGTTTCCTGAACACCATAGTTATTCTTGTGTGCCAATGAGCGTTCATTGTTTTTCCTTTATGCTTCCCATGGTCATATTGCTTCTAAATCACCCAGTGGTGGTAAAAGCTTAAAACCAAGAAATTTCAATTTACAGAAAACCTAATGTGATTGAGTCAAACAATAGTGTGTCCTGTCACATTTCTCTATACTTAAGAACAGCAAATCTGGTGTTTTGTTTTTTTTTTAATCTTTCGTGTCCCTCATGTGTGTGTGCAAACACGTGAGGGAGCATGAATATGTGTGTTCCCACGCTGGGGCCTCTTTTAGCAGCAAGACTATTTTCTGCTAGTAACTTCAAATACTGTCCATATTCAGACTGTCCAAATATTGCAAGGGATCATAATCTACTTCTAGCACATTAGGCTTGATGACCATGGGAATGGTCCAAAATTCACCAGCCCAGTTCATTTTCCCCCAGAAAACAAATGTTGCAGATGAAACACTTTAATTTTAAAGTAATTGAGTGCTCTAGTTAACTGTTCTTACTCACAGGCCTAACACTGAAAACAGTCTGACAGCAAATTGAATCTAAGCATTAGTTTCATTCACTAGATACTGATTACATATTTGTATACCCTTGTGCACATACATATTCTCTGGGGTGCGATTGGATAAGGACCCACTTACTTGATAAACTGTTTTAAAAGTCATTCCACTACTGATAATTCTTCATCTCATGGTTCTCTTTATATTGTGAGATGGTACAATTCTTCTCACTGAGGAGTGGGGTCTAAACTTGCATCTCTTATGTCTGGGAGGCCTGTGGCCATGAAGAACTGATGTTAAGTGTTTTTTTGTTGAGTGAAAGGAAGCCATTTCAATTCTATGTAGTACTCTTGGGAGGATAGGTCTCACATACAGCCTGCATGTCTTTAGAAGTGGCAAGAGCATGTGGAGAACCCACATGTAGCTGTTCTGGCCACAGCTCCAGCTGGAAGGGGGTGGCCTTTCCATGATTTCAGCTCCAGGCATTTGAGCCAGCTGATGCATGTGGAGCAGAGAAGAGGCACTCCTGCTAGATACTCATTGCAAATTCATAAGCAAAGATGTAGAAATATGTAACTGCAGACTCGACATCTTCCCAGCTTCTCCTGGCACCACTTTTTTTTGGAGTCTTGGCTTTTACAGCTTTTTGGTACCTTACATCTGTGGAAAAGGGGAGAAGAAGGATACAGGAAGTTTAACTGCTACATGGCTGAGAGACTGGGAATCTGGCTTGTACAAAGGATGGAAGCCTTGCATAGTCCATTCTAATCCTGGATGCATTTTGAGAGAACTTTCCACAACCCAGCATGGCATTACTTTCTTCTCTTAAAGCCACTGGACAATTTCATCAAAATGATGGCTCTCGGGAGATCACTCATTTATTCATCGGCTCTTAAGTGAGTTGCCTTCAGTTTGCAGGGCTCAGCCTGCACACCACTCCCTATCTATGAAACAAGAGTTCAGAAATGGAGTGGTCTTTTCCTAGTGTCAGAAAAATAATTGATGCTAAAACGTGAGTGCTCCTATCTTCAAATCCTGACATTTTTTCTTTCATGTTACCTAGAGGGAAACCCATGCCATTGAGTTTCTAGGCTGCCCCTAGATATGCGATAGTGGATGGGCCATCATCTCGATGGGCCTCAGTTTTCCACCCATATCATGAAAGGACTGAAGGATGCCATGTCCTGGGTCTACTTCATAGCTGTTTTGAACTGTGTGAATTCAGTAAACCAGGCAGATCTACACTTCCGTGAATGGTTCTTGGTTGGGGCTGCCCATGGGGACAGTTCCTTGGGACTTGAAGGACAGAAGTACAACTATAGCTTTTACCACAAAGGTGTGCCTAGAACTCCACACAGACTGTGCCATGTTCTTGAGGAATGTTTGATGAGGACCAAAGGGGGGCTTCCACAGCTTCTATTGGTCTCTGCCATGGGTTCTGTGAATCTTGAGCTTCACACAGATGCATCCTGAGTCATTTTGTAGGCTGTTGCAGTTGGGGGGTATTAAAGTGATAAGGCCAGTAAGTCCACATGTCACTCTGAGTTTTCATCATGGCTACCAGGCTGTCTTGATTCGCTCCCATTTTGTATTCAGTTTTTACCATACAACATGTCTGGACTACATACCCTACTAACACAAGCCTCAGTTAGGACCTCTGTCCTGACCTGGAAGCATTCCCCTCTGGACACACATTTCCCACTCATCCAGCATCGGATATGATGCTGTTAGTTTATAAAAGAAAAATCTTTACTTCCTATAAAACTCACAGAATTGTGCTTCTCTGGTTAAACTCCAATTGATATAGTCTTTGTATCAGTTCAGTGAGCATTCTATCACCAGGGGAAACTCAGCGAAGCACAAAAGATAACAATGTTCATTTGCAGAGCTGTGTAACCAACCTGTCAAGGAGATTTAATTCCTAATTATTTCCTTCATATAAATGTCTGTGTGTCCTAGCCTAGTGGGTCTTTTTGGTGAACTCCCTAACATGTGTTTCTACTCTTCTGTACCGAATTTCACGTTTAAAATGATTTACTTTGTATTAATAATTGATCAGTAAATCCCATGTGATCTACAGTCAAAAAAAGCACAAAAGGCAATGGCTAACCTGCTCTGGATTTTACCACTTGACCTAGTTTTCATGATACTGTAAATAAGCATCGTACAAAGACCGAGGTGAACCTCATCTTTGTCTCATGAGTTCATGGCATAGGTCCTCACCTACAATGTGTAGCTTCATATGCATTTGCAAGGCTCATGACTCAGCAAATACACTTGACTAAGATGAGGGTATGAACCAGATATATTTCAAAATAAAAAAGAGAGGGATAGTAAACAGGCAGATTCCCTGTTACATTTTCCAGAAAGCCTTAAAGTGACTTGTAGCAGAAGGATGCAGTGTCATTTTCTCTTGTGATACTGAGTCCCATGTCGATCAGTGCTGGGTTTCTCACATGGGGTACTCCATGGGTTCATAATAGCAGTGGTGATACACTAGCAGGGATTAAAATATGACGGCTCTTTAAGATGAAAATATAATATCACATATTGGCGAGTATGTATGTTAACAAGGACTTTCACGAGCAGCTTTGAGGAATAAAAATGAGCACAAGCACTTTGAAAAGTTTTTTGCCAATAACACATACTAAATTAGGTAAATATACACATACACCATCCAGTCCTAGGTGTATACGCAGTTGATACTCTCATCAGAAGCAGCACAACAGAATGTTCACCATTACTATTTTATTATCTCCAGTGTGGGAACTGCTTAAACAGCCATAAATGTATGAACACATGGGTATGACGTCACATGATGGAATATTACAAAGCAATGTAAATAACAAAGTTTACAGGCATATTTAAAATACAGGGAAGTGGCAGAGTGCTGCATACAACTCATCCAAAGCAGGATATATTAGACAATTCCATTTTTATGATATCCAAGATTGTTTAGAAGTAGATTAAATCAGCTGTGCTGTTAGATGTCGTCAGAGCAATTATCCCAAGGTGTGTGCTGCTGGAAGGCATGCTGTAGAACATCTCATATCCTTCAGAAAATCTCACATCCTTCTGCTGTTTTAATTTGGATGTTGGTTCCCTGGACACACTGTCCAGTTTGTAAAAAAAAAAAAATTATCAACTTGTGAACCCAGGAACTGTGTGTAAGCTACACTTCAATAAGACTTTTTTTTTTTTTTTAAAAGGCTGAAAGTCTATGCTGCAGTTGTCTTGGTCAACAATCAAAAATCTATTTTCATTGACTTAGAGGTCAAAAAAAGTCCTTTAAAGGCTGACCTTTGAAAGGCAATCACTCCATATATTTCCACTGATGCCGACTGCTGCTCACCCATCAAGGCATGCAGGAGTAAAGATATATTTCTTTCACCAAGATATCCATTAATCCACAGTGGGGGGTTTCATGCCCCATAAACATGATGACATAAGTCCTATTAATCTTTTTCAGTATCACATCCACTGTTGTTGAGGAGGTTACACAGGGAGGCATGCTGGGAGTATCAGGGGCTGACCTCCATTTTTCACACCAGCAGTGATAGGACAGCTGACATAGCCAAGATTAGCCTGTATTCAGCAAGATTGGGAGAATGGAAGGGCTCTGATCAGTGTAAGGTGCTTTCCCAGTGACACTCAGTGCCACCACATGGACAGTGCGGGTAAGAGTGATGCCTTCTTGAAACCAAACTGCCAGCCTCGACCACACAGGCTGCCAAGGGGGAAGGTTTCAAAATAGCGTGTCCTGCTCATAAGTGGTATAAACTTCAGAATTTACCAAGTCCAAGCAAAGACAGATCCCAAGAGGGTGAAGGATTGGGATGCTTGGAGCTTCCTTGATGCTGCGAATAAGCCAAAGATAAACGAGAGGCCAAGACCACTGTAGGTGAACTGAGAAAGAAAACCAGGAAGCTGAACTGCTTGGACCCTAGTCCCTCCTCTCACGCTAAGGGAAGCAATGAACAATCTTTCCCCTTCCCCTTACACATAAGCAAAGGCTTTAAAAAACAGTATTTACTCTCTCACTTGTTCTAAGCACACAGGAAATCCAGGCTCACCCTAGCTGAGTCCTCTGACCAACCTCAAAAGTTGCAGTCAAGGTGTTTATGTGCATTGAACTCCTCACCTGAGGCTAGGGATTTGCCTCTGAACCTACCTTGTTAGCCGACAGCACAAGTTTCTTCCTCACCCTTAAAGTTATTGAACAGACAGCTGTTGGCTCGCAGAGGCTTCCTGTAATTCTTACCCACGGATGTGGACATGGGTGCTTTCTTCTTCCTGGGCTAGCAAGAATGTCCCCAGGATATTCCTCATCTATCCTTCAAACTCTAGAGCCCTGTTTAGAACCACCATCTGGTTAGGGCGGGATGGAGAGACGGCTCTTGTTGCATAAGCCTGACAACCCAAGATGGATACCCAGAGCACATGTAAAGGCAGAAGTGAACTAATAAGGCGAAGTTGCCTTTTATCCCTACAGGCACAGTGGTGTGGCCCAGCCATGTCTAATGGGAACGGAGAAAGTCCTACAGCCAGCACAGCTGCTTGACAAAGATCTAGAAAAGCAAAGCAGAATGACACAACTGCTGCCATGAGGGTGTCCACTTTTGGTCTTGGTCTCCACCTGGTGCATGCTTGTGGGGCTTTTAATATTTGTACTACTTGGGGATATTGGATTGATGGGAATTCTCTTCTGAAACATTTATGCCATCTCTGGGGACTACTGCTTCTAGGCTTTCCTAGGAAAGTCCCAAGCATGTACCCTGCCCACATTTAGGGAGATATCCTTATCTGGCCTACTTGATGGTCTTCCTTAGGCCAGAGGTTGTGAGTGACACCAGATATCTCCTAATGAGGCTCTGACTTGACGACACTTTTAGCCCATCTGTCACTGTACTTACTCAGGAACAAGATAATCAGAACAAAGTAACCTTCAAGAAGTAAACAAGATTTGGTGGGCTAGAGGAGTTGGCAGCAGCAGATCAGTTTAAAAGCCTCTTCTTACTATACACTTTGACTATCAAGAGATAACAATACACTGTCTGGGACAGGACAATCTGCCCATGTCATGGACTGGCTTGGAGATTTTCTTTCTGTGCCCTTGAAACTGAAAGGGCTAACAGTCTGAGCAGGGGCTGTCATGCTTTGGAAAAATATGCCTCTGGATTCTTAAAAGTTGGGTTGTGGGGTTGATGAGGGAAATGATTGGGAAACTGTTCTGTCACTGTCTATCAATGACAACTAAATTTATAACAAGGGGAAGTTAAAACACATGTCTAGGGACGAAGTGATATGATCTGTGTTTTGGAACAACAGGAATCTATCCTTGCCTCCTGAGTTCTGTGTAAATAAAGAAGCACTCTGACTGCCAGTCAGTCGGGATGCAAGATTCTTCTGAACCTCCTGCCTGACTCACTCCTCTCTTGCTGAACTCCATATCTCCTCAAAAAGATGCAACTATTGATGCGGCTGGCCCCTGCCACTGATACACATATTGTATATGTACGTGCAAGTACACACACACACACACACACACACACACACACACAGAGAGAGAGAGAGAGAGAGAGACAGACAGACAGACAGACAGACAGACAAACACACACATTAAATAAGGTTAGCAAAGGACCCACCTAATTAGGTCAGGCCCAGTAGGACAACCTCTCTTTAATTAAGTCATTGATTAAACACCTTAGTCATCGCTGTGACAATCACTTTTCTTAATCAAGGGCGTTACTGAATCATTTTGTTTGCCATTTGCACCCTCAAGGCAGAGAAATCTGAAGGAAGCAAGCACGTGCAAGAATGGGTATCAGCATCCTAGGGGCCACCTTAGTCTTCTGCCTCCCACAGAAGCTAGCTCTGTGGTACCCCATTGGCCCATCTGCTAATTTGTATTGTACCTCTGCCCTGTTTTGACCCCAAGGAAGCCATTTAGCCTTTCTAAGCCTTAGCTTCCTCAACTCTAACTTGGAATAGAGATGTGTTAGGCTAGAGGGTAATAAGACAATGTCTGTCTTTTTTAGCTTGGGGTTCTGTGGTCCCAACATCCAGCATAGTGTGCTGATTTTTCTGTTCAAGGCATCACTAGGCAGAAATCAATGAATGTGTCAGGTGGACTGGGCTCTGGACACTCATTTGGCAGAGAGCAGATTCAGTTCTTTACCTCTGTAGGCATGGGTTCCCATTTCTGTGCTGGTAGGCCTCTGGATCATTTTCACTAGCTCTCTGAAGTTCCCTGCAAGTTTTTGTTGTTGTTGTTGTTGTTCTTTTGTTTGTTTTTGCTCTGCTTTTGATTCTTACCCTCCTCAAGACAGAAAACGGTATATCAGATACTCCTTAGTTTTGAACCTCTCGACTTTCTTCAAGGCTGAGGGTTAAACCCAGATTGAGAAGACACATGTGGTTCAATGATGACCACCTGACTATGCACCCCGTTTGAGGGTGAAATGACCTGGGGCCTTTGTTACTTAGCCCTTTGCACCAGTGTCTTCACTGGTTTTCCTAAACCAGATCACAATGCCCCTGGCAGAGGAGGCTACTAGAGGTGTTGTTCTAGTAAATGGTACCCCATATCCAGTTTTGAAGGAATTCGTTCTCCCCTAAAAGAAACATTTATAAAAATGGCTAATACGTTGCCTGGAGAGCACCTACGAAAGTGGAAGAGGTGTGAGCTACACAGAGTCAAATACTGGATGGCTGCATACTTTTCCAGCTCTTTCCTCACCCTGCTACCCCACTTTCCATTCTGGGGGGGGGGTGCTTTACTTTTAGGATTTAATTTTATTTATGTATATACATGTGAGTTTATGCCCAGGTGTCTGTGGATGCCCACAGACGACAGAAAATGGCATCAGGATCCTCTAGACTTAGAGTTTCCAGTGGCTGCGAGCCACAAGCTATGTGTGGTAGGAACCAAAGTCCAGTCCTTCCCAAAGGCAAATGCTCGTAATCACTGGGCCATCTTGTCAGCTGCTTGCTTTCTCTTTCTTAATAAGCCGTATCTATTTCCATTTTTAATTATGTGACCATGGTGGAGTCTTTGTCATGGACCCCAAAAGCCCATTAAACTGAAGAAGTTTCTGGCTGTGTATTCGGAAGTGTGTTCTTCCCTACAGTTTGGGGTTTCTCACAGCTTCTCTAACATGACTTTTCTCTTTTTCCCTAGCAGCTGCCAGGATTCTCAACTTGTCTGTACTGTTGTTTTTCTCTCAAATTCTAATAAAATTGTGCTTGAGCCTCCTCCCTCTCTTTCTCTCATGCACACACATGCATGCATGTATGCAGGCACATGCGTGCAGATACACACACACACACACACACACACACACACACACACACAGAGGCATGCAGACAGGGCTCATATAGTAAATACCCAACTGTTTTTCTGTGGCTCTGGAAGCAAATAAGAGAGAAATGCTCAGACATTTGAGCTACTGTAATGGAAAGATTTTTCAGAACCCTGAAGAAGTCCTTGTTCTGACATTTTGATGTCCCTTTAGGTTTCACTGTCTTGCTTCTGCGCTGTTCGTAAAGGTACAAAACACATTCACACTCACGCCTGCCGCAGCGGAAATCTGCATCTCAAGCTCCGAATTACAGAATGAGGAAAATTTCCCGAACATATTCCTAGAGCAGTTTGGATGAGCACGAGAGCGTTTATAACCCATAAACATTTAAAGGCCACGTTTTACATTTTGAAACTGCTCTGTGTGCATGAAAAAGATACTTTATTGGGAGCAGGGGTGGGGGTGGGGCAGAGCAGGGGACCCAGTACATCTGTTATTCCTATGGCAATGCAATTCAGACTCTTTCTGTTGTGTTTTGATAAATTGTTCCCTTTGACTTTTCTTCAACTCTTTAAAAAAAAAAAATTGGTCATGTAGCTGAAGAACCTAAAGTTATTTTGGTTTGAGCTGGAGGGTTATTTGTACAAAAGTTAATGTCCAAGTCTGCCTCATATTGATCAAAATGGACACCCTTGTAAATGTCACATCTGTTGTGGTCCTTGAAGCTGCTCTAAATGCTCAGCGTAGAATACACATCTACACATACATGGGCTTTGGTCCTCCAATTCTAAATTCTGGCAAAGCAAGCTCATCTCCCTTGCCCTTGTAACCAAGGAAATGGGGCGTGGCATGGGTGGGGGTGGGGTAGGTTAAGATGAACTTTTGGACTTTCCACCCCATCTTCTGTGATATTCTCTGAGCTTTAGTCATACAGCCCTCAATAGTCAGTTGGTTTCTATATTGTTACCAGCTGTAAATTTCTATAATGGTCTCTACCTGGAAGTTACAGGCAATTAATCACTACTGAGAGAATAACAATCTTCTTCAGGGATTACCCCTATGATTGGATAAGTTATCCAATCCTATGTTGAGAGCTCTAAACACGTACATATACGAGCAACACTAATGGGACTCTGCAGGTTGCATTTATAAATGCACGTATACCTATGCAACATATTATAAATAATTGTTTACATAGCAATAATAAAAATATAAAAGAGTAGGCTATATTTTTCACATATGGAGAGGAGCTGGGATGTGCTGACTATACCTGCCCTTTCCTTCAGGATGAAGGCCTTTCTATTTTCACTTCTGCTACAGGTACTGCTGACTGAAATGTCAGAGAACACTTCATCCATGCTGACCCTCTTCCCCTGAAGTCAACCTTCCACCTATGACAGACTCCTAGCAGGAGCCAGGCCCTGTCTCCTCCCTTTAACAGGATGCAAGTCTGTAGGAATTTGTAGGAAAATCAGAGTGGTGTGCCCCACTCCTCGTTCACACCCTAGAACCCTGACTCTCTCAATCCCTTAGGACAAAGGGGATTTTAAGGTGATGCTAAATTGAAGTCTTTAAGTGTACCCCAGAGTGACAACTGCCTTTGTAAGATGTAAGTGGACAGACTGGAAATTGATGTTGAGGTTCCAGAAGAGGAAGGTTATCTGCAAGTCACAGAAACTTTAGAAGCCAGGACTATGACGGCAAACATTTTTTTTTTCTCTTTCTGCCTTGAACTATAAAGAAATGACTTTTCTGTAGTTTAAACTACGTAGCCGGTGGCATTTGCAACACACTCCTGGCACACTAATGCACTCTAGCGTCTCCGGAACTCTTTATGGGGTCACTTGACTCCTTCACAGTCCTTATCTTACTGCAGCTTCTCCCAACCTGGCTTCCTGCATGCTCTGTCCCCCACCCCCCCCACCCCCACCCCCATAGGTATTGATCAAGATTACATTCCCATGAAGCTCCCGACTGCAAATCTCACTCTCAGTGTATTGCTTGGATCGACTTGACCCTTGACAACACTTTATAGATTCCATGCCATCTTTTGGTGTCTAGCCTGTCAAAAGTTAATTCAGCCTGGGAGTGTCTTAGCTCCACTAAAGTACCGGGCTCCTCGGGGCATTGTGCTGTCACTTGCAGGGTACACTAAGTACCCTCAAACTAAGAAGACGCTGCCAGGAATAGGTCTTTTGACTCAAATTTCTTCTTTCCTATCCAGTCTGTGACATGAAATTACCCTTCCAATGTTAGATCTATTGTTCATGAAGCTTGTGTCAACCCCCGACCCAGCTGCAACTTCCTATTGTATATTTCATACTCCTGCCTCTCAGAACACACTTTCCTCTTTCTTTTATTTGATTAAGAACATCTGCAGAGGTGGTTCGGAGACAAAAGTTAATAATTACTCCTTTTTTTTTTGTCACAGTAATTAAAAATTTCAAGGAACAATTGTCATTCACTGCTGCCTATGGGTTCGGCAGTGAGAATCATGCTTTATAAAACTGAGGAAGCATGACCTTAAAAAAATGCCATTCTTAGGAGAAATCCAAATCACTGCTCAAGAGGAGAAAGGAGAAAGCTATGCTAAGTCACAGGGTGCTCAGCAGCCTGCTTAAGAGGCTCAAAGGGTGGGGAGGGTTACCACACAAGTTGGTAAGGCCCGATGTGTACATGTCTTCCCATTGCCATTAGCATCAGACATGCTCTGCAGATGCCATTTACAGTTCAAAGAGAAACTCATTAACATATCTTCCAAAAGAGCATTTTTTGTTGGGACAAAAGCTGTTTTTTTTTTTTTTTTTCTCAGTCTGGTGTCCCTCCCTCTTCTGCAAGAAAGAATCTCTTTGTTCAAGAAGCAAATTTCAAGAGAACAATCCCCCACCAGTAATTTTCCTTAGTTCAAATCTCAGACAACACAGAAGCGGGCAAACTGAAATGGTTCTATCAGCAATCCCCACCCCTCTCCCAGGATGATGGCAGCAGCAGTAGTGGAGTGTGGTGGGAAGGGGCGGGGCTGTTATGACTTGAGTGTGCGCTGTGTCTAAAAGACAGAAAGGAATAAAAAGAGCAACTACAGTCAGCATTTATCCCCTCACTGGTCTTCTATTCTCTATCTCCTTCAACATGCAGGATTTGTGCCCAACTCCATTGTTATTTTGCATTTTTATCTCCTGTGGTAATAACCACACTGTCTCTGCAGCTTTGAATGGCCCCTAGAAGAACACATCCCCCACATAGACTGTAAGTTCCCATAAAGAGACATTGCTTTTTACTTGCTCTCTCTCTCTCTCTCTCTCTCTCTCTCTCTCTCTCTCTATCTCTCTCTCTCTCTCTCTCTTTCTCTCTTTTTCCTTTTTTTTTCACCTGGCAATTGGTAGAATCAACAGAAGAGTGTAGGAGTAATAATAATGATAATAATAATAATAATAATAATAATAATAATAATCAATGTTGCTTCATAGGACCAACAGGCTCTGAATGGCTTTAATTATGTCTCAGACTTTGTTCTCTTCGAGGACCATTTGGAGAAAAGTATTGGTCTTGGTTCCTTTTATGTCAGGAGTTGCTTTCCTTTTCTTCCTTTCCTCTTGCATGTTAAGTCACTTGCTCCTGCCCAGCTTCTCGTCCACTAGCTCTGTCATTACACCAAGAGGTTCCAGGAGAGCTGGTTCCCACTTTATATTTTGAACTCACAACTTTTGGTGATTCTGTTAAGGTTTTTCAATGTTTCTTATCAAATATTTTTGACAGCCAAGTCTCCCTCAGGGGAAGTAGCACGGAGGGTAAGTGCCCTGTGACTTTCTGCTTAGCTTGGGGTTTTTGTCCTGACTTCTTTTCTTTAAGGTCTGCATGAAATGTTCTTTGAAAAGACAAAAACAGTGTTTCCCCTGAAATACTCACTGACCCTTGACCAAGACCTGCCCTGTTTGTACAACACCTTCAAGCCCTTGCTGTTCTCCATGGGGGAGTGGGAGAATCCTCACTACCTGCCTCCCCAGCCCCCAGCCTGTAAATTAGGAGTACTGGCAGAAATCCAGGATGTGTGTTATATTGTTGTGTGACAGAGGAAAAACAGAGGGATATTAGGTCAGCAGGTAGATAATTCCTTTCTTTCTTTCCTTACCTAGCTTGCTACTTCTCCCTCCTCACCTCCCCTCCCTCCCTCCCCTCCCCTCTTCCTTTCTCCTCCTCCTTACTTTTGATAAGGTTTTACTAAGGAACCCAGAGCAGTCTCACACTCCAGCCTCAGCCTCAGGAGGAGTACAGGTGTGCACAACCATGTCTGAGTGGAGGATAGATGTTAGCAGGGTTTCCTGCAAATGCTTTAACTTAAAGTGACTTTTTGCTGCAGATTTTACAATGCTAACATATGATTCAGACTTTAAACTTTACACTTTAAAGCTATGTCTATTGTAAGTGTCAGGTGCATAGTAAAGAGGCCTTGGAAATGGCCTTTCTACGGTTAAGGAGAAGGCTTTTATCATAGGGAAGAGGAAGAAGAGCCAGAGAAATCAGGGAGAGTCTGTCATGGCTACTTTTGGGGGATGGAGAGAGGAACAGAATGGAAAGGCTGGGAGAGAAGCATCAGACAGAGCTAAGGGAACAGAGAAGACAGTAAAAATGGTGGGGGAGTCCTGCCATTTATGAAGAGTTATGTTATATTTCTAATGCTCCTTGTAGGTCAAAATACAAAGACTTGGTTCATAACTCCATCAGGAAAATGATGCTTCATTTACAACTATGCTGTGTAAGGATGCTCCACCCAACCATCCTCTAGTAGAAGTACCCACATCGCAAAGCATGGAAGTGGAACTGGTCTATTGGCACACTCTATAGCAATCATTCAACTGCTTAGGCACCCTGCTAAAATAACTAGATTACTGCCAAAAATCCATGACAAATTTTCTACTGTAAGAAAGGATTTCTTCCATGGACTTGACTGAATGACTTATTGATTAAAAACAAACCAATCTTCTATGGTAGACTTTTGGAAAGGTTGGAATCCAATCCTTAGTTCTCCGAACAATTGTATAAAGCTTTTGGAAAGATTCACTGAAGAACTCTAACAGGGATTGCAGTTTATTTAACTTCTGAGTTATGAAACACATACAGACATTCTGGGAAATAAATCATTTGAAGTGTTCTTAACTCCAAATTAAGTCATTAGAAAATGATATGATAGAAAGATTAATTTCTTAAAGAGTGGATATCCTGTAGTCCCTGACCTTCTAAAGTCCTGTTAGACAGCCAGTGGGTGGGAGATGGTTCCTGGACCAGTGTAGATAGGATAAACTTATGTAAGATACAGGAGAGTGTGCTCAGGGTACCACTCTCTTGTGGAAAAGACCATTCTTGTCCTTTGAAGCCCAAATAGGAAACTACTTTGTTCTGTTAAAATGGACTAAAACCACACTCTCTTTGCCACCCACAGAGGAAACTGTAGTACAAAGAGAGTTCAGGGTGTTCAGATGAAAGAAAATTGCTGCTGCGTCCAGTAAATAAATCCGTATGAATAGTTCCATTTTGCAGAATATAATGGAGGGGCAAACTAATAGAAACCAATTGAAAAGCAATGACGAGAATAAACAGAAGTCCACAGTGGGACAAAACTGGTGGGGGAATCTTGGAGATTATTTCACACTGTTTACCAAAAAGTAGCCTACAATGCCGAGAGTCATAAATGGGTGTCCTCAGCCTCCCACATTAGAGCTCATGAATGATGTCTTGAGAAACTAGGATCATATGCAAAGTATCCTTCAAATTAAATCTTTTAGCTTAAAACTACACTCGAGCTTTAAAAATCTCTACCCGTGTTTGCTTTTTATGGAAACATTGCTTTCCTGAAATGTATGAAAGTGGGGCTCGACAGGGAGATAGCATCTCTACCCTTGGGATGTGCTCTACGCACATGAGACAATTCTTAGATTTAAACAGCAGAAGCACTCATCCCTGGAACCTATGCTAGGGTGGTCAAGAGTAAGTACACAGCTACGCTTTAGATATACCTGATTTCATATGTTCTTCATGATGTTCTTGGTTATTTCTGATGAGTTGGCAAGCTCTATGTTTTCGTGAATAGAATAAAGCTGACGACAGACCCAATACCACAGAGCAGAGAGATATCTTGACTATTCAAGGGGATGATATCTGTGAGACACACACTACTTAGTTGTTAAAGGAGTGTGGCAGCTATCACTCTTCCCAAGGTGTGAGTTGTTCTACATGCAAAGCTGGTCTTGTTCATCTTCAGACGCTCCACTGTGTATTCAAGCCAGAAGTCGAAACAGTTTGTGAACTTTGATTATCTTCTCTATTGTACTCCCATTCATAGTGGCTGCTCTGCTGTGGATTTCAGGGGTTACTGCCAACAGGAAGGTTATCCCTTACTTGGTAGCTTTTCATGACGTAGCTCCTTGACCAAAGAGCAGACCCACAGAGAGAAGTACTTGGCTATTTGTATCTTCACATCTCTAAGACACAGGTTTCAAACTTGAGTTAACTCAAGCCCTCCAAGGTGGATGAAAAGTTTTGTTCCTGTTTTCTTAATAGATAACATGCTTTGAAGGTTTAGCCTTAGAGCAAGGCCCAAGAATGGGTGCTTTTAATGGATATTTCCTACCTGAACACTATGAAGGTGGTCAATTGTTCAGCCTTATAAAAATGTCTGTCATTGGATTCAGGAAACATCCTAGTCCCATGTGACTTCATTTTAACTAATTAAATCTACAAAAACCTTATGCCATACAAGGTCAAAATCCGCTAGTCCAGCTAGCAGAGAACACCCGCAAAACTTGGCCTTTGAGAAGCAGTTGTTTACTAGCCCATTAGACTTCACAGTAAAGAGTGTATGGGTAGAGTTTTTTTCCCCCCATCTTGACACAAGCTAGAATTATCTAGGAAGTGGAATCTCAGTTAAGAAAACCCTTCAATCAAGTGGCCTGTAGGTTATCTGTGGGGCATTTTCTTGACTAATGATTAATGTGGGAGAGTCCAGCCATTATGGGTGGTGCTAACCCCAGAAATGTGGTCCTGGGCTGTTTAGGAAAGCAGACTGAACAAATTATGGGGAACAAAACAGTAAGCAGTGTTCCATCACGGTCTCTGTTTTAGATTCTACCTCCAGTTTCCTGCCTTCAATTCCTGCCTGGTGTTCCTTACTGATGGACTGAGACATGGAATGGGAAGCCAAACCAACCCTTTCTTCCCAAGTTCTATTTGGTCATGCTGTTATATTATAGCAGTAGAAATCCAACTAGAATATCCAGGGTGATGTCACTTATTAATGTGGTGCATAATTATGAAAATATTATCAAAGTTATTATTATGAAATAACACCCTTAAAACACATTTTTATGCTTCTTAAAAAAATACAATTTCTTCATGATATTTCTGATACCCAATCTGCTACTGGCATGAATCCTTTTTTTTTTTTAAAAAAAGATTTACTTATTTTATGTAAGTACACTGTAGCTGTCTTCAGACACCCAAGAAGAGGGCATCAGATCTTATTACAGATGGTTGTGAGCCACCAAGTGGTTGCTGGGATTTGAACTCAGGACCTTCAAAAGAACAGTCAGTGCTCTTAACTGCTGAGCCATCTCTCCAGCCTGAATCCTTATTCTTTAACAAACAATTTTATACATCCTTGTAGGTTGGGTTTTTTTTTTTTAAATCCTTTTCATATGCTACTGTATATGAAGCTCACATTGAGTAAATAATGAGTGGAATGTGAATATTTCTGATGCATACAATGGTGGGAGTTTTGAGGACATGGAAGGTGTAAGGCAGAGCATTTCCTGCATCCAGGGATATCTGACTGGACAATGAAGATACAACTTATGGAGATATGAGGCAGAGGTAATCAGAGTATGTTTGCAGCATACTCTACAAATCTTACTGTCACCACTTACTAACTCTGGAATCATCCAGTTTCCTTACTTCACATGTTCCTAAAGTAGGAATTATATTTCCACCCACCTTTCTAGTCCACCCAGAGGAGTAAAGAAATGTTGAGCATGTATGAAGTGCTTAACAGATGATACCTAAGACAGGACCTAAGGGATATGTCAGGTAGGTTGGTGATAGCATTTTCATGTTTATTGTTTCCCAACTGCATTGTAGACCGACTGGCTGCCCAGACCCCAAACTCATACTGTCCTAGTATTTCTTTAACTCATTGGCAGAGTTGATTCTTATTAGGATTCATCTAATACTGCCAAAGACAGCCATGATCCATTGATTTGGGTTATTTTATTGGCCACTGTGGCAAAACTTGTCTATGCTGTATGTTTCCACTCCAATTCCTAGTTTTCTTTTTAAGCAATACACACTTAGTTATACTCAAATATCTATATGGGCAGGCAGATGGTGAGGGGCCATAGAGATGACTATGTCCAAGTTAGACAACACAAATGAAAGTGATCGGAGAGGAACAGTCAAGATTATGTATATAAGGCAAAAGAGCAAAGTTAGGTGAGTTCCTAAGCAGGACATTGCACATTCCTCATTTCAACATGCAAAACCACAGCCATTCCTGGTGTTTAGTTTGTATAGATTATAGCATGATTTGCTCCAAATATTCAGGGACCCCTGGAGCATTGCAAATTGCAGATGCTAATTACATGTGTCTCATTTTACTAGGGTGGCTGGACCTTTTCTCAGCCTCAGCTTTCTCTGATCATGCACATAATGCTGTGTTATTTTTGCTTGGGTGTAATTATTACAATATTGATTTTTCAAATGGACCCAAGGTAGAAATTCTCTGCACATGCCAAGGAAAATTCTTCCATGATGTTTACAGTTGTACTTCTAAAATTACCCTAAAGATCCTTCTGGAGACTCAAAGTTAATGGATTTTCACCGAGTTCATCTGGTCCACAACACCAAAATTACTCCTGCGAATATGGACTTAAGAAGCAGTTATTGTGGACAGGCCTATTTATTTAGATAAAGTCACTTTATTATCCTATTTCATATATAAAGGCATTGAGGAAAAATATTCATGCAGAATTAATATCAGTGTACCAACACATGAGCAATTGCAAACGCACACACACACACACACACACACACACACACACACACACACACACACACACGCACAAATGTTTAGAAAGAGCACAAATCACACTGACCTAAATCATAAAGTAGAGCCAACTGTCAGAAACAAATGTGTCTTTGAACTTGTCCTAAGTCAGTCAATGGGTAAGAACTGTGAAATGGTGATGATGAATGGATAATAATTATGCCAGCTGGCATCAGCATAAAGCTGATCCCTGTTCAAACATGTCAATTACCTCACTTCAGTCAATATTAAATGGCAGCGTCCAGGTGGATGGATGGTGAAGTGTTCTCTCTCACAAAAAAGGTGAGTGCAGGGCAAGAGGGTTGAATAGAAAGCCTAATGTCCCAGTTGCTGAAGGAAAGGGTGGAAATGAAAATCCTTTTCTATTTACTGTTTCTTTTTTCAATGCTTCCTCTTTGAAATGATTCTCCCTCGAACTACAGTATCCACCTAGACAAATAAATTCCAACTATTAATCTTTATATGTAAGAAAAAGTCCGTCATCAGATGAGGCCAGATGTTGACTTCCTGAGAAGAAAGCAAACTCTCAGGGCAGAGAAGGTGGTGTATGACCTGTCTGTCATATAGACTTGAGGGTGTGTAGTCTCTCCATGCTATTTTGCATATCAGAATTATACTGTGTCTCTCTGTTTTCATGTATGCATACGTTTTGCGTGTTTCTCTTTTTATTGATGATAACAGAAAGTAAGAATTAATGAGGTAACAGAGGCTGATTTCTTTCAGAAACTCTTCCTCTGGAAGAATGCCTCTGGACTTTTTGCTCATTGGTTTTGGACCCTCATTGATAGATAACCATAAAGTCAACCAGAATCTATTTTCTCATCCTTGAAACAAATGGTTTGAAATAGGTTTCCAAGGACCTGCTTATTCACATATAAGTGTGGCAATACACACCAAAGCTTCTGTCGATGTACTGGTCAATTTCTGTATCATGTATCCAGGAAGCTATCAGCATATAGTTACACTAATAGTTACAGGTAGAGTCAAGAAAAAAATGATTTTCTGCTTATAGCATGCTAGTGTTACAAATATTTTGTGTTTCTGTGATCTTAGCAACAGAGACCTACTTTAGTTTTCTCAACTCATTGATCCTTCTCATGTAAACCTTCTCCAACCAGCCTGACATACCTACCCTATAAGCCTGTCTACCTCTTGGGTTCTTATTTTCTTCTCCTTGAATCTAATCCTAATTTCAATGCTGTACAAGAAGAAATGTATTTAGACTTGAACACTCATTTACGTTTTGCCTTTGAGGACTGGACACATTGCACATCATTTCTCTTTTAACAACAAACTATCACCAGAACATAGGCATACAACTCTTAGGCTTCTCTTTCATCCTGGGCGAGTATCATCATGCTCAGATACTGGTACCTGAACAGATGATGAAGTGTGCTCATCTTTCTCTTCTATGGCTTTAGTCATTCATCTTCCTTTACTTTTATATTCCTATTTGCAGAGGACATACTGCCCTTGGATCAGCTTTCCCCCCCTTTTTACATTTGATTATTAGCCTCCTCATAATCAAGGCTAACATATAAAATGCAGATAAAGTCACAATTCCATCTCACACCAGAATGACATGAGACTAAGATGCTCTTAGAAATTAAAAGTGAAATATGGATATGGACATGAGGTCTTGTGTTGTGAACACTTTCTATGTTTAAATTTCAACAGACTTCACAAGGATTTTTGAAAAAAAAATTACCTTTATAAGAGCAATATCATTTTTAAAAAGAATTTTCAGTCTTAAGACTGTAGATGAATTATAATTTAGCCAAATACGGATAATGTTAGATACGTTCTAGAATCTGCTATAGCTGGCTCTGGAAACATTAATTTAATTTTGCTACAGTGTCTTTTTTTTTTTTCAATAGAATCGGTATAATTAGTGTGTTTGCATTTTACTTGATGCTGTCTCAGAAGATTATGTAATGAACCTCTCAAAGATGAGAACATGCCCAGGCTTGGAGTTATTTTATAACTCAAAATAATAAGATAAAGAAGCACCTTTGAACAAGTTTTATTTTGTCCTTAAGTTAAGGTTATACGCTCCGGACTAATGAGTCACCTGGAGAATATTATCACTGCAGCATCATGGTCATAAAGAAATATTTCACATGAACTTGTACAACTCCATTTTGGAAACAACGCTATCACCTCCGGTGTCATCTGTGGGTCAAAAGCAGTTGTACAGATGAAGCAAAAGTTAAGTAGCAGCGTCTCCATTTCTCAGCATGAGGTCACAACAGGGATGAAGATGTGGAGTGGCTGAGAATTGGGTGTGATGACTCAACTCACCACAGTGAGATCTCACCACAGTTGAACTCTGCTCTCGTTCTGTGGCTCTTGCTGATTGAAGCAGGGCTACACATGCTCTAAATGCCTCTCTGTCCCTGCTCTTTAGGGAGAGGTATGCAACAAGGGGCTTCTTTTGAAATATGAAGGGCAAAATATTAGACCTTTATTGTTAGCCTTGATTATGAGGAGGCCCACAATTAAATGTAAGAAAGAGACTAAGTTGACCCACGGGTAGTACATTCTCTGAAAATAGGAGGGAAATTAAGGTAGAGGAAGATCAAAGGCTAGGGCCAGAAAAATATGGCCTAATATTTAAACTAAATATTATTTTGTTTAAAACAACTTTTAAGGTTAAAACTGAAATAGAAACTCTACATACAGAAGCTGGAAAATATACACCAAGCATCAGGAAATATGTTAGGCAAAAGACAGTTTATCTCATTTGCTGCAAATCTTCACTGGAAGTAGAGATGGGAACCTGATATCCAGTGTGTGGCAACTAGAGAAGCTCCCCCGATGACATTCATATGCACGGGCATGTGCAAACATATATACAAGGCAATATTCATATGTATGCATACATTGAGAATCCAAGGCAATTTTCCATGGGGTTTCTATTTTCCCTCACATTTCTGAAACTAACCATTTACCCTAGAAAAACATTCTGACGTTTACAAATGCTTCATCAAACAAAGCCAGGCTGCTAGTTCATTTTACTGATGTTATTTATCTTAAAGATTCAGTCTACCTTAAATCAGAACAATTCTGTATGCAAAATGATGTTTATTGCTTTTATTTTCATGTTCTGCTTTTGTGTGTATGATATGCAAGACCTCAGCAAAACTGCCTGGGCTCTGCTGGATTTCAGCTCATAGGTATTTCAGTGTGGTTACATTGGGCAATCTCCTCTCATCAAGCCACAATTTCCATGGAAATAGCTAAGGGGATGAAACACAATTGCTAAAGAATAATGAAATGAAACGAACCCACAAAACTATTTTCCAACATCAATCACAAAGTTAAGTTGCAATGATCTGAAAACAGAATTTGAGTATGTGTTTAATCCAGAAAAAGCTAATTGATGCTTAATTTTTGCATCACATCTGGTAAGGATGTAATTAAGGGCTCCACATGATGGAAACATTAAACATTTTTATGGAAAGATAAGAAACCAGAAGATGGAATATTAAGATAAAAACAACTTCTTCTTCCTTGTTAATGTAAAATCATTTCTTATCATTTCTTTTAAGCTAATGGCCATTGGTAGATTTTCTCTAGTATCTATTTTGTTTCCTAATTGAAATAGATTACTAAATTAAAAGGAAAGGACATAACATACATAAGATTCTTTAAAAAGAAAAAGCAACAACAACAACAAACATGCTTCATTTTCTAGGTGACAAAGTGTCTAACCTGGGCCCATCAGTGCAGTATAGCTTTAAAAATAGCAATCATACAACTTCCGTGAGGTTGGATTGAGGTAATAGCTGCTATTTAGTCCTGCAAAAATTCAATGGCCAGCAGCCAACAGTGAGTCTTGGTGGTCTGAGACAGAGTGGGTATAGGATGAAAGAATTTGGAAAAGCAAAACAAACAAGCAGCCAAATCCAAAGAGCTAATGGCCAAGGTCAGGTGAACACCAGAGCAAGATACACTGCCCACTCATCAGACAGTAAGTAGTTCCTCTGTAAAATAGTGGCTCAGACTAACAGCAGGGAAGAGTCTGTGGCTTCATAGATAGGTAGATAAAGGAGTAAATTTGAGGGACAAACCAACTCTTACAGAGATGAAAAGGGTACCGTTCCACAAGGCAGTTTTTTTGGAAGGGTGCATGGGTTCCCATCCTGATATTTTCTATTTTAAAAGATGAGATTACCTAAAAATTTTCACACGGAAAATCATAATAAACATTACAATTAACCATGCTTTATTGAAAATTAGATGCCTGGGGTTGAGCTTATCTGAGAGATGAAAACCTTCCATAATGAATACAACAAAGCACTGAAAACAAGAAGCTGAAGAACGCACTAGGGGATTGAAAGGGCTTCCCATGTTTATGGTTGGCAGAACAAAATTTGCCAAAATGGCTATACTGTCTAAAGTAATTGACAGATTTTATGTGTATTCTATCAAAATTTCAATGATATTGATCATAGAAATTGAGAAAAAACCTAAAATTCACATAGAATTACCAAAGATTCCATACAAACAAAGCAATATTGAGCAAAATAGTAATAATTATTAAAGTAGCATGGTACTTAATTTCAAATTATAGTAAACACATAAGAAAAAAATGTCCAGTGTCAGCACGGAAACAAAGAGAAGAGAGTGTCCAATGATAAACTCATATTCCTGCAACCAGCAGATTCTTAGCAAAGATGCTAACAGTCTGTGTTGGAGAAGACAACCTTTTTGACCAGTGACACTGAGAAAACTGAACAGCCATGGGTAGAGGAACTCTACTTGGTTCTACATACACTTATTCTATACAAAAATTAAAGCAAAACAGATCAAAGAACTTATTAGCGAGACCTGACATAGAAAATGTCAGATGAAAACACTTTATAACAGATGTTGGCAAGGATAGAGGGAAAGGGAAGCCTCACAAACTATGGTAGGAATATTAGTCTTGCAACTGTGTAGGATTCTCAGTAAACTCAAGGGAGAACTGCATATGACCCAGTTATATCTTTTCCAGGAATGCATCCAAAGGAGACAAAGTCAACACATTTGCACACACATCTTCACTGGAGCACTATTCACTAAAGCCAAGTTATAAGAGCAGCCCAGGTGTCTGTCAACATGAATGATAAAGAAAATGTAGTACATATAAACTATAGTCTGTTCAGCCATAAGGACAAACAAAATCATGTAACACACAGGAAAATGGATGAAACTGAAGACCATTATGTTAAATGGAGTAAAGCAGAATCCAAAAGACATCCGTAGGGCTGGAGAGAGGCTCCACTTTTATGAGCATGTGCTGTTCTTATAGAGGGTCTGAGTTTGATTTCCAGCACCCATAATTGGTGGCTCACTGTTGCCTTCCACTCCAGCTCCAGGGGTAACCAATGACTCTTCTAGGCTTCTTGGAAACATCTACTTAAATGTCCATATCACTGCCCTCAATAATAAAAGTAGAATATGGAATACATCTTTAATAAAAGATGAATATTTTGTGTTTTCTCCCATGCACAATAGCTAGATTAAAAAAATAAAAAAGAAAGCAGAAGGGAGACAATTTAGGAGGAAGAAAGGGCCAGGGAGAAGATGGGGACAAGAGAGAGAGATGGACCATGAATATGACTAAATACATTCATGCATGTAAAAGGCACAAAACATTATTTTGTGTAACTAATGTATGCTAATAAGAAGAGTTCTATAGTTAATGAGTTAGGAAGCACCAGGCATTTAACTTTGCTTAAGTACTAAAAAGTGTTTTAAATTATCCTTTATTTTAATGTCTATTGTTCTCTATTTGTTGCAACAAATTGTATCTATTATTATTAGACTCTATAGTCTCAAATGTTTTTGATTCTAGAAGTCATATTTCTTTGCAGTCATATGACAAATTTTCTGTTTTATTACAGCCTGTTTTAATAGCTATGAAATGCAGAGCAGATCAGGGAGTTCTATTTTAGTTTGTCACAAAGGGTTTCTTTAATGGCTACTCTCCCTCTGGTAGATCCTAGTTCATCAAATGCTATTGCCTCCATTACCTAAAAAGACCCAGTAGAGCAAGTACATATGTGTGTTGATGAATGCAGCCCAGATTTTACAAAGGAGGAAAAAAAAAACTAATGCAGTTATTGAATACAGGCCAATCCTTCTTATTGCTCTGATTCAAGAATCGGCATCGAAGGTCCCAGTGCTTGTGGCTTCCATTTAGCAAGGGAATCCTTATAGGCACAATTTCTATAATATACAACTGGATCTTCTACAAAGAAATAGCTGTGGTCTCCTTGCTAAGCTTCAGCCCAATTAGAACCATATTGCTTCCTTGAAAGCTCTTGTGGTTTCCTATAATTTGGCCTTGCTGTTCTTTCTCCTTCACTCAAGAGGCCAATGCCAGATCACATTAAAGTGGTAAGTTTACCAGCCATTCATATGCCAAAGTTCTGATGGGCAGTCAACCCCTTCGGTGCATCATTTATTTCCTGAAAACATTTTGTAAAGTGAATAAAAAAAAAAAAAAAGCTACAAGTAATAAAATGGCAGAAACTAATTTAAAACTAAGATACATACTTAGAGGTATATGATCCTCTAACCTTTCAGCCATATAAAACTAAGTCAATATGAGCGGATTTATATAATGAACATAATTTGTATCTTTGAAAAGTCATGCTCTGGTTGTAAATAAAGGTGAAAAAGTATAGTCATAGGTAAAGTTTCTGTTTCTATCCCATGTAGCTGTCTGCCAGGTGGTTGTACTGTGGGTGCTTCTGCAGAGGATGGAGGCTTCTAGGACAGAGCATGTATATCAATCATATCCAGGTTTTTCATTGCAAACACTTCCCAGTTATTTCCATGCTCAATGAGATTTACATCTGCATGAAAATCCACTTGCCTTCCCAAACATAAGGAAGGAAACAGCTTTGTAATCTGCATTTGCTGATCAAAAGGTAAAATGGCTATTATTAGATTCTCAATAAAGGGTTGAAAATGGCAAAAAAAAAAAAGGGGGGGGGACTGAAATAAATTCCCTTGATCTCTTCCACAGGGATTAGAAGAGACACACCCTGATCATACAATTTCAGAACGTGAATTCTGCATGGAAATGTACTTAGGCTGTTTCTCTCACCGAGGTTGGCTGTTGCTCACAGGGAGAGTTACACATTTCATCTCATTTAAATAATCACCACAGTAGAACAGGGTATGTGTAGCTGCACTCTTAGGGAGAGGCAAAGCCAAGAACTTCAGTGCTACTTTATCCTGCCTGAGGCAGATCTTGCCTTGAATCATGACTCATGTCTATCATAATTGCTTGCCCTTGAACAAATTAACTGCTGTAAAGCCTTGGATTCCTCGACATTCAAGTAAATATAACAATATAGCATGTATAAATAGATATAAGAAAATGTATGTATTTCTTAGTAGTCAGAAATACATTAGTCATAACAAATTGTGTTATTAATAATTTAATTATATTAATACCATACCATTTGGTATGTTAATTAGAATTAATGCTAAAATAATGATATTAATGTACTAACATTTTGTTAATAGCACCTATAATAGGTGTTATTGATAATTTGGCTCTAAAAATGTTTTCTTACTCTGAGATATTATTTTCCAATTATGGATGGCAGAATGAATTTCTATTTGTTATTTATTGCTTAAAATAGTAATTTAATTGCTTAAAATAGTAATAATTGCTCTTAAACTCTGTTTCTATAGGAATTTGGAGTTTGTATTAAATAGTCTTCACTATGGGTTCTGTTGTAGTATTTTCATTAGTTCTGGGAGTTACAGGATCCTAAAGGTTTGACAAAGACTAGACAGTATTTCCAGTGTGATGTTCATGTAAGTTACATGTAGATGCTGGCTATTGGCAGTGTCTCTTCATATGTGACTTCTTCCATAGTTGGATGGGTGTTGTACTAGTACAATAGGTGGTTTTGCTCTACAGACAAGAGAGAAGATGAAGACCTTATAGGACCTAGCTACAACAATCAAAGATATTTACCACCACTATATTAGCTTAGTTGGTTCATGTGGCAAGAGGCAGTACCAGACTATGAATACTTAGAGGTAAGGCTCACTTGACCTGTCTTTGGGACTGGTTATCAATCACCAAATTCAATGTTTACCTGAACTCATCTATCTATAAAACTATTTAATTCAACCAGATGTCTAGTATGTTCTCAACTTCAAGGAAACAAATGAATTAGCAAAAATGGTTAGAGAGAATGATAACCATGGAGGAAAACTTATCAAATAAAGCAAATGATGCTCTAGTAAGACTGTTGGATGCATAAAGCAGAATCTAACTGAGACATTCAAAGAACTGGGGTTTGGCCTTGATCTTAAGAAACAGACTGATCAGTGGGAAAGGGTTTAGAATTTGGGGTTTGAAAAAATAGTGAATGCTAGAGAACATCTAGTATGTTACATAATAGCCAGATTTTGGTGTGCCCGAGAGACAGCAAGATGGACAAGATCAGATTCTACTTCAAAGAATACATGTACGCTTTATGCTGCAGATCCACTGAAGTATGTGCACAACAAGACTACATAGGTCACCTAAGTCCAGTAGTATCATTTTACCTGAGAGTCCTAATAGCTAAGACTCACAGTCATCCAGAGAAGAAAAGCGCTACAAATACAACAGTATGCATACTTCTTGTCTTCCTCTTAGCTTGTGAGAGAGATCAATAATGGGAATAATTGCTGACTCAAGGGTGGTCATCAGTTATCACGCCCTATCCATGTTTCTCCTGAGACAATCATGAGAACAGTATGAAAACAACATTATAACGCTCATGTCTTATCTTAAAGTCCAAATTAACTACACAAACCATTCATTGCTGAAGATGAGACAAATTTGCTTGATAAATCAAGTCCTTGGCTCCTTCAAGTTTTATTATCTGGAAACAGCAGGGGCTTTGCTTGCAGAACATTTTTCCTGTTGTGCTCTTTCCATATTTGTGTTTTCCGTTCTTATCATGTGAGTGTGTGTGTGTGTGTGTGTGTGTGTGTGTGTGTGTATGCCCAAACACTTGCAGATATGGATCTCAATTCTTTTTATTAAAAACATCTAAAGCCCATATAGAGTCTTTCCTAAAGGCATATTGAACTAATTTGCCATGGAATTTCACTGAATGAAATCGCAATGTTTATATCTGCTTCCCACAGCCTTACACGCCATAGAACATTTCCATACATAACAATTTCTGTGTGTGCTAAACAGTGGGGGCAGTTTCAAACCTCAAGAGTTAATGAAGTACAGTTTAATGGTGAATAAGAGAGAAAAATTCAAAGTGTGAGGCACATATGCTGAGCATACTGATGGGCTGAACAATGTACAGTTATTGCGCTTGTGATTTTAGACATGACTCTCATTACAGATTCTACTTTTTTGTATGTGTTGTGCTGGAAATTGAACTCAAGACTTTGCTCATGCTAGGCAAGTGCTTCTGCCCCAGTCTCTGAATCCTATTTTCAGTCATGAATTCTGAAGACACATAGAATAGTATTCTATGAAGCTAAATTTAAGTAAACACATGTCACTTTCTTTTTCTGAACATTTTGAGTTACTGTAAAATGATACTTTATTGATTTCTAAAAAGCTAGGCACAGGAGAAAAACTTCCCACTAAATGTCAATTTACTATGTATTCTGTGTATTTTATATATCATATGTCAGAGAAAGAGGAAGGCTAATAAAACTCAAAGCTTTTTTGAGCCAACAGTTGAATGTAATTGTTGTACCCCAGGCAGTGTATACAAGGGCCTGGGAGTCCTAGCATCTTCTATGGAATTAGCATGTTATAAGGAATCACTGTACATTGCAACCATGCTGACAACTTCTTGAAACTGAAGAGTCCGTGTTTCACCTCTGGCTTCACTTTTAGTTGCTTCTATTTGCTCTGGAATTTGAATGTTTCCCCCCAACCTCCCAGCTATATTCCTTGTTTTGCTCCATATCAGGGGACCACACATGTTGGTCGCTTGTCCACTGTAGCTCTTTGTAGGTTCCTTTGACATTTGGTCCGTGGGTATCACAAAGAGAAGGCTGGTAGTTAAGAATCAGAAAAAAAAAGTTGGGGTCTTTCTACTGCTCTGCTGACCCTGAAACATCTTTGTCAATGGCCATGCTTCTGGCGTTTCACTCGTTATGATGGCAAAGGTTTGTATATGTTTGGCCCAGGGAGTGGCACTATTAGGAGGTATGGCTTTGTTGATGTAGGTTGGTCACTGTGGACATAGGCTTAAGACCCTAATCCTAGCTGCCTGGAAGTCAATCTTCCACTATTAGCCTTCAGATGAAGATGTGGAAGTCTCAGCTGTGTCTGTACCATGCCTGCCTAGATGCTGCCATGCTTCTACCTTGATGATAATGGACTGAACTTCTGAACCTGTAAGTCAGCCCCAATAAAATGTTGTCCTTTAAAAGACTTGCTTTGGTCATGGTGTCTACTCATGGCAGTGAAACCCTAACTAAGACAACAATAGTCCCCTCTTCTTTTATCCAGGTTTCTGTCTGAAGAGCCTGGTTCTGAATACATACATATACACTATCACCTGTGTACTTAGCCTTCAAAGGCTGGTGACAGTTTTCTGCTGCTGGAAACATTTGGATTGTCTCAGGGTACTGAAGTGGCTAACTTCTTTAGCCCTGAAGGGGAGATCTGTGTAGCCTATCAATCATCTGCAGGGAGGATCAGCCATGGAATATGGTCACGCCAAGGAAGTCTTCCCAATATCAACTACTGCTTTGTGTTATTTCAGTGGTTGCACACATACATGCATATGTGCACTCACACACACATGTGCACACATGCACACATGTGTACAAATATAAAAATTCACTGAAGACAGTAAAGAAATAGAAAAACTGAACATATATAAATATATATATTTATTTGTCTTTGCCATTAGCATTCATATTTTTGGAATATGTTTCCATGTTGAAATAAAACCTGTAAAACCAAATCATGCAGCTCCAACAAAGGATATATGGAAGTTGAAATAGTCAGCATTCTTAGCTCTAGTCTCAGTTTAATATCTAGATATTAAGTCCAACAAAACCTGAGCAAGAAGCATGACATTTAGATAACATTTTCTGTGAGAGTTTGCTAAACAATCCAAACATATCAACACACAAAATGAGCAGTTGAGGATAGGTCAACTAGAGAAGGATTTTATTTTTCATTAGACAGATTTCTTTGAAGATAAATGCCCAGAATATTTCCCTCTCTCCCTCTCTCCCTCTCTCCCTTAAATCATGTACTTGGCTTCCAGGGTCAGAGACTAAAGAAAGATTGGTCACAACGCCAGAATAACTCACAAGGTCCTGAGGAAAGAAGGGACAAACAACCTGGGCACAGTCTTAGAAATGCCAGTGTACAAGAGAAGAGCAAGCTGATTGGAAGGTTAGAGTAGAATATAAAGCCTCCAAGATGAGCAAGGGCTATAGAAAGTGTGGTATGTGGGGTGATGGAGCATGGAGTATGGAAGTGCAAAGTAAATGCAGAAGTAGAGAAGACTGTTCTGAATTGGTCTGGGATTAGGACAGACAGCATATAGCCTAATGTATAAGCAGGTCAGGTTAAAGATGGGCCATACAGACTTCTTGATACTGTGCTAGAAAGAGTTCCTATTGCTGTGATAAAACAACATGACCAAAAGTAAGTTGGGGAGGGAAGGATTTATTTGGGTTACATTTTTATATAGTAGTCTAGCAGAACTCAGGACTACCAGCCCAGGGATGACATCACACAGTGGCCTGGGCCCACCCCATCAACTGATAACTAAGAAAATGCCCTACAGCAGAACCTTATGGGGGCATTTTTTTTCAATTGAGTTTCCCTTCTTTCAGATGACTCTAGCTTGTGTCAAGTTGACATAAATCTAGTCAGCAGAGCTATTCAGTGTTCCTTCAAACACTGTATTAAGTAATTTTTATGTATTCAGAATTCCTCATGAAATTCCTAGAAGGAGGCACATTGTTTAGACTTGAAAGGGACTAGACCTGCACCTGTTTGGCAGAAGACACTTCATAAGCCTCCCCCTTTCGAAAGAACTTTACCACATAATAGAACTCAGCATCACATCTCTGCAAATGGAGTATAGTGGAGCTGTGGTGATTAGAATACCCCACTGTCACCCAACTCCAGGTTGGATTAGATCTTGTAATGGCACTCATAACCTCAAACCTTGATTTAATTGTAGATAATGTCTTCCCATCACAAGGATTCCAGTGATAAATTTGTCACCAGTAATAAAAATATTTGAGCCCCTAAAGAAGGCCTTTTTTGCCTAGAATATAAAAGAAGCTACTTGCCATTCTACTGTAATATCTCATGGAGAAATTAACAGCCCCCATCCCCCCCTCTCTCTCTCTCTCTGTGTGTGTGTGTGTTTGCATGCTTGTATGCATGTGTGTACTTATGGTATATGAAGATAATTATCAAATTATCATTATTTGAGTAAAGCTTTACGGTTTGTAACAAGTCTAGTATACATGATCTCATTTGATAGATGCTGCGTCCTTATTTCAGCACATAAATAACTAAGGTTCAAAATTTTTCCACATTCGTCAACAAACCACAGAGGCCTATGTCTTCTGATCCCAGATTGTCTGCTTTTGTTTAATTTTATTTTGCAGCTCACGCACAGTCAAAAGGGCCTTCCAAGGTCAATTATCAAAAACTCTCTTTTTGGAGTACTTCCTCTCCTCTGCTATGACATTTAGTATGTCCTTGCTATTGCTTGTCTCATGGTGTTTAATGAACTATTATTCCACTTGGATCAAAAGTATATGAATGGGCAATACTGGGGCAAGGACAAAACTCTGCTCACAATATTTTATATACCTATATTCACACAGCTTTCTTGATAGAGCTGTGTTTATTGGCAGTGTGTATGATTCTCTGTGCTATCTAAGCAAGGTCTTAGAGATTTGGGAAGGTTAGTTCTGAATACGGATACAGAAGGGAGAAAACATTTGCTCCTATACCAATCATTCCCCCAAATCTCACACAGCTGTCTGCTACCCACACCCTCATGAGATTACAAGGCCTTTGGATGTCTGGCCCTTTTCATCAACTCTATGCTAGACACCTACCTGCAAATTCTGGAACATGCTATGTCTTTTTATCTTGCTGCTCTGGAGATTAAAACTTAAAAATTTTCTGTTTATTTTTCCATCAGCATCCTTTCCTTTAAAATACCCCACGATTCAGCTTGTGATGTAACCTCACCTTTCTCAGGCGATCTGCATTCTGTATTTTCACGCGTTTACAGTATAGTTCAGCTGGGGCTCTTATTCTCAACTTTGTCTTCACTTATCTCTATCTCCTGCATACTACCCTCACCAGACACAACCTGAAAGATGACTATGGGACACTCTTTGCATGTATGACTTGGGAGAATTGATTTTCAATAAGTGAAGTATGAATAAATGTTAGTTGATTGCACAGTCTAATGTACGGAAGATCAAAGGCATACTTGCCAAAATACTGAAACACAAGGCATCTTTAAGATGACTTGCTGGTCATGGGAGTGGCTAGGAGATTATTATCCTTATTTAAATGATGATTTCTATAGCCTGAGGAGATGATGCTATATCTCATTTTCTTCTCCTCCTCCTCCTCCTCTTCCTCCTCTTCCTCCTCTTCCTCCTCTTCCTACTCCATTTCTTCTTCTTCTTCTTCTTCTTCTTCTTCTTCTTCTTCTTCTTCTTCTTCTTCTTCTTCTTCTTCTTCTTCTTCTTCTTCTTCTTNCTTCTTCTTCTTCTTCTTCTTCTTCTTCTTCTTCTTCTTCTTCTTCTTCTTCTTCTTCTTCTTCTTCTTCTTCCTCTTTCTCCTCCTCCTCCTCCTCCTCCTCCTCCTCCTCCTTCTTTTTCTTCTCCTCTTCCTTCTACTACTTCTACTACTACTACTCTGTTTTCCCTGCTCATGTTTTCCTTAAACAAGTCTATCTGGCATCAGAGGACTAGTTAAAATACAAGCTGGTACATGAAACAGGTACTTTTATTGACAAGGAGACACAATGAATTTCATTGTATAGAAGAAAAGGGACCATTTTGCATCTATGTAAATTCTCTAAATTCTAGGAATGCATTCCAAGGTAGAGTAAAATATTTTGCTTTAAATGTGTTTCCAAACAATACCTAGTTTATTCTTTCCCTTTACAATAATCTATGAGTAATTGATCAATTTATTCTTCTTACATAGTGTTGTATGTGCATGTAGCTTTTATTGAATAATAATTTAACATAATTGAGGAAAATTATTTTAAAACAATAAGCAGATGAAACACCAACATCCATAATGCTCCTTGTTTATTAAGATATAGCAGAGTATTTGTAAACCATATATTCCTAATCTTAAAATATTTTCAGGTTTGACAGACACATTGATCAATGGAATTGAAATCAAGATTCAGATATGAAAGTACACACCTATGGATAACTGATCTATGATTTTTTTTAAAAAGTCAGAAATATACACTGGAATAAAGATAGCATCTTCAATAAATGGTGATGGACAAACTGGATGGCTGCAAGTAGTAGAATACAAATAAATCCATACTTATCCTTCTGAACTTCAAATGGTTCAAAAACCTCAACATAAAACCAGATACACTGAACCTGATAGCAAGAAAGTGAGGAATAGCCCTGAGCTCATTGTCACAAGAAATGACTTTCTGACCAGAACACTATCATTACAGGCACTAAGATCAACATTGAATAAATGGGACTTCTATAAATGAAACTGAAAGCTTCTGCATGACAAAGGACACTGTCATTTGGACAAAGTGGGAGCCTAGAGAATGGAAAAAGATTAGAGGATATATATATATATATATATATATATATATATATATATATATGGAAAAAGATTAGAGGATATATATATATATATATATATATATATATATCTTATTAGATATACATATATCTAATAAGATATCTTATGTCTCAAGTGGCTAAGACATACTTAAAGAAGTGTTCAATGTCCTTAGTCATTCAGGATGTGCAGATAAAAATTACTTTAAGATTTTATCTTATACCCAAGAATGTGGAGCAAGAGGAACAGTCATCCATTGCTGGTAGAAGTACAAACTCATACAGCAACTATGTATACAGAAATCATTACAGCAGCTCCTTAGAAACGTGGCAATGGATCATCATCAAGATGCAACTAAACCATTCTTGGGCATGTACCCCAAGAACACTTAATCCTCTCACAGAACTACTTGTTCAACCAAGTTAATTAATTCCCTATTCATGATAGCCAGGAATTGAAAAGAACCTAGATGTCCCTTCTAAGAAAAATGGGTAAAGAAAATGTGATACATTTATACAAAAGAGTATTACTCAGCCTTTAAACAACAAGAACAATAGCAATACCCAATGAAATTTGCAGGTAAATGCCTGGAACTAGAAAATATCATCCTGAACGAGGTAACCCAGACCCAGAAAGATAAACATGGTAAGTAATATGCATTTATTTGTGGATATTAGCTGTTAAGTCAATGATAACCAACTATAATCCATAGAACCACTGAGAGTCATAGACTAATGGGGACAGGTAGTTTAGTGGTTTGTATATGCTTGGCCTAGGGTATGGCACTATTAGGACTAGCCTTGTTGGAGTAGGTGTGCCACTGTGGTCATGGACTTTAATATTCTTATCCTAGCTGTCTGGAAGTCAGATTTCTCCTATTAGCCTTCAGATAACGATGTAGAACTCTCAGCTCCTCCTGCACCATGCCTGCTTTGACACTGCCATGCTACCACCATGATGATAATGGACTGAACCTCTGAACCTGTAAGCCAGTCCCAATTAAATGTTATCTTTAAAAGAGATGCCTTGGTCATGATGTCTGTTTATAGCAGTAAAACCCTAACTAAGACAGAGATTGGCAACAGGGACTGAGATATTGCTGTGATAGGCTTGACCATGCTTTTGTTTAGAAGAATGTGGATTTTGGGACTTTGGATTTGGAAAGGGGTGGAATGCTTTAAATGGGGCTTAATGGACAATTCTAGTAGTAATATGGAAGACTTTGTTGCTGAAAGTGAATTGAACTCTGCAGACCTGGCTCAAGAGATTTCAGTGGAGAAGAATTTCAGTATGTGGCATAGAGACTATATTTGTAGGATTTTGATGAAGAATGTGGCTGTTTTTTGCCTTGGCCAAAGAGGCTAAGGTGAATATATTTAAATTAATTGGTTTGAAAAAAGAAGTCTCAAAATAGCCTTGTAAAAATTCTGTCATGTGGTTACTAAAGTTCACTCTTATGAAGATCATTTTGATGAAAAGGAACTTGATGAGAGGAAAAATACAAAACATATGGTTTAAGTATTAAAGGAGCACCAGGAAATAGAATGGAGCTGAATGTTCTAAGAGATAACAGATTAAGGAGTGGGATTTTGGGGCTAGACTTAGGTCCAGGCATGGTGGTACACATCTTTAATCCAAGGTGATAAAGGCAAGCAGATCTCTGAGTTAAAGCCAGCGCTGGACAGAGCAAGTTCTAGGTGAAGAAAAGCTTAAGTCTAAGTATGTAAGTAGTACATACTTTTAATCCCAGGAGACAGAGGCAAGCATATCTCTGAGCTCAAGGCCAGTCTACTACAGAAAATGTTCCAAATAGAGAAAAGCTTAAATCCAGGCATGGTGGACCATACCTTTCATACCACCATTTAGGAGATAGGCATATAAATCCCTGGGTTCAAAGTTAGTCTAGATCCTAATTTTAGTGAGAATGCTTCAAGTTTCTCTCCATTTAGTTTGATGTTGGCTACTGGTTTGCTGTATATTGATTTTACTATGTTTAGGTATGGGCCTTGAATTCCTGATTTTTCCAAGACTTTTATCATGAAGGGGTGTTGGATTTTGTCAATGCTTTTTCGGCATCTAATGAAATGATTATTTGGGTTTTTTTTTTTTTTTTAGTTTGTTTATGTAGTGGATTACATTGATGGATTTCTGTATATTGAACCATCCCAGCATCCCTGGGATGAAGCCTACTTGATTATGATGAATGATCATTTTGATGTGTTCTTGGATTCAGTTTGCAAGAATTTGATTGAGTATTTTTCCATGGATATTCATAAGGGGAATTGGTCTGAAGTTTTCTTTCTTTTTTGGGTCTTTGTGTGGTTTAGGTATCAGAGTAATTGTGGCTTCATAGAAAGAATTGGGTAATGTTCTTTCTGTTTCTATTTGTGGAATAATTTGAAGAGTATTGGTATTAGGTCATCTTTGAAGGTCTGATAGAACTCTTCACTAAACCAGCTGGTCCTGGGTGCTTTTTGGTTGGGAGACTGCTTCTATTACTCTAGGGGTTATGGGACTGTTCGATCTCATATACAGTTACCAAACCCAGACACTGTTGTAGATGCCAACAAGTGCTTGCTGACAGGAGCCTGATATAGCTATCTCCTGAGAAGCTCTGCCAGTGTCTGACAAATAAAGAGGTGGATGTTCTCAGCCAACCATTGGACTGAGCACAGGGTCTCCAATGGAGGAGCTAGAGAAAGAACCCACAGGAGGAACAACAATATGAACCAAACAGTACCCTCAGAGCTCCCAGGGACTAAATCACTAACAAAAGAGTACACAATTAGGAACTCAAGGCTTCAGCTACATATGTAGCAGAGGATGGCTTTGTGGGCCATCAATAAGAGGAGAGGCCCCTGGACTTGTGAAGGCTCTATGCCCCAGTGTAGGGGAATGTCAGGACATGGAAGAGGGAGTGGGTGGGTTAGTGAGCAGGGGGCAGGTAGATGGGATGGGAGGTTTTCAGAGGGGAAATGAGGAAAGGGGATAAAATTTGGAATGTCAATAAAAAATATTTAATAAAAGGGAAAAAAGTTAGTCTAGAGAGCAAGTTCCAGGAGAGCAAATTCATTGAAAACAGAAATCTGGCAATAATGTAATGAAATGGGGGTGGGGGCACATGTGCCAGCCCCATCAAACAGCAGAACTTAGCAGCTTCAGCCATGTGGCTCTGGCTTTAGAGTCAAAAATAGAAGGAGTGTTGCTAGATAGCTGGAGCTAAGAAATTATCAGTGATTAAGAAGAGACAGATAGAATTCCCTATAAATTGGTATTAGAATATATAGTATGGATAGATGAGACAGGAAGGGAGGGAATGGAAGGATAAAGTGGTATATCTGAAGGAAGAGGAGGATGGGTGAGGGAATATGGGGAGAGACAGCTAAAATGAAGGGCCATTTGAGTAGTAAAAAATACCTAAAACACTAGAAGCTTTATAAAATATATGCATAATGAAGATGATCTAAATGACATAGCCAAATAATTGGGGAATCATAACCCCAAATGGACATCTCTTCTCATCAAGAACCTTCCAGCATTGGGAATAGGTTATATCTAATGTTTTGTTGGCCAAAGGAACCCCAAAACAAGCCAGGCTGTTTTTCTATGATTATAGGTGTTCTTCACAAACTAACACCTACAAATTGAACATAGAGAAGTTGAGTCGGTGCCTACATGAAGCCTTCACCCCTATAAGCTAGTGTCTTTGGTACAGGAAGGTATTTGCACACTACCAGAGGAGTAATGTTAATACAAATTCAGATACAAACACTTTGATCTGCAGTGGTGTTATACATACAAGGTAGTATAATGGGGCCCAAAGATATGAGTAGCTAACCAGTATCTGATTTGTGTTAAAGCCTACTCCACAAATGGAACCTATACCCCATGGTGATTGGGTGATCAAGAACATGAGACCAGATAGCCCAGAGATGTTGGGTAAAACCAACTACCCCATTCTACTAAAAGAATGTAGCAATAAGATGACTCCTAATGACATTCTGCTATACTCACAGATCAGTGCCTTGCTCAGTCATCATTAGAGATGTTTCCTTCTTCAACAAATGGGAACAAATACAGAAACTCACAGACAGACAATATGTATGGGAACCTTGGAAGGCTTTTCCCTAAATGAGATGTCTCCATCAAATTACTCCCACGGGGGCTCAGAGAACCCTAAGTAAGAGGAGGCAGAGAATATATAAGAGCTGGAGGGGGTGGAGATACCTAGGAAACAAAGTTCTCCAAATCAACAGATTCAGCACACACATGAATGCAGAATTATATATCATAGTGTGTGTTCTTGGGAGAATTATATATCATAGTGTGTGTTCTTGGGCTCGTTTCTTTCCCTTTGTTTGTTTCCTCCTATTCTGATGTGTAAGTCTTTGTTTTATCTGATTATTTCTTATTTTATTTTATTATTATCCCTGAGAAGCCTGTTTGTTTTCTAATGAGAGACATAAAAAGGATAGATTTGGATGGGCGAGGAAGAGGAGAAAAACTGAGAGGAATAGATGGAGTGGAAACAGTAATCAATATATGGAGGGAAAAAAAAACATTTTCTATAAAAGGAATAAAACTCTGTCCTGGTTTGAAAGCACTGATTCTAGCCATTCATCCTTATTGTTTATGCAGCAGATACAAAGTGCCTACCATATGCAACCCCCGCCCCCCTTTTTTAGTGAAAACATAGTATATTGCTGAACATAGATAATGTATGACTGCAGATGCTCAACAGTTGGAAGTATAATAGAAAGTCCATCATTTAGATGGCACTTTGGAATGCCCTCAACACATCCAGTGTACCAATAGGCATGCACACTGTAGCACAAGGCATTAAAAAACCACTCAGAAAACACTGTAGCTTTTAAATGGAATTACAAATCCACTTAACTAACGGATCCTAATTCTGACATTTGCTCATGGCTTTAATTTGGCAGAAATCTAATTTCCTTCCCCTAAAGACAAATGTCAACCATTTGTTACCTTGCACCTAGGAACTAGAGTGGGATTTAATGATTTTGAGGGCAGAAAGTGGTACTTCAGGCACAAAAGAGGCCTAAGTTTAAACTTAACACATGAGCTTCTTCTACTTTAATATAGGTTGTAGAAATGTATAACCAAAAAAGATTTAAAACACAAGTTTTAAATCTCATCTAAGTATTGCTCAGAATTGTACTTGTTTTAATGAACAACAACAAAAAATTGGTTGTGTTGATGGCTTAGAGTATGGTATTTTGATATAGATATGCAATAGAGAATAAGGATGCTAAGTAACATTTATCACTACATAGCACATATTTTTTTTGGTGATGAAACATTTAAAATCAACCCCTTAAGCAATTTTAAGTATGCATACATCAGAATTAGCATCGTCACCGTATTCTGATCTACTCCTCCTCTCCAAATGAAACTTTATTTTCACTCCTGCATTATCTCAAAACTGTCATTAATACGTTAGAGGACAGGAGCAGGGAGACCAACCAGCTAAAGTCCTCTGCAACTGAGCCACCCCTTCCCTTCCAAGCTGATCTACCACTGGCTCAACAATGCCATCAATCAGGGAAATGAAATCTTTTTTGTCCTGCAAAAGAGATTTCAAATCCATGGATTATTGAACAACTTTCTGCAAAATGTAAGTGAGTGCAGCCTCCTAGGCAGCATGTCAGAATTCGATGCAGCTGCAATATTGCCATTAGAAGCTGGTGTGATTGCAAACTTGTTATCAAGAGGTAACTATGGAAACTTTCCTAGATGGATCATTTTATCGTTTAATTCTGTAGACCTCTTCCAACCTGCCCCAGTGCTCCATTCTTACAAAAGCAAAGGATAGAAATGCAATGAATAATGAAAAACACATATTCCTTTTTTTAAAGCTATGCATAAGAAGTACATCCTTCCCATCCTCATCATAGCTGGCAACACTACCAGGAAGACCTAATGACTTTAGATTACTTTTGAAGCACCTTCCTGCAACATTCTTATCCAGGCAGCACTAGGCAAAATTATGCCTTCTTTAATAGGTATGTTATAGGCAACGGAACCACAGGTGCTTAATGATCTTAAACAGTTGACTCAGTACAATAATCTCTCTTGATATAGAAGCAACCCCTGAAGAACTTCTCTTAACTGCATATACATTGTGAAGTTTTTTTATTTTTAAAAATTGGTCTTTGACCACCTGAAGTTCTCTCTGAAACACTGACATTGTGGTTTTATTTCCTGTCTTTGAAAAAAAATTTTTTATGAGACTCTTCTGACTGTTGCAATGTAGGTTCTGTCCATGAAGAAGACGACGACTTTAAAAACAGTTCCTAAGGAACATTGCTTTCAAGAAATAGGAAGTCAAAGTTCTACTATTTTAAAGACAATTAGTTCACCATTTACCATAAGTCAGAGCTTTGTAGTCTCATTAGTATTGACAAGCACAACTTAAATCACTTATTATTCCGTTCACTGTTCATTATTTCTAGAACATGTTAATGCTCTCAGAGCTAAAGTTCATGTGTCAGCCACAGTTTTTGTTATTAAAAATGCTGAGAACTTTAGAAGGCTCCTAGCAGATATGGTAGAGCTAAAAACGGTGTGTGTCATAGATAAGCTTCCTCTCCCATGATTCTGCTGCTTATCTTCTCTCAGTGCCCACTGGAAATACTTCTTTTACACATTTTGTAGATATATGACATGGGAGGCATTATTCTCAGCAGCTTGGACAAAAGTGATTCATTGAAATAAGTTGTGTTCAAATATAACTTTGAGCATCATGTAACTGGCAGAAAAAAAATTCATTCACTTAGAAATAACATAATTTCATAGGAATAATAGTTGTTGAGAGTTTTCACTCAGGAGCATGGGGAATATTTATTCATAAAATATTTAATTCTTAGCAAAATAGACATTTTAATTATTTTTATCTTTACTTATGCTCGCAAACATTTCGTGTGTGGAGTTTTAAAACAACTTGTTGTAGATGGTTTTCTCCTTCCACCATAAAGGTTCTGGGAATCAAACTTAGATTATCAGACTCTACCCACTGAACCATCTCACCAACTCCAAATCCAGGTTTTTATGGACATAAAAACACCCCCAACCCCCCTAAATTAATGATCAAATACATATATAGGTGGAACTTTGCCTGCTAGGTTTTTCAGACCTGTCTTCTTTTTCCTTTGTTTTTTTCTTTCATTTTTTCTCCCCTAGCTACTCTTCTGCCCTTAGGTTTACTCCATCATGTATAGGGCCATCTTAGCAGTATGAAGCAAAATTGGAAGTGAGTGTAGTGCTTCTGAATATAATGCCACATGACATGTTTTGCTGAATGCATGTGCTGGACATGCATGGTTAATCAATATAGACTATTTCTTTAAATTAAAATTGACAGAATCCTGTGCAGAATTTCTCATTAGTGCTAAGATTTAATATGCGCTGTTTCATAGAGACTTTAAGATATGTCCTGTTGCCTTATGAAGTTTTCGGTATTTCATTGTAACTGTGTGAATAACTGGTTGATATTGTGGCTCTGGCAGGGGTGTAACTCTGACTGTGACTATGAAGATGGATTTGGGCAGAGAGTTGATTTTAAAAGTAAAGAAGTAGATTACAAAACAATATGTCGTACATAAAGGTATTTTTAATAATTTTCATTGTCCAAGTTAAAAACCTATATCTGCATATATAACTGTTCATCTACTCTGGCCATTCCACTTGATAGAAAAAATAGCTAAGACCATCTTTCAGTGTAGGTGGTGCATGAAATAAAAGTAGTGATATCACTAATTTCTCCCAATGTTATATTTCTTTCATTTCCCTTTGTTTTGATGAGGACATTGGCCCTAACTGGCATCTGTCTATGATCAATTGTTATGAAGTTACAATGATGGACATTATCTCAAAAGCTGCTTCTTTGTGTGTTGTTTGATTACCAAAATTTCTATTTTCATTATCACTATTTCCTTACTGAATTTTTCATGCATATTTCAAATATTCTCTTCCAATAAAATGATTCTGTTAACCAACCTAGCAACTTTCTTGTCTAGATCCACCACATGACCCAGCTATTTCATTCTTAGCAGTGCACCCCTAGGACTATACATCCAACCAGAGATGTCACTATACAATCATTTTTATTGCTTATATTGTTACAGTAGTCAGCAAATGGAATTGCCCTAGGTGCCCATAAGCAGATGAATGAAACAATGAATGAATAAAGTAATAAAAATGTGGTACTCATACACAGTGATATTTTATTCAGTCACAAGAAAGAAATGATCAAATTTCTAGAAAGATAAATAGATGGTGTTAGCAAACATCTTTTTAAGCAAGGAAAGCTATGTTCAGAAAAAAAATATTTTCTATCCAATACGGATCCTAGCTTCTAATTGTTAAACATGTCTGTCAAGGGTGGGGAAGAAATGTGGTTAAAGGAGAGGAATCAGGAAAGAGAGCCATGTGGTTGGCAAAAGAATCCCCAAAAGAAGTATGCATAAGGAGGACCAGAGAATAAAGCAGAAAAGGGAAAATCCTGGGCTTCAAAGGTCCAGTGTAGGGTCCTAGAGACAAGGAAGAAGAAGGTAATAGGAGGTTGGAAATGAAATATGTATTAAAACCTCCTAGGAAAACGTATTACCCATAACGTAATTTTAAAGTCATTTATATATTTATTATTTTTTCAAAATAATTAAAAGTGTAGCACTTGCCTCTCCTTTTCTGCCTTTTTGGAGTTAACTATTTGCAGAGTGACATTCATATAAGAAAGTGTTTCTTCACTTACTGAACAAACATTCATGGTCTATTCCAGGAATAACTTAGTAATGGATGTAGTGAATTAAATTGATGCAGTAGCCCTAGCCAAGTGCTTGTGTCAGTACCTAATTTTTTTTAAAGGGGGAATTGCTATGGTTTTTCCTGGTAGGTGGGGGAGAGCTGAAGTTCTCCTTGGCTCTTCATTGATTCCTCAAGGCAATGTAGCAATCATTTCCTTGCTTATGGCTCCATCCTCAGGTACCATACTGTCCAGAGGACACTCAGCAAAGAAGAGCACTCATTGGATTTGCTATGCTTTGAAAGACTGTAAATACTTTGCAGTAAGTCTCTCATATCAGCATGGAAAGGAAAGGAAGATTACTATTCTTTCCCTTCTCATAGACTTGCAATTTTCATCTAGCCTTACCTTTTCCCTAGTATTCTAGTACACAATGAATCACATTTCAGATCTCCACAGCCTAAAATGTTTGGTAAAGAAACTTATGCAGGAAGGTAAAATAGCCATATCTTAAGATAGCCTCCAATATTACTGTAATATAAAGTACATTTAAATTAAAGAGGTAAATGAATACAAATTTAAGGAATGTGATTCGTGTAAGGGGTCCAGAAAACAAAACAAAATTAAGCCAACACTATCATTTCTAGCTTGATAATAGCAAATTGAAAAATTAATCGAAGAGGTTTATAGACAATTCAAGTTCCTTACTGGCAGCTGAGTTTATTGGTGAGACCACCACAGTTACCAATTGCCCAGCAATTAATTGGATCTCTCTGAGGTCGATGCAATTACATCATTAAGAAATAACCAGACCAACCATTTTACAGTCTGTTTCCTCCAGTTGTCTTAATGACTGAATTGAATTGGGCAGCCCAGTGACCCCATCAATGGCTTCAGAATTGGGCTGCAAATGATCAAGACAGCCAACCATCCATGGCCAGTGTAATCTCACTAATAAAGTAGAGCTGTCCCCTCATATGCTGTGGAAGTACTAACAGGACTGCTTTCATTCTAAGCTATGGCCCCCATCAGGCACAAGGACGTTTTCTGGCAATTATGTATCCATATGCCCATTTGATCAGCCGGCCCCAGCTTAGAATAAGTCTACCACCTCCAGGATGGAGGCTTCAAAGTTACTGAAGATGTGAATCTGATTAGGTATATTATAATTGCAAGCCTAGCATGTTGATAAATACTTGGGAACTTTCATGGATGTCATGATGACTGCTTTTAATGTAAATCCTTTTCTTCCTGTGTTCAAAAGAAGTAAATGACCATCTTCTTCCTCGCTTGACATATTCTATCAAAGAGTGAAATACAAACATTGGAGAAGTGCTTTTAAAAGCAATCTAGTCATTCTTAGGCTATAAAATCTAAATCAGAACCCCAGAGTTTTCTGGCAGATGTGTTTGTTGAATGCAGTTCTTTTCTGTTCAGCAGCTATGGCTCTTACTTTGCAAATAGTGTTTGCTTTACAAAAGGTGCACACACAGAAACAACACACACACACACACACACACACACACACACAGCCTGCAAGTTTCCACACTCACACAAGCTCACATAAACACACACACACAGGCACTCACATCCTAGCAGCTCATTTGCTGTTATCATACATTTCCTTTCTCTTTAGCCAGCTCTATTTGAAGAGTGTAGCTTGGGAAGCAGTCATTAGAGCTATTTTACAGTTCACTTTTGCTTGGCCATTAGCAGTGCCCTTTCACATATTTATCCATGGTGTTTTTTAAATACAACACCCAAGCAAACATTTATGAGGCCTTTGTGAGTAGATTTAGGAGGGAAAGCTATTGTGAATGGGCCATAAGCCAGTCTCTGCTACAATGGATTTAAGGCAGCACTTTATTTAAAAGTGTCAGAGTGGAGCTCAGTGTGCTGACTGCTTCTGGCCTATGCAAGTGTTAAATGGGTCTTATTCAACAAGTACAGAGGAATGACTGTAATTTAGCACAAAAGTTGCCACTAATGTAGACATGTGCCTTTCCTTCTCTCTCTGTCTTCTGGATTCTTTCCTATGTCATGACTCTTCTTCACTTATTTCCTCCACCCATAAAAATGAAGTGAATTTCCATGGGATTTTTATTAGTTGAAAATTAATTTAAAAATTTAAAAATTAATTAAAAATTAGTGTGCATGAAAAACATATGGCTAATCCATATTATTATATAAAATAATAAATGAGGAATTTATTAGTAAGAAAGTAATAGCAACTAAACTATTGAAAGGAGTACTGTTTTAAAGACTAACCTTCCTATAATAAAAAAGGAATTTTTTATTTTTTTAACATTTCTTTTATCATCATTATGTAAATACACTGAAAGGTGGCAAAATTTTCAAAGTAACTTTCATTTTTACTGTTACAAGTTACAAATTCTTGTCAACAAATATAATTTATGATTTAAAAGAAGATATATTCAATCTTAATCTTTTCATAAAGTATCCATGGAGGAAAAAAAGGAAAATCTAATTATTCATGCAAAACCCAAGTTAATAACATACATCATTTGGTCTAGAGAACGTCATTAGAGAATGTATTAAAACATTATTGTCACAATGTTAGCACTACCTTTTAGATATGTTTCTTGGTCCTTGCTTACTGTGAAGATGCAGAACAGTTCTTCAAGTTTCAGGCTGACCTTGATTTTGCTTACATCATTATTTGGCCGATTGGCTTGACCTACCTGCACCCAATTTTCTGACCATTAAGGTCCATTCTGATGTTTCTGGGGATTAATGAGGATACACATTTCTTCAGTGCTTCTTGACTGAAAGTGACAAGGCATTCATGCAGTAATGATGTGACAGACTTGCAATGAGCCTTGTGTGTCTTGTGATTAAAGATACAGTTTGAGTCTGGACATCACATGGAAAGAGCATTGCAACAAAACCACACATGCTTACCATATGGTACACATATGTTGGCACATGCAATTCATTTTAGTGAAAACATACATTTCCATTTAAGGCACATATCATGGAGGCATCAGGGTAACTATTAGCACTTAGTATATTTTTCATCTTCAAAAGTAAAGTTTAAGATAACTAATAATTTTTAAAACATAGTAGACTGAAATACTGATTGTAAACATGAAATCTGTGATATATCATAAAGGATAAATAAGGTACTGTCTTAGTCAGGGTTTCTATTCCTGCACAAACATTATGACCAAGAAGCAAGTTGGGGAGGAAAGGGTTTATTCAGCTTACACTTCCATACTGCTGTTCATCACCAAGGAAGTCAGGACTGGAACTCAAGCAGGTCAGGGAGCAGGAGCTGATGCAGAGGCCATGGACGGATGTTCTTTACTGGCTTGCCTCCCCTGGCTTGCTCAGTCCGCTCTCTTATAGAACCCAAGACTACCAGCCCAGAGATGGCCCCACCCACAAGGGGCCCTCCCCACTTGATCACTAATTGAAAAAATGCCCCACAGCTGGATCTCATGGAGGCATTTCCCTAACTAAAGCTCCTTTCTCTGTGATAACTCCAGCTGTGTCAAGTTGACACAAAACTAGCCAGTACAGGTACTAAGACTGAGTATTTAGAATCTGTCTCTCAAATAATGGATGTACAATGGAGAGATACTTTAGAATAGTGTTGTTAACAAATTACTGTAGGCAATTCCAGCATAGGAAGGCAGCAAATAAAGTGTTAAGGGGCTATATAGAAAGCACAACATTAAATGAGGAAAAGTTGAGTTAGAAACCATGTTCATCAAAGGACACCAATAAAAAAAATGTTATACCATAGGAAAGGCACGGGGTTGGCCAATCTTTTGGATTGGTAGCATGTGTGAATAGATGTCTGCTACCTTCTCAAAAAAAAAAAAAAAAAAGTTCCACTGTTGCAGGTAAACTGCAGGGCTCCCCTTGTTGACCACACATTGGAACTCTTAAGTCTAAAACCAGATAACCAATTTTCTTCCAATGTCGGTATAGAACAGAGATGAATTACAGAACACACATCAGAAAGACTCAGATGACTATGAATGTGAGACAAAATTTGGAGTAGAGAGCTGGCTCAGCATCGAGAGCAGCAAGAACATGCAGATGACTGGAGTTCGGTTCCCTGCACTCATATCCAGGTGATTAGCAGCAGCCTGTACCCTCAGGGCCATGGGATCTGATACCTTCTTCAGGACTCCACTGGGACTGTATCCATGTGTACTTCATTGGAAATAAAAGTACATCTTCAAAAAATAAGTAAAGATGAAAGCTAGAATACATGACTGGGAAGTCTTTGTTAGAAGCAGAGCCTAGTTGAAAACACAGAGTTCTGTGGCTTAAACTGGAAGAAAGAGGTGGGGCTGCTCTGTGACAGTCGAATGGCTCCTACAGCCTTCCACTCAGGGTCGAAAAGTTGCTTGGGTTTGGAAGAGTAAATGGCATTGTCTATAGAGTTGACAATTTGATGTCGTGGAATACATGAAGCAAGACAAAAGATGAGTCCAATGAAATAATTTAATATATTTGTTATCTCACATAGTTACCCTGAGGCAAGATAAGCCAAAATCTACTCATTTAACAACAACAAACCAAACTGCAACACAATTTTTAACACTGTAGTGCTTATTTTGTACATTAGATTTTTAGGCTTGTTCTCACGTGTATGTTGCATTAAAAGAGGGGGGGAAAGGGGTGACCTGCACCAGTCACCTCTCCTGCTGTTCTAGTCTCTTACCATACCTATTCCCCCTGACCATTTTTAATAAGAAGCTACAGACATGTGATATTGTTTTGATTTCTGTATTGGCTCATTTCACTAAACACAATGTTCTCTAGGATTATCTGGACTAGGCAAAGGACACAATCTTATTTTTCATAGCAAAATAATATTTTGTTCCTTTATTAGCTATCTTCCTTCCTCCCTCCCT
>NC_034592.1:124801585-124816448 GCF_900095145.1 Mus pahari | reverse complement strand
CTTCCTTCCTTCCTTCCTTCCTTCCTTCCTTCCTTCTTGTATATTAAGACGGAGACCCACTATGCAACTTGGCTAACCTGAAACATGATATACTTCTGTTCTTGCTACCTGAACATGCATGTGCCACTAAGCCTAGATATTTTTTCTTGGACAGACACTTGAATTGTTTACATATCTTGTCATTGGGAATGAGGCTGCAATGAAGAAAGGCATACAGAAATCTTTGGCAGGTGGTGATTTCATCAGCTTTGGATCCATGTTCAGAAGTTGGTTTACTCAGAAGAACTGGATTTTGACTCTCTTTTTCTCCAAAAACCTAGTTCTTCCAACATAACTCCATTCGTTTGCCAGATGCTGGCAGGATAAGCACAAAGTACCTGCTACTGGGAATTTATAACTACATCCCTTGGTAGAAATAAAGAGGTTAGCAGTTACTTTCACGGCAGGTTGTTCAGTGCTGAGGTCAATTCTATTAGCACATGGTCTCTTAGATCATATCTATGGATTATGAGAACCATTCTTGGGACCAGAGAAAGATACAAGAAAATAAGATATAGGTATGAGTCCTAAAAATGAACAGAGCTTTCACCAACAAGTGAAGAAAAAAAAAAGCCAGTGTGAAAATCCTTCAGGAAAATAAGCATAGTGCTGTCACAGTTTATATATATATATATATATATATATATATATATATATATATATATAGAGAGAGAGAGAGAGAGAGAGAGAGAGAGAGAGAGAGAGAGAGAATGAGAATGAGAATGGAGGAACATGGAGACAGAGAAATCCACCAAGGGAGATAAAGAGACAGGAAGACAGACACACAGAGGAATGTAAGGCAGAGAAGGTAAGTCAAACCAGGACATATTTTACTGAAGGATTATGTTATATTCTGAAGCCAATATATTACTCAAAACATCCCAGTCAGAATTGATACCAATAAGCCCTTGTTGGGCTTTACAGAGTCTAAAAGAGGCAGGCAGGCATCGGACTGTAAATTAACCCAGAGAAGTGGCTTGTGTCTGTGAACCAATCTATGAGAGGAGACAAAGTTAGGATGCTGACAATGTGGGTGGAGAGTACAAAGATTTAAGACACTATTGAGAAGGAATGAACAGAATCTGATAGGCAGTGTCCATGGGGAAGAATGAGATATCAAAAACAAGGGTTCTAGGCTTTGCTTGAATATCATGTAGTGCGGATTCATAAGGTACCATGCAAACCTAAGGAACACTGGCTTCACAGGCAAATCTGCCTTAGCAAGCTGATCTACACAAATACAGTCTTGGTAGGCACAATCGAGAGTCTGATCAATTATGAGGATCTCATATTTTTGTAAAGAACAAAACATTCTAACAAGAACATTCTATCTGAAAGATCAAGAGCCAAGTGACTCTCACTTTTCTTTCTCATTCTTAGAGCTGGGCTTTATAAATTGTTTTGAAGACTTCTTTTTATTAGAATTCTATCTCTGCTTTGATTAAAAGAGAATTGAATACACGAAGCACTTCTCCAGCGAACTCTGTGGCTTTTGTGTGCAGCGAAAACAACCAGATCAAACACCAGCCAATAAACGGTCTATAACAAGAAATGTTAATTGAGCCCAGAGCATGTGAGAAGAATGTGGAACGCTTAGGGAGGCTGGCCCTCTGCTCTCAGGGAACTACCAGAGATAAGGTAATGAACCTCGTTTCTCCGCAAGTGGATAAGTAGGTATTGAATAGTCGCTGGCAGGAAACATGGCACCTCATTTAAGCCATTAGACCAAGTCCTTGCCATCAGACTTATCAATCCATCACCGTCAGAGTTTTAAGTGCTTCTATCTATTTTCACAAAATTCTCTCTATTTCACAGGTTAAAGACCTCTCACCAGTGAGGCTGTAGGTACACGGAAGGCAGATACATAGACTCACCACACCAGATTCTAGCAAAGATGAGCATTAATAGCAAGCCCACTTTGGGGGAACAAACAAAGCAAGGGGTAGACATTCATTATATCAGACATACACTTGCCTAACAAATAGTAAAGGAGCTAGAAGCAGCAGCCATCAAGTATTCTTTTTCTTTTCTTTTTTTCTTTTTCTTTTCTTTTTCTTTTCTTTTTTTTTCTTTTTTCTCTTTCTTTCTTTCTTTCTTTCTTTTTTGTTTGTTTTTTTGAGACAGGGTTTCTCTGTATAGTCCTGGCTGTCCTGGAACTCACTCTGTAGACCAGGCTGGCCTCGAACTCAGAAATTCGCCTGCCTCTGCCTCCTAAGTGCTGGGATTAAAGGTGTGCGCCACCACGCCCGGTCATCAAGTATTCTTACTAAAGTATGGGTATATGGTCTTTTTGATAAACTGTAAGACATATTGACATCTAATACACTCAGCTGAGCACCCACAACTTGTGCAACTCTATAGCATGTGGATGATGAAGGTCTGTTTTTGCAACTATTAGAAAGCAAGGCATGACCTAAGTAAATCCTATGATGTTGGTATATAGGTGAATGTTTGTGTGCTTAAGAGAAGAAATGAATCGCAATCAGCTTCTTTACATGAATTAGTGGAAGATACTAAACTTAGTATACTTTGTTGATTCACTGTTTCTGGACTGGCATATAAACATTACTTTATAGAACTCTGGATCACAGACCTCTCATAAGAAACATTATCTGCTAAGTGGAACAAGGATCTGAGCCTCTTTACAGATAGTTTATAATAACCCAACTCATTGGTCATTCTACTCTGAGCATCCCACACCTCTGGCACTTTAAGCCCATGAACAGAATATTATCATCAAATAATAGGATCACTCCTGTTTTTCTGTCTCTGTTCCTTGTGTGTGTGTGTGTGTGTGTGTGTGTGTGTGTGTGTGTATGTGTGTGTCCCTTATGTGGCAGTTGACGAAGTTGGGGAACTTAATAAAGGCTCAGTCTAATGAATTTTATAAATCAATGAGCATTGTTTTTCAATAGTGGCAAGAAAGTATTGAATATCTAGTAGCACTCTTACTCCAGTGTCAAGGTGCTACTTGAAGACTTGTACTATACTCATAAGGATATAAATTTATGGAGAGTTGTATACATGTAGACAGGCAGAGAAATAGCCAGAGAGAGAAAAATAGAGGAAGGAGAGTAGGATAAAGAGAAAGAGGGAAAAATACTTATTCCTGTGATTAAATAGTGTTAGCTTGGCATATCAATAAATTGTCACATATTCAGACTCCAGTTAACTAATTATTTGAAAAAATCTGCAGATTTCAAAGCTTTGAAACCTGCTAATTAGCAAAATGGAGAAAACAAACCCAGTCAACTCCTTAACTGCCATCCTGCTTCTGACACAGGCTGACTGAAGGAAAAAGGCTGTTGCCTTGACTGAAAATGAAAACTGTAGACTCATATAATCTCTGTGAAACCGAGGTGATGGTTTCTCAGGAAGTCTGTGGCTCTGCTCTGTGAATACGTTAGTAAAGTCTTTAGTATCTGGACAGTCACTGAAGCACTGACGAGGACAGCAGTAATGTGGAACTGTCCCCTGCTTTTCTGTCTACTCTCATTTTTTTTTAATCTGCCCGGGGGAGAGTGTGATAGAGATTGTTGAGGTCCCTGCGTCATACAGACAGCAGCTATTGTCAGAGATCTGGAGCACATCACGTCATTTACAACCACACACACACACACACACACACACACAGAGAGAGAGAGAGAGAGAGAGAGAGAGAGAGAGAGACTATTATTGTTTTATTACTTTAAATAAGTATAGAAATCTGCCATAAAGGTCTAGCCCTGAGGCAAATGACTAAGTAGAAACCTAAGGAGTTCTTCTTCTTTAAGTTTTATGACACTTTAGAAGGGAATCTATAAAAAGTCATCTGTGTTTACCCAACTCAGGCAAGCTCTCAGCATGCTGTACTGAATATGAAAGTCTTCTCATCTCACAAGCTCATTTCTTAAGAAACGAGTATTCCTATTCTTAGTTCCCATGAAGTCCTCCTCATTTGGAGGGCAGTGGGGCATCCAGAGAGACTAACTTTGCAAGATGACCTAGGATGCATAAAGGTGGGCCCCTGTCCTATCTAAGAAGGTAGATTGTAACCAGATGGCTTTAGGAACGACACATTATGCCATTGTTCTGGACATAATTAAAAGCTGGAATGAAGACTGCTCCCCTGCCAAGGGCTTATATAACCATCACACTTTATCTGATAAACATATACTAGGTCTGAACTGCGGGGGAAGGGCTGGGTTCTTTCACAAGGACTCCACTTATGGAGTTAGACCATTTTCAGAAAGTAGCTATGAGACACCTCTGATGGATACTTAGCACAGCGGGATGACACGATGAAATGCACTGTTGGAAAAAAAAATTAACAGAAGCCTTAAAGTAGATGATGGTAAAGTTTCAATGGACAGAACCCAGAGACTGACGTTTGTGAACAGCAGTAGCAGTTGTCTTATATGGGTTCTATTGGGAGCACGCGCTAAGGCTTCTTTCTAAATCCGGATGGCTGATTTGGGGTGTGGTCCTAGGAAATAATGAAGGAGTGAAGGAATAATCCAGGGAGGGAAGGCAGTCAACAAAATGGTGTGCTCAATGCTACAGAGAAAACTCTAAGAAGTGACATGGAAAAGATGCCTTTGGGATCACCTTTGCGAGGAGGAGAGGAACAGGGTACTTCAACAGTGGAGAACCACTGGCTAAGGGCAAGATTTCAAGGGGAGCAACTTGCTTGGCATTGCTGTTTAGCAAGGTTGATCATGGGAGCTTTGCTGGATGCTAACATCCCACATGCCCAAGTCCATTTCCAGTTTTGAAAACCTACCAAACCTTGCCAATCCTTGTTCATGAAAACCCATCCGTCCTTGAGCTTGAACACTTACTGACATGTGAGCATAAGAACCTATCAGTCCCTGTGCTTGGGTTGAAATCCAACCATTTCCCATCCTGGAAATCTCCACCCTAGAAAACTCTTCCCTCAAGAATCTCTATGTAAACCTGTCCCCTGTTCAGTTCCCTGCTGCTTCATGCCTGAGCAGAGGCGGCCACTCTCTTGTGTTATTCTCAATAAATCTCTTGTGTGAGGTTTGTTGGCCTAGTGTGATTTTGTGGTATTTCTGGGCTCCAAATTCCCAGCATACCTTTCCCTTCAGAGATGTAACACTTAGATGGGGGAACCTCTCCCTCAGAGCTGTAACACATGCATTGGGAATTTACTCTCAGAGCTACAACACTTGTATTGGGGAGAACCTTCCCCTTAGAACTGTAACACACACACACACATGCACACACACACACACGCACCACACAATTATGGACCAAAGCACCTAATTTCAGATACTTCTAGATGAAAAACAAATCACTAGATTTCTGTGCCTCCTTAAGGGTAAAGGAATACAGACGTGGTATGAACTCCATTCAGTTCTAAGGCTGAAGCACTTGAACTCGAACCTTATCTGTATTATCTGCTATTGAAATCATTTGACTTCCCTGTTCTTTAACTTCCTTATCACAAACTCCTGGAATCAATGCTAATTTCCCACACAGCACACCCTTTGCTCTGCCCTTCCCGCTGGGTTTACCTTTGCCATATTGCCCTTAATTAACTTGGTTAAAGGAATAGGGACAGATAGATGTCCTGTCTCTTTTGCAATTGTTAGTTTTTAGTTAGTAAAAATTCTTTTACACCACTTGGCAATATTACATTATATATAAGGTATATTGCCATAAGCAACATGGATATAAAAGGCAAACACTTGTGATTAAAAACAGTGGACTATAAATGAGGATTTTTGATATGATTCTGAAATACATGAGTAAGTTTTTTGCCATTCATGCCTCCACTTCACATGGTAACTTAAAACAATTTGAAGATTGGAATACTTTAATTATCAAAATTTAATAATTTATTTAATCCAATTCAGTTGTCCCGTGGCAATGAATAAGATTCCTTCAGTTCCTGCTTTCCCCAATGCAGGGTTCCTTATAAGAAATCAGTTGACTTGCATACTTGAGTTGAGTTCACAGAGAAGTTCCTCACTTTAGGAAGCAAGTGAAACTCTGAGTGAATGCGCACTGCTTGACATGAGCTGACCATATCACGGACCAAGCCCTCAGACCCATAGGAAACTGGTAACTCCTTCCCCATAAGGGTCAGGATTTGACCTGGCAAAGCCATCCACTGGTCTCAGTGCAAATGATGATAATGTGGGCAAGTAGGAGTGCTGACAAGTGATTGACCAGTTTGCACAAAACTTGACAACTGCATTTTCCTGCTCCTAGGTATTTGCAGCCAGAAGCTGCTACGTTCTACAGAGATCTCCTACCAGAGTACCCAGTCCCTTTCTCTGGGAGGTACCTAATAACTGTCCTGAAGTTCTGGTTCGTTGGTGGTAGTTGGTACCACTCCACTAGAGTGCATCTAGCCCAACTGACTCAAGTTTCCTGTCCATGTCTGCTCCTTCCTCATTCTCTTACCTCCCTGTCAGGTTTCAAGACCCAAGCCTCTCAGGACATGGCAGTCCACTGAATGAGTTTTCATTATGTTGGAGAAGTGAGATCAAGAAGCAGCAAGACAGAAAAGCTAATAGTCACGCCCGCCGTTTTTCAACCATCTCATGGTGTTGGGTTGAGTTGGGGTAAGTTAGAATTCAACTAGAGTTTCATGATTTGCTTTTTTTCTTTTCCAAATAAATGTTAATGATTAATATATTGTTTTCTATATGATAAGAAAAGTATCGAAAAAAAGCAACACAACATATATGGAAAATATCTTTCTGTCCTAAGAGAGAACTATACAAGGAAGGCTTTTGAAATATTTTTGAAATCTCAACTGAGTACATCAAATATCATTATTATTACTGAATTTTTTCTAATTTATTCACATTTCTATCATAACAAGCAAACCCCAAATTATGAGGCTATTTAGCTCAGCCTGTTGTCAACAGGAAGACTCAGGGAGGCAATCTATGGCCTGGTGTAGGTCAAGGTCCTGTTGTCTTTGCAACACAGAAGAGACAAAAGCAAGGCAAATGCTCAGTCTGTACCAGTATGATTATCTTTGATTTGGTTTCTTCTTACTCATGCAAACAAATACCTTTGAGCATCTCACTGGGGTTCTGTCTAATGAGTACTAATCTCTGGAAAATGAAAAACCATATCAGGAGTGATGATTTCTACAAGGATACAGACTTCAGGTGAACTCTGTGGCTTAAAAAAATTTTTAACTATTCCAAGAATTTATTTAGCTTCCCTTTATCCTGAGCCTTCTTTATCGCAGAGATGATATTTCTCACAATGAAAAGCTTTGGAGCATGGCAATTTATCCTACATGTCCATCCTCCATGTTAATTCAAAGTTACTATTATGAAGGATCAATGGTGTATAAATTATTCTTATACTTTTCGTGATGTCTTGAATAATCTATTCAATTCCAAATAACAGTTCAGACAATGGCCTGTAAAATAATATGGGAGAAGACTCAATCTAGCTTCCCGGGCATTCGGCGGGAGCCTGTTTTTCATAAGGCATCCTATTAGAAGAAAAGGAATATTCAAGAGTGAAGCAACAGTCTACAGTCTCATGTGGGATGTAAAAATGGAAAATGGAGTGAACAAGGGTATAAACAAGGCACATGTTCCTTTGCAGGGGGTGCAGATACTTGGGGTTCTACTACAATCCAAAGGAGACTCCTCCCACAGACACTTCTCAGAAGGTGGTAGGTTCACTTACCCCCAGGACCTGCTTCTCTGTCCTTATGTCTCAGAATCACGCTTAACTGAATGTGGTGAGATTCATGTGTAATTTTGTTGGCAGTCTGGCTGACTGACTCCTTATCCACTCTGTGTCAGCTTAGTGGTTAATACTTTGGAAAACTCCATTACCACCCCTCATCTTGTTTAGAATCTCCTAATCTTGGAGATGTTACTTCTTGCTACAACACCCTGAACTCCCTTTGTCTTGATATTTTATTATGTCACATTCATCCTTCTATCCAGTCTGCTGGCATTTAAGTAGTAAGGCGTTTTTAGGTGTCTGAGAAAAGACTACTGAGTAAAGAAGGCTGGGCAAGAAGGCTCAGCAAACAAGGACGCTTGCCATCAAAACTGACAACCTGAGTTTCATCTCCAGAAACCACATGAGTGAAGGAGAGAAATGAATCCCACAGGATTCTGACCTAAACATACACACTGTGGCATGCTGAGCTCTCTCTCTCTCTCTCTCTCTCTCTCTCTCTCTCTCTCTCTCTCTTGAAAATGTTGAATTAAGGATTGTCTTATTAATATTAGTGAGAAGTAACATGGAAGAAAAAAACAAAACAAATTTAATGGAAAAATCCCAGTTTGAATAGTTGTTAGCACTGTAAATAAAATTAGGTAAAGAGATGAAATGTCACTTAGTAGTTTTCTTCAAGATAAAGAGACTGTGAAGTGACTCAGATATGCCAGATATGCGTACAGAAGTGACCCAACTTGTTTCCCATTGTTTTTAAGCTTTAAGAAAGATTTCGGGGGGGGGGAGAGAGAGAGAGAGAGAGAGAGAGAGAGAGAGAGAGAGAGAGAGAGATGTTAGCCAGATGGAAAGTGGAGGGTAATAGGAAGAGTGACTTGAAGGCATAGGGACGCCACTATTGCCTTGGCTGCAGAGATTTATGGACTAAGGCAAACTTTCCATCACAACTGCACTGAAAATTCACAGCGAGATTTTTAAGAGGCTTGAGGCTTGAGTATGATAGAAATAATAATTATTAAAATTTGACTGTGGTTATCTCATCCAAAATATCTATGAAATAAGGCCTGGTGAGATGGCTCAGTGGTTAAAAGTACTTGCTGTTCTTTAAGGGGACCTGGGTTCAAGTCGCAGCACCTACATGACTGCCTCTTCTGGCATCTGTGGGAATCAGACAAGACTTGGTACACAGACACATATATAGGTAAAATATGCATACACATAAAACAAATAACATTAAAAGGGTTGTGATGTAGAAGAAATGGGGATTAATCTTGATGAGAATAATACTCATTAGTATTAATGATTTATATTTCTGGTTTTAGTACATTTCTTTTTGCAAATAAATGAAGGTGACTATATGCATATATCTTTTTATCTTGAGTTTTGGATAGTGGCTTATATATTTTAGGAGTTCCCCAATGGGAAATGGCTACTTCTAGATGGAGCCGACAATGACATCATCCCAGCAAGCCTGTTCCTTCCTGTCCCCCTTGCAGTGCCAAGTCACTAGGTGTTCAATGATTTTGTCCTCACCAACCAATTTCCACTGAATATCCACCATTCAATATCCACTGAATGCCTTGGGAAGAAATAATGAAATATGAACCTAGAGGATAAAAGTAATATTTATATAATATACTAATAAGATGTTGCAAATGTGCATACACAAATTAATACTATTCACTTTGACAACAGATTCTGTATTTCTCAGTTTGTATTATTTAAATCAGACATTTGAGAAACCTATCAATTAACTACTGCTATTTTCTAAAACAACTTTTATTAAGAGAACAAAATTTATTGACAAAATTGGTGCCATTAATTTTATAAGTAAAAAATAAAGTGAAAATATAATGTATGTTTATACTTCGTAAGAAAATAAATTAATAGTTCTATATACATAAAATTCAGAACATTTGTAAAACTTTTTAAGCAATAAATTGTTAGGCTCATTAATTAGATGGGTTTATTGGCACCATTTTATGTCAGATTCACAGGTGTACTGCTCTTGGAAGAATTATAGCAATGAACATATGAATTATAAATAAGCAACTCAAGTTATTTTATTTTCTGAAGTAATGAAGGAAAGGAAATCTGTCCAAGTTGTTAACTTTCTTATTCCTAGAGCTATCTGATGGAAATACTGTGTTTGTAACATCTGTGATTTAACTTTTCTGAGAGCCACATTCTGAAAGCAAAGTGAAAGGCCAGTAACATAGCTCAGTGTTTAACAATGTTTACCCCCAAGCCTGCAAACCTGAGTTTGGTGGCTGGGACACAGATAATGGAAGAAGAGGATGGTAAGCTCATCTTCCCAGACACACAATATAATAAATGATAAGGAAATTATCTATCTATCTATCTATCTATCTATCTATCTATCTATCTATCTATCTATCTATCTACTTTTAAAAGCAAAACAAATGTGTACAATTAACAACGTTTATTAAAAATTCAACATATTGAACTATTCAACCCATAGTCAACATGAAGTAATAATTCTGATCTTTGCAATCTTTGTTTGGCATTTTGTATTTATAATTCACGTGTGTCTTACACACATCACAGCTCATCATGTCCTATTACTGTAGAACAGCTTTGGTTAACAGGACTGATTCATACAGTTCCACCTGGCGTTTCCATCTTGCATATTTACCCTGAAGAGCTCTGTGAGAGTAGGGGAGTAAGAAGGATGTAACAAATCTGAGGCAGAATTGAGAGAATGTTTTTGCTTCCCAAACTCATGTGACAGGACACGTGACCACCAATCACCAAAATCATGACTAATGATAAGCATAGTCTACTTATAATAATTCTTAAACCACTTCAACCTACCTCTTCTCACTACTAAAAAAAAAAAAAAACTCATGTGGTTTTTACTGAATAAAACCGTGATACCTTATCTTACCTCACTTACAGCAAGAGTGACCTTACAGATGTTACACTGGTGATTCCCTAGGACTTAATTGGTTTTTCTTTTGTTTGTTTGTTTTTTGTTTTTTGTTTTTGAACAGGCAAAACAAAGAGATTCTCTTTATTCGGTTTACTTCAGCATAAAATGTTGTTAAATACACATTAAAGTGAACATATTGTTTGAAGAAATATTAGGCTTTGTATTTGATCTATCTAAGGTTATATATATATATATCTAAGGTTAATACCTTATCTTAGCAAAAATGCTTTTCGCTTTGGATGTAAAATATTAAATATCAAGTTTTAGTTGCGGTTTTTGCCAGTAGAATTTCTGTCTTTGACTTCTTTTTTTCCCAATTTTATTAGGTATTTACTTCATTTACATTTTAAATGCTATCCCCAAAGTCCCCTATACCCTCATCCCCCCCTGCTCCCCTACCCACCCACTCCCCCTTCTTGGCCCCCAGGACCTAATTGTAAAGCACTACTGGAACAAACCACTGTTGGTTCTATGCCATCAAGCATGAGGGGAGAAATTTAGAAACTGCACAAAGGTGAAAATAGTTTCCTCCTGTACAACAATTGTTCTAGAAATACATACAGGTCTAAGTGGAGACAATACAGAAAATTCAGTCCATAGAGCCAAACAAGTGTCTACTCTGTTTCAGATCAGTCATTTACTGGGACTAAGGAATAAACACAGCACTGGCTCTAACCTGTCACCACATAAACTTATCATTCATTTGGTTATTGGCAAATTTTTCTAAATGTTCCTTTGCATCATTTTCAGAATCCTAAAATCCAAGTGAAGGAATTGAGATCATGGGATTTCTCCTTCATTTGGCTCATTCAAATAATGATATAGCAGTTCATAGCAGTTTTTAAGTGGCAAAAAGTTACATCATTTTAAGGTTGAATACCCTTTTGTCCACACTGGATATTTTATCAATAGTTTGAAAACAATTAAAAATAGCTACGGAGTAAAAATTGGTGTAAAGTCTCACCTGGGGTTCAAAGAGTTCTACTTTCTATTTTGAAATAAAGTCCTGACTATACAAGTTTTCACTGGGAAATGCTTCCTCAGTTATCAATATTTAAATATATATATATATATATATATATATATATATATATATCTCACAGGCTCATAATAAACAAACATTCTGAGCAGCTGTGCCCATCGCAGGAATGTTTGTGGAGAACATTCTTTGAGCTTGTAGACACTTGAAGAGTATTAAGTGTCTTGAAGAGCTAAGCAAAGTGCAAGCAGTAGAAGTGTGAGCTCCCTGCCACATTCCAGAAACCTTCACCGAACAAGAGCAAATGAGGTTGCCTCTGGCTGTGCTGTTGAGAGAGCTGCTCCTTTGTTAAACCTACCCTCGCTCAGTCATTAACATGTAGCTCGGATCACTTATTAGAAGGTACATTGTGAAGCAAAGCCAGTATTTTTATTCACAAAGCGGAAAGATGTATTTGAGGATTTCATTGCCGGGGAAAAGAGAGATAAAATTTTTTATGTGCATTGGAAAGCTGGAGAAAAAACTCATAAACTCATATGAAATACTGACTAGAGCTCTGACGGTTCTGAAGGGTCTGTTCTTTTGGAAAAATGAGTATCATTCTGATGAGCTATATGCTTGCTTTAGGAAATCCACAAAGCCAATAAATACTGTCCTGTAAGCAGAGGCTACAAATTAGTCATCAATCAACACTGTGGAGCAAGCACAGGGCTACACTCGCTGTTCTCCATGGGGATCTTGCTTCTCTTCCTCTCCTTCCTCCATTCCCAGTTCCTTCAACATTGACCCCCCACTAAGTCTCCAGCGCTCATTTTAGTTTTACTCTTTATTGGCATCTTAACCTCCTCCTGAGTAATCAAAACTCCCTTAACTTGCCCCTGGATAACCAAACTGCTAGCAGTGAAACCCAATTCTGCAAGCTCCAGGCTGTCCTCAGCCTTTGATAGGAAGACGTGATATGCAGGCGCTAGGGCCCGTTTCCTTCAACACCCCGGTTTTTCTTATTCTATGCAATTACTGGGCTTCTCAGATCCTCATGGCTGTGTCTAACTCACACTGTCTCTTTGTAGGAATTGATTTAAATCTGTCTTAAATGAAGTACTCCCATGAGTCCCCCGGTGCATAATTATTAAACCCGGCTACTTTATCTGGAAATGGAATCCAGGAAACACCAGCAGAGAGGTCAGGGGGAAGGTAAGGAAGAGAGGCAGTGCTCAGTGCCTATGGCGGACTAGGTATTTCGTTGGTGAGATCTGGGAGAATGAAGGCTATTCGCAAGGCCATCTCTGGTCACCCGGAATGCTGGTATGCCGGTAACCATTGACTAAGAGACGTGTGTATTATGGTATCAAATCTTCTGCTCTTACTGTTTCTCCTATATAGGAATAAAGTGATTATGGTAGAAACAAAGGCTCATGGGTAGACATTCACAAAAATTTGTTGTTAAAAGTCAAGCTTTATGAGTGCCAAAAAAAAGTTAGTTGAATTTTGGTATCATTTTTCAGAAAGACACAGGCTCATAACCAATACCTATCTTAGTAGAGTCCTGCATACCATATCCTGTCTGCTGTGTGCCCCTGTACAGTGAAGGATACGCTCTGAACATATGCTGACTTGAGGAAGCTTCTGCATTGGATTATCATTCTTGACTGCATTTTACCCACACTCCCCAGTATGCCTCACATCCAGATTAAGTTGGAATATTCCTTTTTCACAAAGAAAATATCCTTATAGATGTTTATTTCCCACTTTTCTTCCTAAAAGAAGTTGTCCTGGGCTCTGAGAAAACTCACTTTCTTTAGTTTTAATTCAACCACTAAATGGATACAACATCAGCCAGGTACAGGATCCATTGAGTTATCTGCCTACCATGTAGTGATACAGTTCTGACACATCATTACATCAGAAGTGCATTTTAAGAAGAGCTTTAAAGGGAAGGTGTGTGTGTGTGTGTGTGTGTGTGTGTGTGTGTGTGTGTTTGTATGTATGTATGTATGTATGTATGTATGTATGTATGTATGTGTCGGGGGTGTTCATCACTGACTTTAATTATATATCCAAATACAGAGAACTGAGTCTGGGTAGCTTTAGCTTCTTAATATGTAAAGTACAGAAAATAATATACATTATGGCTTTTGCAGTTTGAATGAGAACAGTCTCACACATAAGTTCATATATTTGGATACTTGGTCAGGGGTTGGTGGTGTGAGATCTTTAGGAGGTGAAGTCTTGCTGTAGGATATCAGGCAGTCTGGGCAGATCTTAATTTTTATACTCTGGATACACTTCCCCTTTGACCTCTAAGTAACCTTACTGACTATGGATGCAATATGACCTACTTCTCAGCTTGCAACATCATCTCAAACTTTATCACCTCAAAGTGCAAGACAAAATAATCGCTCCCTCCATCAAGCTGTGTCTTGTTATGTTTTTTCTCTTCTCTCTTTTCTTTTTTTTTCTGTCATAGGAATGAGAAAAGCAACTAATATGATAGGATTTTTGTAAGTATTAAGTAATGAAACACCCATGGCAGTGCATAAGACAGTATTATTAGCATCATTAATCATTGAGAGTAATATTAGGATTAGTAGTGCCAACAGGGAAGTAAATGTGACAGGGATGAAAGACAATAAACTGCTTCATTGCTACAGTGTCTACATCTTATACTTCAGACAGTTTTAAGCTCAGTAAGCACTCAGTAAATTTTTTTTTGCCTAAAAAAGAAATGGGGGCTCTCTAAATTAGACATATATAAAGTTGTTCGGGTGGGTTGCAAGCTAGGTTAGCAGGTAGAAGGGCTTGCAGTTCAAGCCTGATGAGCAGTCCCCAAGAGAATCCAAGCTCCGGATTGTTTTGCCCTTAATTCCAAAAGCACACTGCATCCCAAATATCAATGCTCAATATATATACACACATACCCACCTTCTACACACACACACACATACCCACCTTCTATCACACACATACCCACCTTCTATCACACACATACCCACCTTCTATCACACACATACCCACCTTCTATCATACACACATACCCACCTTCTATCATACACACATACCCACCTTCTATCATACACACATACACACCTTCTATCATACACACATACCCACCTTCTATCACACAAACATACAAACCTTTTATCATACACACATACCAACCTTCTATCATACACACATACCCACCTTCTATCACACACACATACCCACCTTCTATCACACACACA
>NC_034592.1:124793261-124800955 GCF_900095145.1 Mus pahari | reverse complement strand
CACACCTTCTATCACACACACATACCCACCTTCTATCATACACACATACACACCTTCTATCATATATACACACACCTTCTATCATACACACATACACACCTTCTTACTCACAGTAATACCAATAAAGAAAAGACAATACTGTAGAAAAAGAAAACTGCTCCGGTGTTTTGAGTGTATGACTTCAGTTCTGATCTGAGCATTGACTCACCCCCATCCTCAACCAGGGATATTTTGGAAAAAAGAGACTTGAAATTCTCATTTAGCTCGATAGAAGACTTTTTAAAGCTTTCTTAATGCTCTTAGGCTATGTTTTGACAACATACGCTCCAGAATGAATTTGAAGCACCATGCAATAAAACAATGTTTTGGAAGCATTTCACATTTCATGGAGAAAGGAACTTTCAAGCCTCACTCAATGAAAATTTGTCACCATTTTATTGGACCAGCCAATATTTAAAACTAGACAGGTCATTGGTTGATAGAATAAAAATGGAATATTTTATTATTAAGTGCAATGCTATTGGGGTAGTTTTCAAACATCATGAAGGCAAGCATAGTGATTTTACATGCACACACACACACACAGAGAGAGAGAGAGAGAGAGAGAGAGAGAGAGAGAGAGAGAGAGAGAGAAAGGATTTTTCAGTGACAAGTTACTGTGACCTTTATTTGCAAACTAAACACTCCCCAAAGATGTTGCTGTGGTGTAGATTTCCCAGTCTCCTGTATCAGAAGCTAACTTCAAGATATCTATGATTAGGGCATATATTGATAGAGTATAGTAGTTGATGCAACTGTAGACCACACCATCAAAGTCTAAACACAGTGATGAGAATAGCAGATCCACTGTAGTGGGATAGTATGGTATTAGACATAAACATTCACTCTAAAATGAAATCTATTTTGAAGATTGTAAAATATTCCAAACAAAAATTGCTTTTGGCTTAATTCTAAGAAATTATAGTTTAGTGGGGGGCACTTAAAATTAATAAAAATGCTTTGGAGCATACTCATCACTGGATTTTTACTTGAAAGAATATTGATTAGTTTCCTTGCTGTTTGGATTCCTGTGTCAAATTTCAGTGTTATGTAGCTAGACAGAATGTGCATTAGTGAATACTCTACACTTGGTTCTGACTAATGTCATCACCTGGACAGAAGGCCCGTAGGTGGTAGAGAGGAAGTCAGGACAGGAGGACGAATATGGTTCCAGGTGTTACCCTATGGGCATTGGCAAATGACTCGATGTTCTACCGTAGTCTCTTCAACTTAGTGATCATTGCTCTCTTTTCATCCTAGCTTACATTCTCCACAGTACATTTTTGCTTCTGATATAATGATCTATTTTCCCATTTTCTCAAATCCTATAGACCCCCTCTTCCTGCATTAGTAGGTATTAAGTAGCTCCTGCATATTATATAATTTCCCTTTCTTTCCACTCATCTTTATTTTGTACTTCAAATTTCACTTGAAGAAATCCTTGTACTCAGATTTCAAAGCCATCGAAATGAGTTCCCTCTGGTACAATTTATGCACCACTCTATGGACACTCACCATTTTAAAAAAGTATTTTTACTTTAAATTTCTCTGAGTTCATAAACTCTTTGAAGAGGTGCAGAATTCCCTGGACTTTGCAACTCTTGACATTATACTCACACACACAAGAATTCCAGGCCTGTCACTCAATGATGATGTTGAATGATGGATAACACTCATTTGGGATTTCTTTCCTTGTTAATTTGTTTTCATTCAATTCTTCAGAGCTGTCCAACGTCTTGCAAAACAGGAAATCAATAAGACCTCATTGACTTGAGAGGCAATGGGGACACAGAAAATGACAGCATTGGCTAGGCTAAACTCCTCAGAAATGATCCTATGTGATACTTGGTTATGCCCACATTCTGTGTTCTGATGTTAGGGCACAGGCAGGCCTCAAGGAGGACTTTGGGGTAGGGGTTAAGAATCGTTCAAAGGCGTGCAGTAGACACAGGTTTCAATCTGCCTATGGAGAATTATATATTACAAGATGACCACAAATATCCACCATCATGCATATTCTGCAATTGCTATTCTTTCACCAAAATGAAGTCTAATTCTTGCCTTTTGTGGGTTTGAGGCTCTATAGATTGAGATACTAATGAGATTTGGGCAATAAAAATTGTGTATCCCATTCCCACAGGGTTCTTGGAAATTCTACTTTCTTTCTTTTTTGTTTGTTTGTTTTGCTTTGTTCTGTTTTGTTTACTGAAACAGGGTTTCTCTGTGTAGTCCTGGATATCCTGGAACTCACTCTGTAGACCAGGCTGGCCTCAAACTCAGACATCCACCTGCCTCTGCCTCCCAAGTGCTGGGATTAAAGGTGTGTGCCACCACATCCCAGCAAAATTCTACTTTCATAACTGAACTCACCCTATGAGAATTCTAGCAACAAGCATGGACAACATGTGGTATTCTGGTCCATATTCTTAGTAGATCAGATCTGATAGTCATCCTGGCCAAAATGTCAAATGTGAACAAAGGAATCTCTATATACTTTTAGCCTCTAAGTGCTCAAGTCAGTTATGGTGGTCTGAGTCTCCTAAAATGAAGCCCCAGACACTGGCCATCAGGGGAAACTCGTTGTCATGTGCTCCTTGCAATTAACTGACTCAGTGTAAGTCAGTGAAAGATTTGTTGGGTACTTTAGTAACTAGATCATTGCCAAACATTTCTTATTACTTATTAGTACTATTATTGGTAGTACTAAGGACAATTCTCATCAGCTTTTCTTAAAATGAATATTTTATTGAGTTATTTTTATACTAATTCATGTATTACTTATGGCTTCTTTTATACTACGTGTGATAAGTCTTCTGTAACTTCTATAACTTTTAAATAAAACTCTTACTATCTTATCCTTTATAAAAAAATGCCTATCATTATACAGATATTCTCAGAGTGTACTTTCAACACAGCAACATCAGCATCAATTGGGGACTTTACAAAATCCCAAAGTTTTCTGCTATACAAAAATACACACACACACACACACACACACACACACACACACACACACACACACACACACACTCACATGTGTCCCTGAAGTTTTAACCCTAAGGAGATTGCTGTTCATTGAAGTTGGATAACGATCGCTCAATGCCACAGAACCCTGATGTTTTGAAGGGTATGAACCCTTATTGCCAGTTGATAGATTATAATTAGTTCTTTCAGGACAATCCATTCCCTGCTATTACACAGCATCTTTATGTGTGGGTCAATACGGTTCCAGATACAGACATGGATAAGAGTTTTAGGAGGTTTTCTTAATTCAGTTTTGCTGGGAGAATTGACAGATCATTTGGGGATGGTGTTTACATCCTCTTTTGATTTATGATGCTTGAAGAAAGTCTGCATACCACCCTGTGATCTTGGTGATAGATATTCTAAACATTAATTTTAAAATATGTTTCATATGTGTATATATATATATATATATACATAAGTTTGATAATATTCATAGCTCTTCACTCTCTTTTGTCCCTTCCTATTAATGCTGATCCTCTTCCATGTCCCAGCCAGTTCCTTTTCCATGTTCATGTTCCTCTTCCTCCTTCTTTTTTTGTTAGAAAAAGATGAAACTGGTTCTGAAGAGACATTTTGAGCACTTGAGTCAAAGACAGTTGTCTCTTACTTTGAACTAATAAAATGTACTTAATTTTTCAGGCTACTATTAGTTTCAATCAAGTATATTTCTAACTCTGGCATCCTCAATACATATAATAGGCATATAAGTCTGTAAGTCATTTTTACTATCTCAAAAAAATGTATTATCCTCCAAAATAACTTTGGCCTTGAAGAGACACTAAATGTGATGCAAAAGTCCATGTATATTTGCTTTTGATCAGAATTAGATCCGTTCTCTATGTAAACAATAATTGTTATGTTACTTAGAAATTATGCGAGAGTATGTCTAAGAACAAAGAAATCCAGTGGAGCCAATTTTGTCTAATCCAGTGGTTCTCAACTTGTGGGCTGCAACTCCTTTAAGGGTTGAATGACTCTTTCTCAGGGTCTCCTAAAACCATCAGAAAACACAGATGTTTACATTATGATTCATAACAAAATTAAAGTTAGTTATGAAGTAGCAACAAAAATAATTTATGGTTGAGGGTTTCCACAACACGAGGAACTATATCAAAGGGTCAGAGCATCAGGAATGTTGAGAACCACTTGTCTAAGTATTATTGAGCATATGTTTACTGCATACTGTTAATATGATATACTATGCTTTTGATGATCAACCCTACTTCTGGGATGGAGAGACAAAAAAGGGTAAGTTAAGACAGATAGCTTTATTAGTTGCTGTATCATGAGTATCAAACCATGGAGTCTATCTTGCGAGTTCACTCTTCAACCATTGCTAATAACAATTTCCTAAGTTGCAAGACCACAATCCTTTGTGATAGCACATACAAAATGGTTGACAAGAATAGTATTGGAGGAAATATGTAGATCAAGATGAAAAATATCCTTGAAGTTGTTGTTGTTTAGCAAGGAAATCTTAAAAAAAAAAAATGAAGTTGTGTACAATTCAGGGAATGTTGGGTTGTGCTTCAAAGTACCTACCTGCTGTGCACTTACCATCATCAGAGCTGCAGGGATTAAAGGAGAAAGATGCCCAAGTGATGCTGATATGAGCTTCTTATTGTCTGTGCCACTGTAGAAATCTGCTCAAAGGGGTATATATGTACCATTTCCTTTATATTCCTCATTATGATCCCCCTTCTCTAAGTTCATTTCTTCTTTTGCAAATTGCTCCCCTCTCAGTTTCTTTAGGTGTTGGTGTGCAATATGGAATCTTTTAATAGGGATCTCCCCATTTTGATGGTGCCCTTCAGTGGTCTCAAAGCACCCTCTTTTGTGTCTACTGGTTGAGAAATGTCTCTCCAAAGAGCTCCCAGACTCTTATGACCACAGAGCAAAAGAATGGAAATGCTAATGTGGCATTATGAGCAAGAGGTAAGGACTGTCCGGCCTTTTGTGGACAGGAAGCTTTTGGCACTGATTGAAATGTGTGCATACAGTACAGCGAATGGCATCAGTGGATGTTCCCACAGCCAACACTCAGAGATAGCCCAGGCCTTGGTGTGCCTTTTATCTATGTGTAGTTTTGAAAGACAACTTGACATTCTTATAGTGTCATGCAAATGCATTCCCTTCTACAATGCCCATGATTACTCAGACTCCCAAGACAAGACACACATATCTTAATAAACTGCAACTGAAGATTAAACAATTTAGAAAACAGCCTTTCGCTGAGAAAGAAGCTGTCGTTTGTGTCCTTCAGATTTCTAGAGAAATGCTTTAAATTATTCTCAATTAGCATTCTGCCAAGACAATTCCAGGCAATGGATATTCTTGTTTTTCCATAGTCTTTCCTTTTATTTCTATCTGTCAAAGTATGACTCATTCTGAAAAGCCCAAATCAAATTCACCCCTTCTTTAAGCCTTTAATTTATTATTGTAATTACTCTATTTGCATCAGTACTGCAGTACAAGCTCACTAAGTCCTGCCTAGTGCTTCTGGATCCCTTTGTCCAGATCTCTATAGTGACAAGAATATATCCTGAGTTATGAATGATGGCAAGTTGCAGGTGTGTGCTCCTCCTTCTGGGACCCAGCTCATCATCTTCTTATTTTTTTTTCTAACAGGGGACAGATGGGCATTTACCTCATCATGATGGGCATTTCCTTCCTTTCGTCTAGCTTAGTGCCATGCTAGCTGACTATGCTGTTGCTACAACAATTCTTTGGGGATGGTATTCTCATCAAAAGTCATATTGTTTCTGGAGTTGTTGAGTTGGAATGCTGTGTGGCATGGGGGCTGGGTGTTCTTTCTTAGTACCTGCCTTGCATAAAGAGATGTGTACCAAATGATTGCTAAATTAAATAAAGCTGGGCTGGTTGGGCCTTCTGTGTTAGAAAGAGGAAGATAATTTCCATAACACTCAGAGAAGCCATTATGGATGCAGTTCAGTCACTTTAAAGGGTGTATCTCTCAGGTCATCTGACCATAGCTAATAGGGTTCCGTGGAGGTAGTTTGAGAAAAATACTATTCTCTGTAACAGATGTCAGGAAAGCATTTCAAAGCTTCGGCTGGTGCAATGGCCTGCTTAACTTGAGGCCATAAGGAGATGATGACAGACGAGCTTTCCCTCCCATCCTTGCAATCAATTTGCTCCTGACCACGCTTCCAAGTATTAACCTTGTTCTATCAAACCTCTGGAGTGTGGGGCTGGGAAGACAAGAGCATGCACAGCAGAAGCTGACATCAGCCAGAATAGCTAATGAACCACCAGATCTGATCTTTAGGGGAAAGAAAAAAAACAGCCTTGGTATGGGAAACAAAATAGGAGAGTTCCTTCCCTGGGTAACCTGACCGTGGCTTGCACCACTGACGACATGGTCTAGTGCAATGCCTGTTTGCTCAGGTTTTTCTACCCTAACTGAAGATAGCAGGATTGCCAAGACAGCAATTCCAAGTCTCAGTTATTCATATTTGTTCCCATATGTTTCTGGATGCTCCTAAGGGAGACTGAAAAGATGAGCAACGGGTTTAGGAAAATGTCTAAATATAAGAAAAATAATACCGTGAGAAGCAATGGGAAAATGGTCTCTGGAAAGAAAATTGGATAGAACAACCCTATTGTGGTCATGGTAATAAAATATACAGAGGGGGAAGTATAACCTTAAGACTAATTAACTCAAATATGACTAGAATGGCATGTTGTACCATCACAAACCTTCCCTGAGGGATTGCTATTTCTCTGACATCAGAGATGCTATCTGTCCATGTTAAGTTTGTTTATACCATCATTGTTCCTTCACGAGACACTGAAAGGATGATTTCACTGCTCTATTTTTTTTTTTTTATATCTCATGTGCTACTCTATCCCTAACCTAAGTGCTATAAAAAGATGTGTAACCGAGTATTCTCAGTATTCTAACTTGAAGGAGTATCATTTCAAGTATCCCGCAGTGTGGGTTGACATTGGAACACTAGGATGAATCTAGACTATGTATTGGAGAGATTCAGTATTCTATTGTTTTACTCTTAAATTTTAGTGGAGGTATGACTGGACCCATGTGTGTGTGTGTGTGTGTGTGTGTGTGTGTGTGTGTGTGTGTGCATGTGTGAGTATACAATGTGATATTTGATTAAAATATAGAATAACTGGATCAAGGTAATACCCATTACCTCAAATACTTACCAGCTTTTTGTTTTGAGAAAGTGAAAGTCTTTTCTACTATCTGATTTGAAAAGTAAAATTATTTGTTGTCAGTATTGCTTATACTGATGGGCTATCAGACATTAGAAGTCATTCCTTCTTGCAGTTGGAGTCTTCTGTCTGTTAACTAACCTGTCTGTTCTAGCTCTGTTTCCCGGGCTTCACCATATATTTGTCCACTTTCTACTCCTGTGAGTGCAATGTTTTTAGCTTTCACATGTAAGTTAGAATATATGGTGCTGTGTTTCAGTGGCTGACTTATTTCATTTTGTATAAAGTTCTTGAAGATTTCACTGTTATGACTGAATCATGTTCGTGTGTGTGTGTGCGTGTGTGTGTGTGTGTGTGTGTGTGTGTGTGTGTGTGTGTACAAGGACAGGTCATCATTGTGGAAAGGATATCTTCATTCCCATGTTGATTGA
>NC_034592.1:124770939-124791571 GCF_900095145.1 Mus pahari | reverse complement strand
GTCTTCAATTCTATTCCATTCATCTACCTGCCTGTCACTGTACCGGTACCATGCAGTTTTTATCACAATTGCTCTGTAGTACAGCTTGAGGTCAGGGATGGTGATTCTGCCAGAAGTTATTTCATTGTTGAGAATAGTTTTTGATATCCTGGGATTTTTGTTATTTCAGATGAATTTGCAAATTGCTCTTTCTAACTCTATGAAGAATTGAATTGGAATTTTGATGGAGATTGCTTTTGGCAAGATGGCCATTTTTACTATATTAATCCTGCCAATCCATGAGCATGGAAGATCTCTCCATCTTCTGAAATCTTCTTAGATTTCTTTCTTCAGAGACTTGAAGTTCTTGTCATACATATTTTTCACTTCCTTAGTTAAGAGTCACACCAAAGTATTTGTATATCACTTGTGACTATTGTGAAGGATGCCGTTTTTCTCATTTCCTTTTCAGCCTATTTATCCTTTGAGTAGAGGAAGGTCACCAATTTGTTTGAGTTAATTTTATATCCGGTCACTTTGCTGAAGTTGTTTTTCAGCGTTAGGAATTCTCTGATGGAATTTTTTTTTAGTCACTTAATTATACTATCATATCATCTGCAAATAGTGATATTTTGACTTCTTCCTTTCCAATTTGTATTCCATAGACCTCCTTTTGTTGTCTAATTGCTTTGGCTAGGATTTTGAGTACTATATTGAATAGGTAGGGAGAGAGTGGACAGCCTTGTCTACTCCTTGATTTTAGTGAAACTGTTTTAAGTTTCTCTCCATTTAGTTTGATATTGGCTACTGGTTTGCTGTCTATTGCTTTTACTATGTTTAGGTATGCACCTTGAATTCCTGATCTTTCCAAGACTTTTGTCATGAAGGGGTGATTTCAGAGAAACAAATAACCCTATTAAAAATGGGGTACAGAGCTAAACAAAGAATTCTCTACTGGGGAGAAAAGACCCAAGGAGCTGAAGGGGTTTGCAGCCCCAGGGGAGGAACAACAATATGAACCAACCAGTACCCCCTGAGCTCCCAGGGACCACCAACCAAAGAGTACACATGGAGGGGCTCATGGATCTAGCTGCATATGTAGCAGAGGATGGCCTTGTGTGACATTGATGGGAGGAGAGGTCCTTGGTCCTGTGAAGGTTGGATGCCCCAGTGTAGGGGAATGGCAGGACATGGAAGCAGCAGTGGGTGGGTTGGTAAGCAGTGGGAGGGGAGATGGGATAAGGGGTTTTCTGAGGGGAAACCATGAAAGGGGATAACATTTGAAATGTAAATAACAAAAATATCTAATTAAAAAAAAAGGAAAAAACCATTATTGTTCCTGTTGTTCTTTCCATATTTGTACAAAAAGATAACTTTTGAGACTACAAGGGCTACACAACCTTCTATCACAGAGGCCATATGCCATAGTGGTTCAAAAGTTCTCTATATGGCCATATTGGATATTATAAAGTTGTTTACTTTACTTTGAATATCTTTGCATATACATCTTGAATATATATTCACCTCATTGGATATCTTCCCAGATGAAAGGTTTAAAAGTCAAAAGAAAGATTATATTATGCTGTATATATTGGTGCATATGTCCTTACTATTTGACAACAATTCCTCCTGTGTGGACTCAAGCAACAATTTAACAATGGTGGCTATTTATGTGGATTCTTCTTGGCAGTGAATATTCTAAAACTCACTTTAATTATCACCAATTTGACTTACTAAAACAAGGCATTTTAATTTCTGATTGGGTTGCTTTAGTTATGAAATCAGAGCAGATCATTTAAAATATTTTTATTTGAGGTTTATTTTTTTCAACAGCTTATCTATTATCTCTGTGGAGTTAAGTGTATTTTGTATTTCCTGGTTTGTGTGAATTTCTGTGTGTTAAGAACATTGCTCCTAATCTGCCAAATGTTTATGCTATATTTTGTATTTACAGTAGATCATAACTTCATAGTTTAGAAACTCTTTTCCTCTATGTACAGAGCCTACAAATTGTTTTCTAAATGAGGAGAATTTCTACCAATTCAAAAAATGTAAATAAATTCATGTGTATTTCTCCTCAAGCTGGTATGATTCAATGTTCCCTATTCATAATTTACATTGGTAAATAAATAAAATGGAATGCAGGTTTTGTTTGCTCTGAATTACTCTCTATCAACACTGTGCAGTGAATACATCTCCTTCTCTCACTTGGTGGAATACCTCCTTTACATTCGCAGACACAGAATGAGGAAATACTGCTCATTGCTCACTGGTCTGGAATGTTTGTGTTAGAATCCCCTCCCCAGCCTTTCTTATTCTGCATCACTCCTTATTCAGACTCTTTTTTAAAAAAAAAAAAATTCCAAGGCAATCATAACTTTGGTTTGTTTGTTTGTTTTGTTTTGACAAACTTTGTATTACTTTTTCAAGTAGCAAAGAATTTTGGAGGGGATTTTAATTAGCTTGTTTATAATTTAGTAAGCTTAAGGTTTGTCAGTGTATAGTATGAGATAATTTGCACAATATTACTTTTGCTAAAATCTTCTTTTGTGTCTATGTTAGATTTCTCAGCTTCTTAATGTACCCACCTCACTCCTGGTGACTCTTTTCTCCTATTGTTTTTTTCTTAATGTCTTCGGCAGCCTACAAAACTATTTTTGATGTTATGCAAGTTTTATCTACTTCTCTATACCTGCAATTATAGATGCAAAATGGGAAAATACTTCCACACCTAGATGAATGTTAACTACTAAAAATAAACATTAGTCAACTTTTGCTCACAATTTGTTTTGACAGTTAGTAGAAATAGAAAGTTCTGCATTCTCTCAAACACTGAGGACCTACAATTCACAATAACCTGGTATATATTTTATGAAAAGCTAAGAGAAATGAGTTCAACTAAATGTGATGATAAATAGACAGAAACATTTATCTCCCTGATATATTCATGATATATTATATCATACTTAGTTACCTAAAATATACTTGAATATAATGTGATTCAAAATAATTTAAATGCTTAAGCACACAGAAATAATAAATACTCTCATTTGATCATTACATATTACAATCATGTACTAAATTAACACATCTTTCTCCAGAGATGTATATAATTGTAATGAACAACTAAAAAATTTGGAGAATATTTTTCCTCCTAAATCAATACTTTCTTCATGGTAATATTCATATTCTTTCAATGCTATGTTGAACCAATTTTAGGCAACTGCTCTCCCAGTAGCGACCTACACAGCTCTGATACATTATTTCTGACAGAGACTAACACAGACAGCCTTGGTACTCCATGTAGTTTCTGGATTTTGTATACACAAATATGATCAATCCCTTTTATTGCTTACCTCACCATATTAAAGACTTGTCATGTAGAATATTCCTTTTTTTTTTTTTTTTTTAGAATTGACTCTAAGTAAGTCTCCAAATATAACATTTCCAAAATGGCCTTGCTAATAGAGACTATTGACTTGTCAAGAAAAGAATTTGGAAGTGAACTGCTGTATGTGAGAATAAAAGCAAAAGTAACAAGAAAGTACTTTTCTTGGGGGGGGGGAATTATTGGGTTTTGTTTGATTTTTCAAAAAACTTCATTCTATAGTCCTGGCTGATCTGGACTTGACTGTGTATTCCAGCCTTGCCAGACTTGCAATAGTCCTTCGGTTTCAATCTACCTACTGTTGTGATTATAGGCATGGGTCACCTGGCTGATTTATTTTTTCTTAAGCTAGAAATAAAATCAACAATGCAGTGATTGATAAATGCAAGACTTAAAAATGTTAGAAATGTATAATGAAAACAAAAAAAGCAAAGTAAAAGTTGAAAGACATTAAAATGATATTGGGCTATATCAGGGTCCTGTCACCAAAATCTTGCTGCCATATGCAATAGTGTCTGGGTTTGGTGGTTGTTTATGGGATGGAACCCTGGGTGGGGCAGTCTCTGGATGGTCCTTCCATCTGTCTCAGCTCCAAACTTTGTCTCTGTAACTTCTTCCATGGGTAATCTGTTCCCCATTCTAAGAAGGAACAAAGTATCTGTACTTTGGTGTTCCTTCTTCTTGAGTTTCATGTGTTTTTGCAAATTGTATCTTGGGTATTCTAAGTTTCTGGGCTAATATCCACTTATCAGTGAGTGCATATCATGTGTGTTCTTTTGTGACTAGGTTACCTCACTCAGGATGATAACCTCCAGATAATCCATTTGCCTAAGAATTTCATAAATTCATTGTTTTTTAATAGCTGAGTAGTAATCCATTATGTAAATGTACCACATTTTCTGTATCCATTCCTCTGTAGAGGGACATCTGGGTCCTTTCCAGCTTCTGGCTATTATAAATAAGGCTGCTATGAACATAGTGGAGTATGTGTCCTTATTACAAGTTGGAACATCTTCTGGGTATACATCTTGCTGGATCTTCTGATAGTACTATGTCCAGTTTTCTGAGGAACCACCAAACTGATTTCCAGAGTGGTTGTACCAGCTTGCAATCCCACCAGCAATCCTGGCAAATACAGAAGTGGGTGCTCACAGTCATCTATTGGTTGTAACACAGGGCCCCCAATGAAGGAGCTAGAAAGGAACTAAAGTGGTCTGCAACTCTATAGGAGGAACAACAATATGAACTAACCATACCCCCAGAGCTTGTGTCTCTAGTTGCATATGTATCAGAGAATGGCCTAGTTGGCCATCAGTGGGAGGAGAGGCCCTTGTTATTGCAAAGATTATATNCNCCAGTACAGGGCAATGCCAGAGCCAGGAAGCAGGAGTGGGTGGGTTGGGGAGCAGGGCAGGGTAGGGTATAGGCGATATTCAGAGAGCAAACTAGGAAAGGAGATAGCATTTGAAATGTAAATGAAGAAAATATCTAATAAAAAAATTTTAAAAAAATGATACTGGGCATAGAGGAAGAAAAGAAACGATAAAAACTAATGCTTTATATAAACATACAGAAATATCTCTTTTTTTCTGTATAATTCCACTGGCCATAGTAAAGATACAAAATAATAAAGCTAATGATTTTATTTCTAAATTCTTTTATATATTAATTGTTCCATGAATTTTTTGTAGATTTTGTTGGATTTCTTAAGTATTATAGACACACCATTGAACAATAATTTGTCTTCTATCACTTAGACCATTCATTTTCAAAGTAAATTACATGTCATTTTTATAAGCATGCTTGTGGTGCAATATTAGGTGCTGCCATGTAATGTCTCATATGAAATTATAACTTCTTATGTATTGGTTCCTAGTAAAATGTTGAATATTTGTATGAGAAATATATACATATTCATAATTAATGATGAAAAATATTTTCAAATTAAATTATTTTACTTAGACATATTACATCCTTCTCAATGCCCCCCAGTCACCCCCTCCCACCATCCTTCTCCCATCCTTGACTCCCTTTCTCCTCTGAGAAGATGGGGCCCCTACTATACATCCTACTATACATACCCTGGCACTTCAAATCTCTGCTCCGCTAGGTGCTTCTTCCTCTACTGAGGCCAAACTTGTCAGTCCAGTTAGTAGAACATATCCCAAGTATAGGCAACAGCCTTTGGAATACAGCCCCCTCCCCCCCCTCACGTTGTAGTTGCTTGAGACCTACATGAGGATCAAGCTTCACATCTGCTACAATATATGTGGAAAGGACTTGGCCCAGCCCGTGTATGTGTATGTGATTCTTTGCTTGGTGATTTAGACTCTGACAGTCCCAAGAGGCCAGGTTAGTTGATTCTGTTGGTCTTCCTATGAAGTCCCCATTCCATTCGGGGAATGAAAATTATTTTAACACAGAACTATTCTCCAAGTTAAAGAACACAACCACAATAGAGTAGATTATGATAGGAATTTACCTATGTATACTTGAGATACAAATTTATCCAATTTATACTTAAATATTACTCTGTCTTTCTAAAATTAATTTGAGGATTTACGTTCTTTATGTTTTTCTTTCTATGTTTAAGTAAATGGTAAATTAGCTTTTCTTTGACTGTTTAGAATTCCCCTTTGGAAACTAAGCCTGAAGATTTCTTTTTGCCATAACTTGTTAAATAATTTTCCAATTAATTTTCACAGTTATTTGTCAACTTGTTTCATATCTTTTCTAAGATAACTTTTGTTCATTGTCAGGTTCCTGCATATTTGTGAAATGTTAATTGCGTTTCTGTAGAGATTTATCAAAGATTCTTTTCTTTTTCTTTTTCTTTCTAGAACAACCATTCCCTCTATGCCATCCTAAATTTTTCTTATTTGCATTTTTCCTTTATTATATGGTACATCTAAAGCAATTCTTGGTGTTATTAATCAACTTAAAAACAGTTTCCATTTTCTTTTCTATTAAATTATTTTATTTATTTACATTCAAAAAGTTGCCTCCCCTTGCCAGACCCCCTTCCCAAGTTGTTCACTCCCCCCCCCACGCCTCTGAGAGGGTGCTCCCTGCTCACCCACCCAACCTCATTCATACCAGCATCCCTCTTCTCTGTGGCATCAAGTTTCCACAGGACTAAGTGAATCCCCTCCTACTGAGGCCATGCAATGCGGTCTTCTGCTACACATGTGTTCTGGGCCACAAACCAGCCCATGTATGCTCCTTGGCTTTTGGCTGAGTCTCTGGGAGCTTTGAGGGATCTGGTTTAGTTGACGCTGTTGTTCTTCCTATGGGGTTGCAATCCCCTTCAGCTCCTTCAGTCCTTCCCCTAACTCTTCCATATTGGTTCCTGACCTCGAATCAATGGTTGGCTCTAGGTATATGAATTTGTCTCAATCAGTTGCTGATAGACCCTCTCAGAGACTAGCCATGCCAGATTCCTGTCTGCAAGCACAATGCCGCATCAGTAATAGTGGAAGGATTTGGTGTGCACGCATGGCATGGATCCCCAGTTGGGCCGTTCACTGTGTGACCTTTCTTTCTGTCTCTGCATTTCCTTTAGACTAGAACAATTCTGTGTTAATAAACTTGAAGGTGGGTGGGTGGTCCCTATCTCAACTGGGGGCCATGTCTACCTACGGGAGGTAGTCTCTTCTGTTCTATATTCCCACTGTTTGGCATTTTGGCTAAGGTCATCCCCATTGAGTCCTGGTAGACTCTCACATCCCAAGTCTCTGGGACTTTCTAGAGGTTCGCCCTGCTGCCTAACCCCCAATGCTGTATATTTCAATTCATTCTCCTGACCCTTTGGGTGTCCCTCCTGTCTCTTCCCATACTTAATCCTGCCCCTCCCTTTCCCCTCACCTTTTTACCCTCTCCCACCCAGTTTCTCCCCTCCCTCTGCCTCCCATGATTATTTTGTTCCCCTTCTATGTGGATTTCAGGTATTCACACTTGGGCCTTCCTTCTTGTTGAGCTTCCTATGAGCTATGAATTGTACTGTGGGTATCCTGAACTCTTTTGGCCAATATCCATTTATCAGTGAGTATAAACTACATGTGCCCTTTGGGTCTGAGTTATCTCATCACTCAGAATGATATTTTCTAGTTTCATCTCTGCCTGCAAAATTCATGATGTCCTCATTTTTAATAGCTGAATAGTATTCCATTGTGTAAATGCACCTTGTTTTCTGTATCTATTCTTTGGTTGAAAGACATCTGGGTTATTTCCAGCTTCTATTTCAAATAAGGCTGCTCTGAACATCGTGGAACATGTGTCCTTGTGGTATGGTAGAGCATATCCCCAGGAGTTTTCTGAGGAACAACCAGATTGATTTCCAGAGTGGTTGTACCAGTTTGAAGTCCCACCAGCAATGGAGGAGTGTTCCTCTTTCTCCATATCCTCGACAGCATGTACTGTTGTTTGAGGTTTTGATCTTAGTCATTCTGACTGGTGTAAAGTGGAATCTCAAGATCATTTGGATTTGCATTTCCATGATGAGGATGTTGAACCATTCTAAGTGCTTCTCAGCCATTCAAGAGTCCTCTGTTGAGAATTCTCTGTTTAGATTTGTGCCCCATTTTTAAATTGGGTTATTTAGTATTTTGGAGTCTAACTTAAGTTTTGCATATTTTGGATATTAGCCCTCTATCGGATGTAGGGTTAGTGAAGACATTTCTCCAACCTCTAGGTTGCCATTTTGTCTTATTACTAGTGCCCTTTGCCTTGTAGAAGCTTTTCAGTTTCATGAGGTCCCATTTTTCAATTGTTGATCTTAGAGCCTGAGCTACTGGTTGTTCTGTTGAGGAAATTTCCCCCTGTACCAATGTTTTTTAGGCTCTTTCCTACTTTCTCTTCTATTAGATTCAGTGTATCTGGTTTTATGTGCAGGTCCTTGATGCACTTGGACTTGTGCTATGTTCAAGCAGATAAATATGGCTCAATTTGCATTCTTCTACATGCTAACCACCAGTTAAATCAGTAACATTTATTGATGATGCTTTCTTTATTCCATTGTATGACTTAGGCTTCTTTGTCTACGGTCAAGTGTCCGTAGGTGTGTGGGTTTATTTCTGGGTCTTCAATTCTATTCCACTGATCGAACTGTATGTCTGTATCAACATCATGCAATTTTTAAATCTCCTTTACTTTGAAGTACAGTTGGAGGTCAGGGATGGTGATTCCCTCAGTAGTTGTTTTATTGTTAAAAACTGTTTTTGCTATCCTGGGGATTTTCTTTTTCCATATGAAGTTGAGAATTGCTCTTTCCATGTCTGTAAAGGATTATGTTGGTCTATTGATGGGGCTTATACAGAACCTGCAGATTGCTTTTGGTAGAATGGGAATTTTTACTATGTTAATCCTACTAATCCATGAGCATGCATCTTCTGAGGTCTTCTTCCATTTCCTTCTGTAGAGACTTGAAATTCCTGTCATAAAAACCTTTCGCTTGTTTGGTTAGAGTTACATCTGGACACACCCAAGAGGAGTAGATGGCAGGAAATAATCAAACCCAGGGTAGAAATCAACCAATTAGAAATGAAAAGGAAGATATAACAACAGAAACTGAGGAAATTTTAAAAAGTATAAGATCTTACTACAAAAGTCTCAACACAATCAAGAGCAGGCAAACTATCTAAACAGTCCCACAATCCCTAAGAAAATAGAAGCAGTCATTAAAAATCTCCCTGTCAAAAAGCCCAGGGTCAGATGGTTTAGTGCATAATTTTACCAGACCTTCAAAGAAGATCTAATATCAATATTCTTCAATATTCCACAAATAGAAAGAGAAGGAACACTACTTAATACATTCTATGAAGCTACAGTTACTTTGATACCCAAACCACACAAAGACCCAACAAAGAAAGAGAACTTCAGACTAGTTTTGCTTATGAATACCGATGCAAAAATACTGAATAAAATTCTCACAAACCGAATCCAAGAACATATCAAAATCATCATTCACCACAACCAAGTAGGCTTCATTCCAGGATGCAGGGATGGGACAATATATAGAAATCCATCAATCTAATCATCTATATAAACAAACTCAAAGAAAAAGATGACATGATCATCTCATTAGATGTTGAAAAAACCTTTGACAAAATCCAACACCCCTTTATGTTAAAAGTCTTGGAGAGGTCAGGAATTCAAGGCCCATACCTAAACATAATAAAAGAAATATACAGCAAACCAACAGCCAATATCAAACTAAATGGAGAGAAACTTGAATCCCCCTAAAATCAGGGAGAAGACAAGGCTGCCCACTCTCTCCCTATGTATTCAATATAGTACTCACAGTTCCAGCTAGAGCAATTCGACAACAAAAGGTCAAAGGGATACAAATTGGAAAGGAAGAAATCCAGGTATCACTATTTGTGGATATGATAGTATACGTAAATGATCCCAAAATTCTACCAGAGAACTTTTACAGCTGATAAACAACATCAGGAAAGTGGCTGGATATAAAATTAACTTAAAAAAATCACTAGCCTTCTTCTACTTAAAGGATAGACGGGCTGAAAAAGAAAGCAGGGCAACAACACCCTTCATAATAGTCACAAATAATATAAAACACCTTGGTCTAACAGTTTCCAGTTTCGAATCTTATCATTCTACTCTTAATTTTTGTTATCTGTTTCTTCTTCCTCTGTTTTTCTACCTTCAACATTGTTGTCTAGATGCACATTAATTGGGTCCAAACACCATGGCTGACTGGGCCATAGGCCCTAAGGAGGAACTTAATACTATTATTCTGCTAAATTAATTTTTCCCCATCTGATCGGGGATATTTTTGCAAATTCATTTTGGCAACTTCCTAGACTCTGTGTGATACATTTTGTATTATATAAAAGCTGGCAAAACCTTCTCCTGAATATAACAAAAGTGCCTGAATATAATTTCCAACAGAGCTTGCTTGACATGGCATTTGGCTAGTGCGGCCATACATTCTGCGTCAAACATCATGTGCGGCTGGGATTAAAGAAGCCATTGTTCCTTAAAAGATTCACAGGCTGACTCAGAGGGCAATCCAAAAGATAGTTCAAAATGAGTTTTCACCATAAGCTATTCTTCAGACTGAAGCACTTTTGGACGTATAAGCACTTCCCTTTGTCATTGTGAGGGCTCATTACCATGTACTAAGGTGGTATGCATTCACTGCAGAAGAAACCAGAAAGGCTGAAACCAGTCAAGAAAAGCAGGTGTTTAGCAGTGAAGCCTAGAGCTGATCTTTCATTCAGCCTAAAAACACAGCCATTGACTTCAAGGGGGAGAAGTAGCAGCAGTGTTTATTTAAAGCTATTAGACATGCATGCAATACAAAAATGTTTTTCTAGGTGAAGAATGAAGCCGAAGCTACTATAAACACTTCAAAATAAAGCATGCTTTTGATAAAGGGTGATGAAAAGAGAGGCTACAGAAAAGGTATCAGTAAACATGAAATTTTTATGTATCCTTATGCCAAAGCTAGGGTTCTAAGCACCCTCATAGTATTCATACGTAGTATACTTCTATCATTTTAATTTGAATAGTTAATGCCATTTATGAAGAAAGCAGTCGCACTTCCTGGGTAATTACTGCATATCTATTAAAATGAATTATGCTTTCCTTTAAAATGTGCATTTATTCCATTCTCATCTGTTAATGCATATCTTTTCCTTCATTATATCTGCAAAATGTCAAGCCTGCTATGTTGAAGGAATCAATAATTAAATAGCTTTACAGTAATTACCTCCTAGTAACACATTTTTCTGCCTTAACAACACAAACCTAATCCACTAACATCAAAATTACACAAACATATTGGTGAGAAGGTCATCAAGTAAAAACATAATGCAGTTTACAAATATTCCAATCACACTTTAAGCACCGGTCCTTCACAGGAGCTTGTATGGTATAAGCCTCATGAGCAGGTGTCTGGACTGCAGCTCTACCACCAGGAAGCATTTATATTCTGGTGGTGTGAAGAAATTGAATTCAGACAGAAATTTCCAAAACGAGAAAAGTCTCCAACCATTTCAACAAGGAAAATAAAAGTTGTCATTTTAAAATAAATTTTCTAGGTGTCAGTTTGTGACCTAGATAATAAGACTGAAAGAAATTGCCCATTTCGTTGATTTTACTATCTTAACAGCTCACACATGGCTATCTAGCCAAAGCAAATGGCCATGCACAAACGAGCTGCCTATATAGTTGAGTTAAGGAAAGTAGATTCAAAGTCATATGTAGACCTTTGATAGCAGCACAATGTATAAAAGGAATTACTATAATTTCTGAAAACAGTAAATAATATTTTAACAATCAATTTAGAAAGGTAAAATATAAAAATTATTCAACACTCGCAATCAAGGCAGACATAAACATTGCCACCTGTTGGTGACAGGGTTTTGCACAGCTCTGGGTTTATACTCATGAGAGAAGACAACGAATACTTAAGTGACATTAAAGTTATTCTAAAGGATTCAGTGGACTGTATGTGGGCTTTCTCAAGCATGTGTTATTTAGTTCTGAATATATCAAAATTAAAAAGAAGCAAGAAAGAAGCGTTAATTAAAAAATTAGAGTCACAGGCTGGGAAATGGCTCAGTGCCTAAATGAACTGGATGTTCTTGCAGAGATTCTGGGTTTGTTTCTCAGCATCCATTTGGTAGCTAACTACCATCTGTATTCTAATTCCAGAGGAGCCAGCACCCTCCTTTGGCTCTATGAGTACTGCATACATGTGGTGCACAGACATAAATGCAGGCAAAATACCCATACACATAAAATCAAAAAGAATATTTTAAGATATTTTTAAACAGAAATAACTATGTGATTATAAAAGCTACTTATTTCAACAATAGAAATATTTCTTCTTTCTTACTATGAGGGATACAGAAAGTGGTACTGCTCTTTTATACAAGACTTATCATATTTTTAATTATGTGTATGTGCATGTGTCTGCTTGGGTGTATATGCAAGTATGTGCTGGTACTCATGTAGGCCAGCAGAGGGTGTCAGATTATGTGGAATTGGAATTTCAGGCAGTTGTGAGCCACGGGACTGAGATCCTCTGCTGGAGTGGAAAGCACTTTTAACTGGGGCCATGTCTGCAGCCTGAGTATACTTTTCTTTATACTCCATCTCTAGTACTAAATTATAAATTATGTTATATTTTTCTTTTATTGAAAATAGATCCTTTTCTCACTTATCCTGATTATACTTTCCCCTCCTTCTACTCCTCCCAGTTCCTTCCACCTCCCCTCACTTTTGAATCTACTCCCTTTCTGTCTCTTCTTAGAAAAACAAACAAACAAAAAGACCCTCCAAACCAAACAACAACAACAACAACAAGCCTCTAGGAGATAGCAGCCAAACATGACAAAATAAAATATAAGATGAAAGAAAAAAAATATCAAAGTTGGACATGGTAATCCAACAGGAGGAAATGGATCCCAGGAGCAGGCACAAGAGTCAGGAACCCACTTGTTCTCACAGTCAGGAGTCCCATAAAAACACTAAGCTAATAGCTAGAATATGTATGCAGAGGACCTGGGTCCGACCTGTGTAGACCCCATGATTACAGCTTTAGTCTCTGCTGATTCAGACGGCCTTGTCCTGGAGTCCTCTATTCCTTCTGGCTCTCACAATTTTTCTTCTTTTTCTCTGGGATTCCCTGAGCTCAGATGGGAGGGATTTGACGGAGACCACCAATTTTGGTTTGTTTGCTTTGGTTGTTTTGTTTGTAGAAACAGGTTTCCTCTGTGTAGCCCTGGCTGTCCCAGAACTCCAATTTATGACTTTTTAAATTGCTAAGCTTAAAATGTCAATATTCAACTTGGTAAGACCTATCTTTCGTATTTGAACATATATATTTTTTTTCCCATTGTCACACCTTCCCCAGCATGTCTCTATGCTGGAGGTCAAACTCAGCACCTTGTGCTTGCAAGGCAAAGTGTTCCACCTCAGGGTGATAGCCACAATCTTGGGTTTTGGAGAGTGTATCACTCTGGAGTTCAGACTAGCCTCATACACTTAACCCATCCTCTCACCTCTGCTGAGCACTGAGACGGCAAGTCTGTGCCTCTGGTCTTGGTTCTGTTTACCCTGCATAACTCTTTAACCCTCTAGATGAAGTTTTACTGGTTGACTGAATTTTATATTAATTGTTTTAGGTTTATTTTAGGCACATGAATGATGTTTTGTTGGCTTGCCTGTAAGGGCAGCACGTGCATGCCCACTGAGGCCAGAAGAGGGCATTAGATTCCCCAGAGACTGGGGTTACAGATGGTTGTGATTAGCCACGGGGATGCTGGGAGTGAACCTGGGTCTCCTTGCAAGAACAATAAGTGCTCTTAACTGCTGAGGCCCCAGTTTCATATCTTTCTGTCCCCTGATTTCTCAACAAAAATATCCTGGAATAACAATTCCATCTGTTCTTGCTTACTGGAGAGAATCTTCTTTTGGCTTTATATTCAAAAGACAAAGGGTGAGGACTATTACCTTCCTCATCACTGTAGGTTTCCCTTTAGCATCGGGGTTCCTTGCCTAACTATCTGCCCTCAGACACTGTACCAAAAATCACATAAACTACAATGGCTCATCAAGTCCCTAATATTGGAGATAGATGGCTGAAGATTAAAACCATGGAACCAGGAGCTAAAATAAGTAGCTCTACTCGTTAAGTTTGCCTGTCTGTTATTTTTGGTCAAAGCTATGGAAAGCAAGCTAATAGGAATACAAAGAATGGTTTCATAAAATATTCCCATTTTTCTTGGGTTACATTTATTTCTATTATGTTTAAAGTAATATTTATTATTATCATTCTTATTATTCCAATTTATACCGTGCATTTTTAATTAGTGTAGGTGGACTCTCTGCACAGAATACTATAGGATCCGAGAGACAGTACAGAAAGGAACCAGACAGATAAGCTACAGCTGCTATTTTGCTGTGTTAAGTGAAGCTCATAGGTAAGGGCCTGTGTCAGTGAAGTTCATAGCTAACAGCTTTTAGGTTGTCCCCTCTGTCCCCTTTAACCCATTCAGCCAAAAGATATAGTTATAAAGAGAGAGAGAGAGAGAGAGAGAGAGAGAGAGAGAGAGAGAGAGAGAGAGAGAGAGAATATTGCAAACTTCATCTCTAAACTCACAACATTTCTCTTTTCACTTTACACCAAATATTATTTTCATTCCTCACACGGTCATGTTAGCAACAATAACTTAGACCCCTTAGATGTGTCTTTCAGGACCATGGCATTCATGCAGGGGTAAGCAATGCATTCTCCAAGATAACCAGGATGGCAAAGTCAGTTTCTAGCTCTCTTGTGTCCACCTGCACTCGATGACATATGATGGTGAGTTCCTGAACCAGTGTTGTTTCTATGCTTGACTCTTGTCCTATTCAAGTTTAGTTATCCTCATAGGGTCAGAAGGAGGGGAACATAGAAAACTTTTTTTATTCCTTTGGCTTTTAATTGAAACCATTAAGTAATCATATCTCCATATTTTATTATGTAAATTTTCAAACATTTTGAAAATTTGTAAGAAATTTACAGTGGATCAATTCCCATTACTCAACATTTAAATTCTACCACTAAGATTTTGTTATTCTTGTTTAATCATTAATCTGTTCCCTTGCCTATCTCTCTACCTATTCATCAATGGATTAATGATTTTTTGATTGTTATTTTATTTAGCCGATGAAAATTGAATTGCAATTTGCCAAAGGAAAATGATTAGGAGACTGTAAAACTTCATTTATAAGAGCAGTCAGTTTTAAAACAAGCACGATGAGGCTCTTGTGCAGTCCTTTGATAAAAATGAGTGATGTTCCAAGTAAAGTCATTTATATGCAGCTATTATAGGGACCAAATGTGCATTAATGACCAGATTCATAAATTTCTTCACTATGTGACTTGGCCCATTGGACCATCTGGCTTCAAGTAGAAAACAGAGTTACTCAGAAACCATTCACACAATAAAAACCAGAAGAGAAAAATCTCCTTATAGTACCATTCTTTAAGTCCCAGCATAAGATATTAAGGAATTTTTATGATGTCTCTTACTACAACAAAGACAACAGCTCTCAGTATGTACCTGTTGGGAATGGGAGATGCTGCATGCTCAACAGAGAGTGTTGTTTTCTGGTTTTACTATTTCAAAAAGAATATTTTTCTGTGTTGACATATCTACCACTATTGATATCTGATCTCATTGCTCAGAAGGTCAACTAACATTCCATCTACTGACTAGAGCAAGGAATGTTGGGGAAGGGGGAATATAAGAAATTTGAAGGGCTCAGGATTGAAACACAGCAAGTCAGCTTGGGTGCTTTTCCTCCTCATGCATTCACACTAGTAAGAAGTATGAAGAAAAGACGTGGGCCAGTGAATCATCCCAGGGTGGTTTCTCCTAAGAGACTGACATACCTTAGTCCCCATAGAGTGAGACCTCTAATCTACCAGTGTGTGTGCTGTAGATGGTGGTTTGGCGCTAAGGACCAGCCTCAGCCTGGAAAGAGGTTCTAAGGAAAGGGTCTCTGGGAGTGGCAGAAACAAACAACTTCAAGTCAGATCTTTGGTAGAAGGTAGTGAGTGGCCTATGCTCTGTCTGAGACAGTTTTCCAGTCTGCTCTCTCTCTCTTCTGCTTTCCTTCTCCCTGATCTACTTTCTCCTGCTGGTCTTGAGACAGTTCTCCCAGAAACTGTTCTTCCAGTTCTCTCTTGATATTCTAAAAAAAATTCTTATTCTTGCAGACCATAAGCCCAGTCTTTTATTTTACATATCAATTCAGTCATTTATTCCTGGTTTCCTTTTGATTATCCTATGAATCCACATCCCCTGACTCAAGTCCTTTAATTCTTAAGAGACAACAAAGATTTATTTTCTTTTAACATTGTAAAAGAATTCAGAGATCTGCCTGCCTCTGTTAAGCACAGACAATAAACTAGCTGGGTGGGACCCCATCTTGAAATTACCATTTCTATGGCATGCATGCCTAACCTTGCTCTGTCCTAGGCCAACCCTGAACTCAGGGAGCACAAACAAGAAAAGCTTAGCTGAATGGGATCTCCAGCAATTTTCACTCCCTAAATCTCTTAATCCCCTACCTTAGTATCTTTTTGACAAGTTGGCTTACTGCAAGGCTGCTTTTGTTCTTTAGATTCATGAAGTCCCTCATAATTTATATTGCCTTCCTTTTTTTTTTTTTGCATAGTTGAGAATTTATATATTTATGAACCTGTGTTTTTCCAAGTCTTTTCCACAGCCTTAAAGGTTGTCTTGAAGGTCCCAGTATTTTCCATTTTCCTGAGACATTAGCCACATTCTCGATTCCTGGACCCATGCTGTGTCTAACTATAGAATCATTAACATTAAAGGAGGGATGTATGTTCCTCCCCCTACCCCCACCCCCAAGATCTCTCAAACTCTGGACCACCAAACAGGCACCATACACCAGCCTATATGAGGCCCCCAACAATTATACAGCAGAGGACTGCTGGGTCTGTGTTCAATCAGAGATGATGCACCTAACCCTCAAGAGTCTGGAGGCCCCAGGGAGTTTAGAGATGAGGTGAGCTGGGGGCTGGGGGGTGGGGAGATCCTGTTGGAGACAAGGAGTAGGGAGGAGGTATGTGATGTGGAACAGTCTGAGGGTGGATAGGCAGGGTGGGGATAAAATCTGGAGTGTAAAACTAACTAACTAACTAAAATAAAGGAAGAATGCTTTATATATATACAGTTTGGCCATGGGAGAACCAGAGAACTGAGGACACATTGGCCGCCATTATGCTAAGCAAAACATCACTTGGGTGACCTGTAGTTTGTTTTTTGGAAAATGCCCAGTACACTGTCTTATTTGTGCTGACATATTATTTTAATAAGCAATTCCTTTCTATGCAATAATGGGTCCTAGTTTGGATAACAGAATGTATTTTTCACCTAAGGCAGACACCACTTACGGAAAAAAAAAAAATCATGAAAATTTATTGTGCCATGACTTTAAGCAACATAAAAGATCAAATTAGAAGGACGCTTTAAATTGAATTAATAGAACAAGTGTCCCTCTGGTGAAATCCATGCAGAGAATGCGTGCATGTGATACAGTTGTGGAGTTCTCCCCAGTTTGCTAAGTCTAAAACCCCAGCTTACCAAACTCAATCTTTTTTTAAAAAAAAATTTAACCTTATTAGATTGCGATTATTATGTGTGTACACATGCATGTGTGTATATGTTCTCTCTCTCTCTCTCTCTCTCTCTCTCTCTCTCTCTNTGTGTGTGTGTGTGTGTGTGTGTGTGTGTGTGTGTGTGTGTGTGTCTCGTATGAACAGGTATGTGAATGTCCGAGGACACTTTTGGGAGATCAATTCTATCTTTCTTTCCTGGGTTCCAGGGAATGAACTCAGGTCAGTGGGCATGGATAACAAGCACTTTTACCAACTGACCTATCTTGCTAGGCTGATCCTCAACCTTAAAAGAACAGAGTGAAAAAGGGAACACATTATGCCAGCTTTCAACAAAACTCTTACCAAATGCCTTAGTGTAAACTGACAGACTATGTACACCTGCTGTTCTCACAGGTCAGTCGAAAACAAAATAATCGTCCACAGATAGGCATGCAGATACACAACCACTTGCTTGAAAAATATCCAACAGTTAATGGAGGTATTTAGAATGCAAAACAAAACAAAACAAAACAAAACAAAAAAACCAAAACCAAAACCAAAAAACAAATGAACACCACAATCTTGAATATTATTTGCTGCAGGAAAATGAATCACATTTCTGGTAACTGTAGTTTTGTATTTTTCGAAATAAAGGAGGAAGAGCAATCACTAAATCACTCAGAGCTCAGTGGCAGATATATTTAAGACATCAGGTGAGCAACACTTGCTTGCAGAGTCAGATGAAAGAGGCAATAGAAATAGAAAACTAAAAATGCCGTATCAAGAATGCTATCAGATCTTAATCAGGTTACTGTGGTACTAATACGGTCCCTAGGCAAGATGCCGTGGCTGTTCTTGGTTGTCAGTTTGACTATACATCTGGGATTAGGTAAAACCCAAGAGGCTGGGTATACCTATGAGGGATTTTTCTTAATTAAATCATTTGAAGTAGGAAGACCCATCCATAATCCAGTTCTAATGCTGTGGGAAGTACCAGAGAGAATATGAGCCACACCTTTGGCTGGTAGGACCTGACACAGAAGAAGGGAGCTTTTGCTTTTTGCCTGCTTGCCTTGCTCCCTCTTCCAAGCCTGGTGGAGAGACTACTTTTCAGGACTTCTAGCATATACTGAAGATCAGCTGAGATATCTAGCCTGGCTGATGTCTAGTGGTTTCTTAGATTTGTCTTGTTTTGTTTTTGTTGATAGACGGCTGGACCATAAGCTGTAAACTATTCTAATAGATACCATATATATTTATTCTATCACTGCTGTTCCTCTAGAGAACCCTGATTAATGTGGATGGATATCAGCAGTTCTTCCCATCCCTGGGATAAAATATGGTACCCCTCACATGAGAAACAGGTTAAAATCTCTTTCTATCTGACTTCAGGCTAGTCTTGTAACTGGCTTTGACCTACTGTAAGGAAAAGGAGATATGACTGGTTATTGGTCTCCTAAATGTAGGTGGTAAGGGAATTTTGGCTTTCACCTTTTTCCTCCAGCACATGAATGGGCATGTTGTGAAATCGAGAACTCTAATGACTAGAGGTGATGTGAAGAGAGGCCTTAGAGGAAGAGAATTTATTAGCAGTATTGCCCCAACTAGACAGAACAAAATTTGCTTAAATGAGAGACTGAGTTATTAAAATGATCAGTTAAATAAAACTTACCTATCTTTTACAAACAGAAAAAGCACTCTTCAGAGAACACAGAACTTCCAGAATTAACAGGAGCCTTTACTGTTGGAAGCATACAGGTTTCCCAGTGGATCATTAAGCAGGAGCAAATACTAAAACAATAATTCTCATTTCTTCTATAGAGATACATGGAAAACCGTGCTGAGAGCATCATATGCCCTTTCTCATTTAATCTTCAAACCATCTTATTTTATCCTCTCTAATGCCATTGCTCCATGTCAAACCTGGTTTTCACTGAAAAATGGAAATATAAAAGCTTTAAAATTGGATTTCTAGAGATCAGACTTGACCTTTCCCCCAATTTATCTCATCTCATGCCAAGAGAGAGCACTACTTGAAATAAAAATTAAAGCATATCCCTAAATATACATTTCACATTTCATGTCTACAATCTCTCTTTTTCTTTCTCTCTTCATCTTTTTCTCCTCTCTCTCTCTCCACAGTGCTCACCAATTAACTCCCTATCCTATTTTCTTATCTGTCCCTCCTCTTATGCCAAACATGTTTATCTCTTACATACAGGTAAATTTTTGTGAAAATGCACCCAGTGTCCAGTTAATTCTATCTGCATAAATTTTTCCTACTCTACAAATAACATTTTATGTGTCATCTCTTCCAGGAAGCCTTCATGTGGTTAGCTTTGGTGTCTTTATTTGAATGATACTCCTCCCAAATTCAGTTAAATTTAATGGTCTATAGAATAATGTTAAGAAATGGTGTGTATGGTGCTTTGAATGAGAATAGGCTCCATAGGATCACATATTTGCCTGCTACTCCTCAGTTGGTGAAACTGTTTATTAAAGATTAGGAGATATGGCTTCGTTGGAGGAGGTGTATCACTGGGGGTGGACTTTGAGATTGCAAAAACCTATCTCAGGCCTTACCAGTCTCTCCCTCTGTCTCTCTGTCTCTGTCTCTCTCTGTCTCTCTCTGTCTCTCTCTGTCTCTCTCTGTCTCTCTCTGTCTCTCTCTGTCTCTCTGTCTCTCTGTCTCTCTGTCTCTCTGTCTCTCTGTCTCTCTCTCTCTCTCTCTCTCTCTCTCTCTCTCTCTCTCTCTTCTTTCTCTTCAGCATGATGATCATGGACTAACCCTCTAAAACTATAAATAAGACTCTAGTTAAATGCTTTCCTTTATAAGAGTTGCCTTGGTCATGGTATCTCTTCACAGCAAGGATACAGTAACTAAGTGTCCTTAAGTGAGCAACAAACAAGATAGATTTTGCAAAACACAAGAAAACTAAGAAGGAAGACCATACTGTGGATACTTCATTCCTCCTTAGAATAGGGAACAAAATACCCATGAAAGGATATAGATACAGAGACAAAATTTAGAGCTAAGATGAAAGAATGGACTATCCAGAGACTACCCCACCCGGGGATCCATCCCATCATCAGCCACCAAACCCAGATACTAATGCACA
>NC_034592.1:124755992-124770694 GCF_900095145.1 Mus pahari | reverse complement strand
ATAGGGAACTTCCAGGATAGCATTTGAAATGTAAATAAAGAAAATAATAATAATAAAAAATGAAAAAAAAGAATGTGGGATCATCTCCCTTGTGAATGGGGCTAAGTGTGTTCTTCTGTTACTATGATGAAATACAAATAATAATAATAATAATAATAATAATAATAATAATAAAAGCAACTTAAAAGAGAAAACTTTTATTTCTGCCTCATGGTTTCAGTTACACAGTTCATTTTAGCAGAAAAGCCACAGTGGCAGGAACTTGAGAGAGCTGACCACATTGCATCCATAATCAGGAACAGAAAGCAATAAACACCTGTGGCTGTTCAGTTCCCTCAATCCATTTATATAATCCAGGGAATGGTGCCATCTGCAGTGAGCTGACTTTCACACCTCAACTAATTCCCCACAAGCATGCCTAGATCCAGTCTCTCAAATTGTTGAGGATATTGTCAGACTGACAACACTATTGGAACAAGGGTTAAGACCCCTTTTAAAGAAGTTTCCTGTAGCATTGTGCTCACTTGCCCCTCTACCCCCTACCACATGTGGCTAGAACATCTCATTCTTGTATATCTCAGCAGTGAAGTACGATCTTAGAGTCAGAACATACCTGCATTAGGCAACAAATTTATTTGTGCTTTGATCTTGGAGTGCCTAGCCTCCAGACTGTGAGTTTCCGTTCTTCGTAAATTATAAATTACCCATTGTATGGTGTATTGTCATAGAACACAAACAGGTTAAAGCAGCTATCAAGGATCACTTCCGAGTGTCCCCAACTTGAGTCACATAGAAGATCAGGCTGTTGGTACCATGCAGTGGTATTTAATCTCGTAAGAACAAAGCCCTGGGTTCTATCCTTAGAACTACCAACGACAATAATTTTAAAAAAAGGAAAGAAAAGAAAATCACTCAGGAAATAGTTGCTATTACTTAATATAAAATTGGCTCATGAAAGGATATAGGTACAGAGACAAAATTTAGAGCTAAGATGAAAGGATGGACTATCCAGAGACTACCCCATCTGGGAATCCATCCCATCATCAGCCACCAAACCCAGATACTAATGCACATGCCAGCAAGATTCTGCTGAAGGGACCCTGATATTGGGGCCTCTTGTGAGGCTATGACAGTGCCTGGCAAACACAGATGTGGATGCTCACAGTCAGCTATTGGATGGAACACAGGGCCCCCAATGGAGGAGCTAGAGAAAGTACCCAAGGAGCTGAAGGGGGCTGCAACCCTGTAGGTGGAACAACAATATGAACTAACCGGTACCCCCTGAGCTTGTGTCTCTAGCTGCATATGTAGCAGAAGATGGCCTAATCGGCCATNANTGGGAANAGANGCCCCTTGGTCTTGNAAACTTTATATGACCCAGCACAAGGGAAGGCCTGGGCCAAGTAATGGGAGTGGGGGGGTAGGGGAGCAGGGGCGGGGGGGGGGGGTATAGGGAACTTCCGGGATAGCATTTGAAATGTAAATAAAGAAAATAAAAAAAAAAGAAGTATTAGCACACACAAAAAATATTGGCTCTCTCTTGGGTTATGAATTCAGTCTGTTGAGTGTTGAAACTAAATTTTCAAAACTCATCGTAGCTTCCATTACTGTTCAGTCTGTGGATGACACTGCTATGTAACCAGGACCTGGGACCATCCAAACCAAGAGCTACTTTTCAGGAGGTGGGAAGCCATTCATGATATCCTTGCTGTAGAACACCATCCATAGACTAACTGCTGTCTCAACCAGAGCAGGTATGATCACCCACAAGAGACCCTCGGGGTTAACGCTGTAGCTTGACTTTCTCTCACACAAATAGGAGGTAGGGAAGATCCTTAGGCTTCCACCTGAGAGTCCAGATACTCAATGCCTGCTATGATCTCCCCCCACCTTTTTTTTTTTTTTTTTTTTTTGCCTTAGCTGCAGAATTGGTCTTGGGAGTCACTAGGAACTAAAGAGGGTAGGTATCTGAAACTAGAACTACTTCTATATAACTTTGCAGTAGCCACTGTCAATCCTGAGGTGCAATTTTTCATTGATGTGGCTGCTTAAGTCACCAGTACTCTTCTAAATAAGCCCCCAAATCTCAGTAATTTAGCAAGGTACATGGGTGGAATTGTTTCTTCCATTTGTTGCTCATGCTCTATCTGGGGTGAAGAAAAATTTATTCACTTCTCTCAGGAAACACTAACACAACAATTGAACAATCTCTCTCAACTTCCTAAAAAAATGTTGAGTCTGTTCAATCTTTTTATCTCAGTTGATACCACCCTAATTTAAGCTATAATTGTTTTCCTTGCGAACAATCACAGGGGCTTCTCAATGAGCCTACCTTCATTTCTTGCCCTATAGCAATCTGTTCACCCAAGTTAGAATTATCTTGCATGGTCATTTGGGTTTTTTAATTTCTTGGATGCAACTCTTCATTGAAGAGAAAGTCCTATATGACTGAAGCTAGATGACCCACAGGACTTCATCCTCCTCTTCCTTTCTTTGTAGTTACTTAGGGATGTAGCCTGCTTCTCCCATCCCCCTACTAAGGTTTTTCCAGCATTAGATCTCTGCATAGGGTAATCTATTTTTCTTGTTCTCCCATAGTTTTACTTTCTCATTTATCTAGAGTTAGTTAAGCCATCTGCTCCCAGAGAAGTTCCCAGAACCATAAATATAATGTAAGCCACTAATTATCCTCTTTTATGGAAAGGCTGTTCCTTGTCCAGTTAGAATAATTACCAGAATCCTAAGTAAATATTTATTTTTCTGTTCTCTTATTTAATGTGTCTACTCTCCTAGGACTATATATTAGAAAGCAGCAATGAGCTTGAGCACTGAATGATGATTCTAGTACTTAGTGGGATTTAAATGTTACTTCTTCAAAACTTAGTACTCAGAGAGCAATTCCTGAGAAGGGATATGCATGATGTAAAACATGTACTTTGAAAAGAGGCAATTTTTGGAGTGGTACAACTCCTTAGAGCTAGACGTGTGATCTGTACTTCCCAGCACTGAAAAGCGAGTTACAGCTCCTCTTTGCCTCTTTGTCTTACAAGAATTGTACAGGAATATAGAGCCGCACCAATTAAGGTTCCAACAGAATGACTGGCATACCTTCTTGCCCAGAAAGACACTGTTGCAATACTTCTTAGCTGATATCCTCGAGCAGATTCCTGAATGCACTTTCTATGAAAGAAGGAGTCATACAGATCTCATAGCCAGGTGGATTCTGATGGGAAGCCACACTATTAAAGGTGGCTTCTATCCTTTGCGTTTTACTGTTCTGAATCATGTCTGCCAGTTATGTAGGAAAAGAACTTGAATTTCATATTGCATGGTCCAGCTTTCAACTTCTACAGTCCTCCATTTTCCCATGAGACAATGTCTACCTCTGCATATGGTTGCCTACAGCAGATAATTTTCCTGCTGCTTCTGGGTACTTAGATACACTGGCACACTTTGAGAACTATTAATGATTAGGATTGGAGACCACCATGCCCAATTAAGCCGAGTTGATACATGCACATAACTCACACTGTGTGTTTTTACCCATATATGATAAACTTTTGGGTGAAATACTAGAACTACCCAGGACTGCAGCATCACACAAAAATTGCATGTTTGATTGAGTCCAAATCCAGGAACACCTTTAATTTAGCTATTCTGCAATACATTCAAGGAAGTAATCACTCCTTAATGCATCAACATCAAGGTGTGTGCAAACAATTCCAGGGAGAATTTCAACAATGAAGATGGTGCTAATTCCACATGTTCTCTGAATAATAATGTCAAGTCTCTCAGTAATTCTCTGGATCCCTCTGGGATATGTCTATTAAAAGAACAACTTAAATGGAATCATCATTGTGAGTCCCTTGCTGTTCCTATGTGCTCATTCTTACCACCTCTCTAATTTCTCCTCCCTCCCCCATTCTTTCTTTTACTCATACCCATAATATTTTTCAGTTGGTTTACATAGAACTTTTATATTATTTCAGAAAATAACAATCATTTTACAATAAATGATAGGGTGCAGAGAGATGGCTCATCTTTCCAGAGTACTGTGTGTTTGGGGGGGGGGTGAGAGACACACAGAGAGATAAAAAGAGAGACAGACAGACAAAGATACACACAGACAGACAGACAGACAGACAGACAGAGAATTCTGGACTCAATAATGCTTAAACAACAGGCGGAGGTCAAGAACTAGGTAGCTTGACTTCTCTTGTTTGGATATCTGGTTCATTCCCTATCTCTTTGGCTCAGCGCTCATATATTAAACTGGCAACAGCAGGACTCACAATGAAAAAAATTCTGTATCACTTTCTTGACCTCTTTATAGCTTTAAAGCCTGTGGATTATTATTTAGTGGTTGCCTAAAGAAACAAATTTGAAAAAAAAATGTATCTAATCAAAGTATGTCAATGAGAGAATTAATACAGAGTTTTGGACTTCTCCCTTTTCTCCATTCATGATGTTACTAATGATTTTAGTGGTATTTACCTCATAGAATGCATACATGTGCAAAAATTGTTCATATATTCTAGGTGTAAGAATTCAGTGGCTCATACCAGTACGGCTGTCTCATTTTATAGGTATGTAAAATAGAGCTAATTATGTCAAATAATTTCTACATGTTCAATATGATCAATCATGCAAGTGCCTATGTGATTCCATTGGGAAAGATAAACTGAATAGGAGATAATCTGCCATTCGTTGTATGACTACCTTTGATCATTAAACTGTTCGTTGTCTATAGATTCCTGAAATCACCCTTAGAGTTTGGAAATTGTTTCCATTGTATGTAATATGAAAATAAGACAGTGTATGTGGAAATGTTAGCCACAGTCTATTTACTCAATTGTGTGTGTGTGTGTGTGTGTGTGTGTGTTAAGTACAAAGAGTTATTCTAGCTTGATGAATCTGTTTTGACCGTGGCAGGGATGGTGTATTATGCTTCCAGACCCTGGAACAGAGCCAGCAAACTGTGGGCCTCCATGTGTCAATACCTGCTATGGGTGTAAGGCTGGTTTGTATAAAAAATATACATTTTACATCATGTTCATCTTTTCGGGAATGTTTTCCCTGCCATGGTTAATGACTCTATGATAATTAGGAACAGCATGAGTTCAGGAGTTGAGGGTATGTGTTTTCTTAGCAAAATGGTAAACACTGAGACCTTCAGGACATCAGTTAAGACTGTGGGAAAGAACTCTGAAAACATGAGCTCAAAAATATGCAATTTCATAACTATAAAAAACATAAAGATGCAATATGAATTGTATAGTGGCTTCACAGATCTAAAAGAACAGAGGCAGATGCACTATGAGACAGCTTGTCAAAAAGATACTAAGGAAGGAACTACAGAGATTTATGGAGTATCGATCACAGGGCAAGATTCCACCCAGCTAAGTGTTTTGTTTGTGCTTATGAAAGCAGGCAGATTCCTGATTCCAGGTCAGCATGAGACAGAGGATGTTTAGGTCCAGGCCCAGTTACGGAGGTTGGAATGGTAATTTCAGGGCAGGGACCCACCCAGCTAGCTTATCGACTGTGTTTAACAAAAGTTAGGCAGATCTCTGAATTCTTTGGCAATGTTAAAAAAAATAATGTCTTGCTTTATCTATCTAAGAATCAAGGGGTTGGGGTCTCTCCCCCCCCCCCCCCCGTGATTCATGGGAAAACCGAAAGAGAGCCTGGGTAATGAGCGAACTGATATGTAATGAGACTGGGCTTTTGATCTGGGCTTTTGATCTGCGAGAGATGAGCTATCAGAGAGCTTTTAGAATAGCAAGAGAAAGCTTCTCAAGAACGTAAAGCAGTCTGGAAAGCTGTCTTGGGTGGGACATAGGGCATCAGCTTGTATCCCATGATTCAACTTCGAGTTGTTTGTTTCACTACTCCCAGACACCCCGTCCTCAGAACCCCTCTCCAAGCTAAAGCTAGTCCTCGGCACTAGCTATTGGAGAGAATCAAATGGATTGAAATAATCCCTATTATTTTTAATCCCTATTATTATTAAATGACTGTAAGACAAGATCAGTTAGTCTGAAGTATAGCAAAATATTGTTTATGTATCAATTAAAGCTCTTTATACACAGAGATGACAATGAGACAGTTGACTAACGTTTCCATCAGTAGATCTCAGGAATGTGGTTTGACTGAAGGATGTGAGTTCTCCATGTATCTAGTGCCATGGTTGTGGGAATCAGGTCAAATGCCCATGACAGATTTGGAGATGAAGAGGCAGAGTAGAATGGCGCATTCAGAAAATTAAGAAATATAACTCATGCACAATAAGCACTGAGAATGTAATAGTGAGTGGGGAGGGGGCTAGAGCTGTGGAACTCATAAAAGATTTTAAAGCATACTAAGAATTTTAGACTTTCCCCTGTATCTTATGTAGAGAATTGTGGGCAGACACAGTCAGATTTGTATATTATAAAAATTCCTCAGGCAGCACTGTGGAAGATCACCTGCAGAAGGAAGACGAGAAATTTGGAGTCAAAATAGGTGAAAAGTTATTCTAGTCCCAGTAAGACAATGAAAAGCGAAATGTGCCAGGCTGGCCTCTTCACACTCCTCTTGAAGACAATATAAGAATGTCAAATATTGAATGGATATAAAGGTGAAAGCAATTTGAGAGGCTTTGTAAAATCTGTTGGCTTTGACAAAGTGTGGCTTACTGATTAAATGCTCTTGGTGAGTGAAGGTAGAAATTTAAAACCGATTGCACACTGCAGCAATGAGGAGCAGGGAGTGTTGTCCATTTACACGAAATGTTTGAGGAGTATGTATTTTGGGAGTGGCCAGTGAGTTACACTTGGAAATGTTGCCTTCAACATATTCGAGGAATGAAAATAGGATCATTAAGTAAGGTGTTGGAGTTATTCACTTCCTCATCAGAGATGGTGACATACACCCAGGAGTTATAAATATGTGTGTGAAGTGCAAACTTATAAAGGATGGTTGAGAGAATAACACGAAATGACGGAAGAGGTGACATGGGAAGAAGACCAAGGAGGGAAGCCTGATAAGCATGGAACTGGAGAACAGAGGAGGGCGCATAAGGGAAGAAGCCGTTTGGTGCCTATGGGGAGATTGAGCAGACCCTAGACAATAGCGCTACATATCAATCTCCCTGGATGCCTGTCGAGGAGTCCAGTGGGAATAACCTCTATGCCTCACATAAAATCTTCAGGGACATGTTACTTTTCTTTTTAAGTTTCATCCTATATTGACAAATAAAATTTAAGCAGGGATTAAAATGGTCTCACAAAATCTTTTTAGTTTTTAAATTTTTGAAAGCAAGGATTATGCTTATGTTGGCTCGGATCCAAATATTTGCAAACACATGTGGGTGTACACACACACGCACACACACACACACACACACACAGAGAGAGAGAGAGAGAGAGAGAGAGAGAGAGAGAGAGAGAGAGAGAGAGAGCATGCCACACCTTTGAAATGGAATTCAGAATAATTTTGAGCATTTCAAATTGGTCCATTTCACCATCCTGAAACCAAATGGCCATGGGAATATAAAATGGCTAAGACATCATTTAGTGATCCTGAAGTCTGACTCACCAGGTTCAAATTCCAATGCTGCATTTCTTAGCTCTATAACTGGCCAATTGTTTGTCCTCTGTTAATATTTTGATTTTCATTTATAGCATAGGGGATACTGATCTCACAAAACTAATGAGAAGGTATGTGCTGATAATAGCAGCTTGGTACAATGTCTGCATGTAAAACTTCAATAACTATTAGCCAAATAAACTCCACAGAACACTTGACTGTGGGTTGTGTGTCGGGTCTTATATTCTAGCCTGGTTGTTCCATAAATGGAGAGAATGAATAAGGAAAGATTCCTCATGTAGAAAATTTCATACTGAGCTGAAATGCAGTAGCCCTTTTCTGAATTTTGCTTTTACCATGTGCACACATTAAGAACAATGCAATATGCAAAACCCCATAATAACACACTAAAGAAGTAGTTTCTATTCCTCTGGTTATGGTAAGACTCTACACGTTTATAGGAATGCATATCTACAAATACTTCTGTATTACATTTGTAGTATAGTAACAGGAAAAAAAATCCATTCTTAGTTTTTTATAACTTCACAAGTAATCACATAAGGAACATAGCTATGAGATCTCCGAGGAATTTCCTTTTACAAGCATTTAAAAAAGCAGAATATGTCATTGAATCCCAGTGAGTAATATTTCAATATTCATTCACAGTTATTGGACAATGTACAAGGTAATCTATACTAAGGGGTTTCTATCTCTCTCAACATTTAACTTTTCTTCCATGTAAGGAATGCAGCTCTTAGTGCTTACATGATTACAAGCCCTTCCAAGAAAACCTTCTATTGTCTTAAACGTAATCAATATCTACCTCAGAGCATTTGTGTTTTCAACACCTTCTCTTGTTAAGTAATCAAAACATTAAGTTTAGCTTATCTTTGTTTTGTTTTGTTTCTTTTCTCTCAATTATACTGGAAAAAAAGAAGCTTATTTTAGGAGTGAATATGCAGTTGTTCTGAAGATCAAAAAATATTAACTTTCAAAATAAAACCTGGACACTCAGATGAAAAGAGAATGCTTTTATAGGAGCGTGGAGCAAAATATCAGTGTATATCACCAGAGCATAGTGATTCAATTGTTTTATTATGTGATTTGATTTTAAAGATTGCCAAGTTAATAGGTAAATACCAACTTGGGGCAACACCATGATGATGGCTCTGGATGTCCAATTGGAAGAAAATTTAGTGAGACAGAGAAAGGATGTGTGAAGAAACCAGGGTGACCTAGCAGAGGCACCACAAAAGGAACACTGGGGCACAGATTGAAACCCATCTCTGAGTGATCAATCCATAGAATATATCATTTGGTCAAAGCTTGCCTGTACCATGCTAGCCAAACAGGTCAAAGAAACGGGTGAAGTATGGCAAGAGTTATTACATGTAAGTGACTACACACTTGTGAATGTGGGCTGCACCTAAAACCAGAAGCTGCCATGTAGATTATGGGCATATGTGTCTGTATCTTCTGAGAGACGCTAAAGGATAGGACTTTTAAAATTATGCTAATTTTTGAGATTTTCATACATGAGTACTCTATTGACACCGTGCCCAGCCTTTTCCCAACTCCTTCTGTGTTTCTGATTTTCCCTCAAATTCACTACCTCTTCTATAATTCTTACTGTTACATATAAAATCGGGATTTTTATGTGACTTTTCAACTATCAACACCTTCATTTGTGCTTCAAACTCCCACAAAAACGTACAGTTTTATTACCTAGACCCGTGAAAGGCAGCTCTCCTGCAACTTCAAGTATGAGATATGAAGCAAAGAAATCAAGGCTCACAGGTACACGACTGCAAATAAGACCCCAATTCAGTATGAAAATCTATGAACATGCCTGATCATAGGATTGCTCTTATATGTATGAAAGTTCAACTATATACATATATATATATATATATATATATATATATATATATAAAACTCTCGCTGGGTTTTATTCCTTTTTAAAATTTATTTATTTATTTTAATTAGATATTTTCTTTATTTACATTTCAAATGCTATCGCGAAAGTTCCCTATACCCTCCCACCGCCCTGCTCCCCTACCCACCCACTCCCACTTCTTGGCCCTGGCATTCCCCTCTACTTGGTCTGGCATATAAAATTTGCCAGACCAAGGGGCCTCTCTTCTGCTACATATGCAGCTAGAGACAGGAGCTCTGGGGATACTGGTTAGTTCATATTGCTGTTCCACCTATAGGGTTGCAGACCTCTTCTGCTCCTTGGGTATTTTCTCTAGTTCCTCCATTGGGGACCCTGTGTTCCATCCAACAAGTTCTACTATATTCTTATCTGGGGATTTTAAAGCAAACTTTCTAAAGCTCAAGAAAGGTAACTTCTATTCTGAAATAAGAATTTTGTTTGGGGTGGTCTTGTTCTCTTCATAAGGTTCATCTGTTGAACAATCTGATCCTCCCCATCCTCATTGTTTTATTTTTAAATGGTTTATAGTCCAGTAGTTCTCATAACCCTTGACTCTTCTATAATGTACTCCTAAGGGAATAAGCCATTGGAAGTGTGAATAGGGTCAAACTCAAAATCAACTTAAATTGGCCACATTCAGAGTTGTTGTTTTTGAGATATTAGTAAGCTTGTTTGCCTTGATATAAAAAGGAATAGAGGGGCACATAAAGCACTCTCACACGAGATGCGTTGCTGCCGTTTTCTTTGGTTCCTGATTCTCTTAGGTCTTCTTAGCATGATGGTTATGGCAGCAGCCATGGCAGAGCAGGCTGTTACCTCTTTAGCACAGACCCCGCGCTGCTCCCCAGGTCTTCTGCCTGACTCTCCAGTTCAGACCTTCTCTGAAGAGAGGTTTTCCCTTCCATCCCTGTCTGGGTTGCAAGAAGTAAAACTGCGGGAATCTGGCGCCTCGACAAAGTTCAGAAGTAGATGCAGGTCCTTCTGGAGGCACCTCCGGGGTTGGAAAGGATAATGGAGTAACTGGAAATCTAGTTGGCCAATCAGAAAAAGGAACGAAAATAGGAATGACTAAGAGAAAACTAAACCTTGGGCTGCAACTTTAGGGAAGCATTTCAAAGCAGCCATTAGCGTCTTGCTCTGGAGTTGCGGAGGCCTTTATAGCCACATTCCTCTAACTTCCCCCTTTTACATATAGATAACTTGCCTCCTTTGGGCAAAACCGTTGATAACTAGCCATTAAAACTCTTCCAAACAAAAAGTAAATTTTGAAACCAGCAGTTCCATCTGTCTTGGGGCACAGGAAAGAGAAGTTGAAGAATCTTTTGACCTCCACAGGAAGCTATTTTATTACATTTAGGGAACGCAGGAAGAGAGAAAGAGAGAAAATATTTTCCTTTTCAGCAGCCATGAAATCATACAGATTTTTAGTATGTGCCAAATGTCTATCACTATTGCTTTCCTTTGGTGGAAGGCATTTGACACATTGCTCCAAGGGGGATATTAAAAAACAACACAGCAGGAGACTACTGGGAAAGGAAATTAAATGGAAACTTTGTCATCTCTTCATCTTCTTCCTTCTTCTTTCTCACACTTTGCTTGGGGGAGCCATCAAGATTGTGCTTAAAGAGCAGTGCCGTTCGTGGTACCTACTCATTATTTGGTGTTATTCGTCATTTGGGGAATGAAGTCAGCACCTCTTAAAAGGATGTCTCTTAGCAGCAATCTTCAAAAAGTCCAAAACAATAAACATAAACACTTTGGAATTTATAATGTTTAGCTTACTAAACCTGTGATGGAAGTACCATATAGTTCTATTAAATTCTAAATAAATCATTCTCATGTCCTTGGTCAATGGTGCTCAGACTATTAGAATGAGTTGACAGGGAATTGACTTGGCAAATTAGTAAAATGAGCCAGGATTAAGACTGTTTCTTCCAGGGAGTTCCCAGTACCATTGCCATCTTCGCTGCACCTTTCCTAGACAATAAAAGTAAAACGTCATAGCCTCAAATGCATAGTTGACTTGAAGTCAAACCAAGCTTAGAATATCTATCTCCTCATTTTTAGGAATATGTTGTAAATACTTTATTATCACACTTCTCTGATTTACAAAGTAGCATTTCCTGCTTTGTCAACTTAACATCGGTGCCACACTACAACTGCTTCATCACTTAGGGTCAAGTGGATCCACAAACAAAACCAATTATTTCCAGACGAGATAATCGTTATTTAATCATCTCATGAGAATGAGGTTCAAAGCCATAAGAGCAGCTAATGCTGAAAGCATGTAAAAAGATAATAGCAATGTCCCGACTACTTGTCGGGCTCTTGGCACTTCTCCATCAAAGAGGATAAAGATTTAAATGCCCTCAAAGAAAGATGTTAAAACCCACCACTCTGCCCCCTATAATATTTGGTGTTTCAGAAATCTACAATCACCTGACTGCCTTATGGGTTTGGCAGGAGTTAGATCCCTTAGACTCTTTTGCCCTTCCCTTTTCTTTTTGTGAACTGATAATAACATCATTTCCCATAATAAGATTAAGTCAGTGTTAGGTAGAATAGGATCTCCATATTTGAGGTTTTTATATTTGTGTATTTGACTAGCAGTGGATAGAAAATATTTGGAGACAATAGTAGCTGGATTTGGTGACTTTTGTCTATGATTTTATGACTCAGGAGTCGGAGGCAGGAAGATCCTGAACTAAAGGCCAACTTGAACTCCATTGTGAGTTCCAAACCAACCTGGGCTACAGAGTAAGGTGATAACAACCACAAAAACTCCTGCCTGCCAGGCAGTGGTGGCACACGCCTTTAATCCCAGCACTTGGGAGGCAGAGGCAGGCAGATTTCTGAGTTTGAGGCCAGCCTGGTCTACAGAGTGAGCTCCAGGAAAGCTAGGGCTACACAGAGAAATCCTGTCTCAGAACAAAAACAAAGAACAACAACAAAAGCAAACAAATAAGCAAGCAAACAAAAACAAAAAACAAAAAAACAAAAAAACAAAACCCCCAAAACAACAACAAAAACTTCTGCCTGTTCCAAACATATGCAGACTTTTATTACTGTTGCCATTTCCTAAACAACAGTATTTATATGACAATTACGTTGTATTAATTAGGACTATAGGTGAGGAGGTGTCTATGTTACATTCAAAATTGTCATTTTACTTAAGAGACTTGAGTCTCCCTGGGTTTTGGCATGGGGTTCCTGGAGGGTACCAAAGGGCAAACTACTTGTGAATTCTGGGTAACACTGTGGTTCTCAAGTCATGTAGCATGTGAATTTGGTCTCTGTACAGAGATTCTACACAGGAATGTGGAAAAAAGAACTCCAAGCTGTGTGAAGAAGAGTACAGGATGAAATTAAGACCTTGTGTAGCACAAAAGGAAGGGTTAAAACTTTCCTAGGTGTGTGATTATTAGAAGCCTTTAATCAGAGGTAACATATGGAAGTCCCTGAAACGCATCTCTACTTCCAGATGTTTTCTTTTGCCCACACATAATTTTTAAAAGGTAAACTACTTCCCACCCTAAGAAAATAAAACCTTTTGAAACAAGATTATGAATTTCTTCCTTCCCTTTTGAAAGACTAAATATCAGTATCTGAAGCCCAGCGTCTGCTTGCTTCTTTGGATGGGACTTTCCTTGTATTGGTGGATTTACCACCTCCACCTCCTGCATACACAAAGATTTTCCACTCAAATAATTCTTTTTTGCCGTGCCCATGAATCTGTGCTTTGATCATAAGAGCTTCCTTGCCCAGTGTAATGTCGGCAGATGTGACATCAGATGCCTGCTTGGGTGTTCGGCTGAACTCAGTGTCTGTGTTATTTGACAGGAGAAGGACATGTCTCAGGAGGAGCCTGCTACTGGATCTCAAGTGAGCTGGGGATTAACACCAATGGAGTGGGATGAGCCTTTCCTTAAATGACCCATCCTCTCAGGCAGAGCTACTTCAGCAAATCTTGAATAAAATAAAGCCTTGTTGTGACAAGCTGCTGAAATTGGGACAATGTTACACAGCACTTTGGTCTCAGCAGCTAACAGGTTCACTGCCTCCTTATTTCTCCCTATTTCTGCCTACATGGTTCTATTCCTGGTGAGGGTTGGGAGCAAAATGGAAACAGAGAATCAATGACAGAATCCGAGATGACGAGGGGTGAGACAGTCTCTGGAATAACCTAACTCCATTGCTTCATCTTCTAAGTGAACTCAGTTTTTCAGCTCAGCTCCAACTTCCTTCAGACCTAATCAGGTGTAGAAAAGTTAGGAACACCCACTTTGAATTTGATATAAGAAAGCTCTTTTCAACCTTTATTAGATTTAAATAAATAAAGACAAGATGAGAAATCCACGGGCAATCCTCTCCTCCAAGCAATTAAACTCATTATTTGGTTTCTGCACACATGTGGACATGCATGTATGTCCACAGCCAAAGTCTTCCACTGAGGGAAGCAGGGAAGCCAGAAATCAGGGAAAACTACATGCTTTCAAAACAATACCTTTGAAGGATGAGGCTCCCAAGGTCATGTCTTCCTGACTTTCCTTATTTCTTACACATTCATTCTCAAATAGAAATGTTGGAATCCTTTCAGACTGTTAAATAGAGTACAGAGGTGCCTTGCTACTTTTTACAATATTTTCTTCAGTGCTACATTTTGGTATCACATCTTTTTATAGTAGTTTTATTGTTGACTATCTAGATGTCTTTATTTCTTATCTTTCTTGCTTTACTTTACTTTCTTTTTGGACAAGATTCAACTCCCACACAGAATATTGATTTACAAATAATAACTACTTGTAATTTTTTAAGAATTAAGCATTTCATATTGATTGCAGAGGATGAAAAATCTTGTTGAACACAGAAATAAACTAATCTAAGGATTAAAAATGTGTTGGGCAAATAGTGGGAAGAGATTTCCCCCACTTCCTGTTGAGAACAAGAAGCAAACAACAGATACAACTGAACTTATCCGGGGAAGAACTTCAAATGAAGAGCAGAGAGAAAGAAATTGAGAGTTGGAAAATCTCAACAGGTTCTGTGAAACTCTGAAAATACCCAGCTGTGGAGATGAATATACACAAACACAATCCCTGATAGTTGGCTAGAAATGCCTTCATACTCTAGGAAAGAAGGAAAGGATGAGAGAGAGAGAGAGAGAGAGAGAGAGAGAGAGAGAGAGAGAGAGAGAGAG
>NC_034592.1:124739150-124755981 GCF_900095145.1 Mus pahari | reverse complement strand
GAAGAAGAAGAAGAAGAGGAGGAGGAGGAGGAGGAGGAGGAAGAGGAGGAGGAGGAAGAGGAGGAGGAGGAACGTGAGGATGGGGAGGAGTGGGAGGAGGGGGGAGAAGGGGAGAAAGGGAAGGAGGGGGAGGAGGAAGGCAGTACTAAAAGGTAGAAGAAAGGCATTCCAGAGAATCCAGGTGGGTTGAGAATGCTTTCTAGTGCTTCACACAAGTCCTTCTTCATTTAGGGAAGAACAGCTCACATATCATAAGTTTCAAGCCCAAAGCCTGTTTTTGTAAAGATAGGGGGTCAGGGGGGAGGGAAGGATCTTTCACTCAGACACTTTACTATTGTCTTGTCAAGGAGTTATTGCAGCAAATCTGTAAAGTCCCTAAGAACGTGTTGTAGGGACATACACTCACAGACTGCACTGGTATTGCACTACTGAATCCTTCTGGTGTGGAACATCACAGGCATTCTGTTATTCCTCCCAAAAGATGGCTAATTCAAATTCGATAAAATGTGGAAGACTAACCATAAAATGCACTGACTCCCTGTGTGGAGAAACTATGAATTTCTGTTACTTTTAAAATGTTTTCTCACTCACCAAACTGTATACAGATTCTTTGCAGCTTCTCAGATGAGGAGCCCGGGCATTCTTTCTTCTGTTTGGACTTGGTCATGTGACTGCCTTTGTTCAGCCAGACAGCAGCAAACAACTCAGTGTTCCTCAGACAGCTTTTGTACACTGGGGGCTGCCATCTTGTTACATGGCTACCTTTTGCTACCACGTGGATGAGCTTGTGCTGGCTAAATGGAGAGCGACATACCACCTGGAGAGACCTCCCAAGTTGAAAAGTAAATGATGCGTTGAATGTTCACTTTCAAGTCACCTTAGCACAGTCATGTGGCTTGTTATATAGCAGGATGCAACTACAATGGTGTCCCAAATGAAGATGCCTGAAATTGCTATTTGCACCACTAAGTATTTAGGGTGAAATGACAAGCAAGTCTTTCTTCAAGAGTTCCTAAGGCTTGACTCTGAAGACATGTTTTCCTGACCTTGCATCAGTCGATGTGCTTACAGTTGGACCTCAACTATTCAAACTTTTAAAAGAATCTCCTTACCAGACAGCTAAGAGACTGAAAGTTGTGAGCACCATTACTGTGACTAGAAAATGATAGATCTGTTAATAGAAACTTGATTTCTTTTTGGCAATTGCTGGTGTTATTGCACTGTTTATGAAATAATCAACTACTGAAGGAAGGTATATAACAGAGAATAGAAACTGTTCAATTTCTGAAAAAGAGTATTAAGTCCTAGAGTCAAAAGATGAAAGTCTCACCGTTAGTTAAAGCAAAGAGGTAAAGTCCTTATTCTAATGAAAGAGTGTTAACAGTCCTTTGGTGATAAGAAAACCATCAATGGAAATGGAGCCCATTGAAACAGCTTGTGATAGGCAGAGCTTTGCTCCTTAAAAATAAATTTCTATTTCAGAAGTTCACTAAAAATTACCAAATTACATAGACCCACAAAGAGACCCATGCTTGTTTGCTAGGAAACAAACAAAACAATGTACAAAATAGAATAGTATGATAATTGCTTCATAGTTGTCTATATTTGCGTTCCATCCACTTTGATTGAAAGTATAAAGCATACACATACTTGCATTTTTCTGAGTTTTGCCACTATATTGAGAAGTCATGCTGAATATGTACACTATCATCTGCCTACATAAACACTTTCATCTTTATGTCTGATGTGTCTACTTTATATAGTTGTTGAAAATATTCCCTTTATTTCCATTTTGGGGTCTTACTAACTTTTGATTTTCCTTTAACATAAGAAACAAATAACTAGATTCAGACAGTTTATGAGAATATTAAATACAGAACACAGAAACTGAAGAATAAAAAGCCTTACTCCCTTCAACATCAATTCACAGTGTTGTATGTGAAAGTCTCTATGCATTTACAAACAGTGCAAGGTACTGGGCTATCATGAGTGCTTCTGAAATACAAGTGAGATCACATGCCATTGGTGAATCAAGTCTTCAGTGTGATCCACGAATCACAGCATAAGTTTTTAATAGGTAAAATGGGTTGAAAAGAATTCCAAATAAGAACCGGTAAGAATACAGTGTTTGAGCTAGCAATAGTAGTCTGTTTGCTTATGCCAAATGATAATGACTATTAAATGCTAGCAATCACACACAGAATTCCCTTTTGAGGTTTGCACCTAGCTCTCCTAGGTAGCTCTCTCTTGCTGTGATCAATACCACAGATATAAGCAAATGATAATTGCTTTCATAGTTGTTTATATTTGGGTTCCATAAACTTTGATGTCTACCTACAATAAGGTTGACATGTCAGACATCAACATGCAAGTATTTATGTAGGCAGATGATAGTGTGCATATTCAGCATGACTTCTCAATATAGTGGCAAAACTCAGAAAAATACAAGTATGTGTCTGCTTTATACTGGGTGGGGTTGTGAGGGGAAAGGTTTGCTTTAGCTTACATGTTATATTGAGGGAACTCATAGCAGAAGCTCTAAAGAGGGGGGCTGGACGCAGGAACTCAGGCGAGTCCACAGAAGAATGGAGTAATGATGTTCATTGGTTTAATTGGTTCATCTGTTTTTCTTAAGCTACTTTTCTTATACAGCTAGGTTTATCTGCTTAGGGATGGCACACCCTACAGTGGATTGGGCCTTCCCTTATGAGCCAGCAATCAAGAAAAGTACTATGGATGTATCTGAGGGAGGCAATTTCTCAGTTTATGTCTCCCTTCCCAGATGAGCAAAGTTAGCTAGTACATCAGCTAACAGATGAATGGGAGTTTGTTACTGAAGGCTGAAGGCAGGAGAGAGTACAGGACTGAGTTAAAATGCAGATGACAAAAATATCACAGGCGGTTTGGATTTTCTAAGGTCTACTTAGCAAGTCACCAGGGAGCTCTCTCATTTGTCCTCACTCTCCCCACCCCCAACAGGCCACATCCTTTTTATTACTATGACAGACACAGAAAACAGACTGAGTCAGCAGAACCCATGAGAGCCTGGACTGAGGGCTACCCTCAAGCTGTCACCTCTGCTTCTTCTGTTGGCCGAGACAAGTCACATGGCCCAATCTAAGATCAGAGTAGGTAGGAAAACATCATCCCCTGCTTTAGCAGAAGGACTCTGAAATTACACAAGGTCCATAATACCACCTACCACAGCTCACCTAAGACTCAACCAGGATGAATAATAATAAGACACAATCAGAGAAAAAACATGGATTTGAGGGCTAGCACTGACCCCTAAATAGGGTAACCTGTCCTGCCCTTATTTCCTACAGGAGTGCAGTGGAAATAATGTTTTCTTCAAATAATGTTGGCTATTGAGAAGTATACTTTATGAATGCTAGTTATTCTGTACTCATCTTCTATTAAATAATATCAGTTAACATCACTGACATTATTATAATTATTTTTGTTACCATTATTCGAGTCTTGAAACAGTTCAAGCTTTTCTTCTCTCAGTCAAAGTTACCATGTGCAATTTCTCCTCCAAGTTTTCCTGTTAGATATGAAGCATGTCACTTGTGCCCATAAGCACGGGCCAAGCCAAATAAAATAAAAGTTATAAAACACATGTCATTCTGTGTTGCTCTTGGCCCAGCTCCCATGGCCTTTGAAAAGGGGAATGTGAAATGAAAGGTATTTATGGAGGATGGAAATTTATAGAAAAATTTAGGACAATAAATGCAGGCAGAGACTCCCAGCAGCCATTGGTAGGTGTGGTGGGTTGAATATACTTGGCCCAGGAAGTGGCACTATTAGGAAGTGTGGCCTTGTTGGAGTAGGTATGGACTTTGTGGAGGAGGTGTGTCATTTTGGGGTGGGCAATGATGTTGTGTTAGAATACAAGAGACAACAAGCATCTTCTCACAGGACAGTGGGACAGATCATTCTCACAGGAGAGAGCAGGGAGAGGGGGGCTGGGAGGGCTCCTGGGCTGAAAGGGATGAAAACACAGATGGGCATGAAAGGAGCCTGTAATCTCAGCCCTCAGGAGGAAAAATAAAAGGGGAGATCTGAGCATGACCAGGCTAGCTCTTAGCCAGACCACACCAGGCCAATACAATTCCATCTGGGGTTTATTGTGGGGGTTTATTGTGGAGGGCAAAGGTGTCAACAAAGATGAAGGGGAAACAGAGAGAGAGAGGAGGGAGGTCAGAAGGGTCTGTGTTTTATTCTGGTTTTGGTGTGGCCGCTCACTGGTAAAGCTGGGAGGTGAGCCAAGTGGATTCTGGGAATGTATGGTGGTTGCCATGGCAACAGATGCTTGGGTCCCTGTTGCCTATAGGTGATGTCATTGGATTCAGAGACAGTATGCCATGCTGGTTCCTGAGACCAACAGAGCCAGTCTTCTCCTACTGGTCTTCAATTAAAGATGAAGAACTCTCAGCTCCTCCTGCACTATGCCTGCCTGGACCCTGCCATGCTCCTGCCTTCATGACAGTTCTGAACCTGCATAAACTGCCCCAATTAAACGTTGTCTTTATAAGAGTTGCCTTGGTCATGATGTCTCTTCATAGCAGAAATCCCTAACAAGGACAGTAGGGAACATGAGGTACTTCTCTTCTAAGTGCTGTTTCTTTGGAAACAATTGGAAACTAAACTGTTTGGAAAGACTGATGGTGGCGTGATTGCCTCTGACTGGGACAGACTCTCTGTGGTGGCACACCAGCCTTAGTTGGATCATCTTTGATACAACACTCTCTTGCTCTAAACTTGTCTCCCTTTCTTTTGCTTCCTGTTAAGTGTCATGTTTGAGACTCTCCTGGCCTATAAGAAAAGAAGATGTGGATCTATTTTTATGATGCATATTCCTGGGTCAGCTAAAATAGGCCTCCTTGCACTTCCTCCCCCCCTCAACTGATCAGCTAATTGGAACTATTTGTGTTTATTTCTTATGCAAATAAAATAATTACCTTAATTATCTACTGAGATAAACTCTTCCATTTTTTGCATTGATGATGTTTGTGAGTAGCAATTTGACTTATTTCAGAAAGAGCATGTCATAAAAGTTCAATTTTTACCTAATAATTACAAGTAATAAATTTAATTGTTATAGATGTTTGATTTTTTTTTCAGTATAATTTCTTTTTAGGATTCATTTAAACTCAGCTTTCTATATTTAGCAGTTATTTCCTTTTCATTTTTACCAGTAATGTTCTTGCTATTCCTTGTGTGTGTGTGTGTGTGTGCGCATTTGTGGTCCATATATGTAGGCACACATGTATGCACCTGTGCATGCCTGTATGGGGGGCCAAAGTTAACACACATGCCTTCCTTACTCACCCTCTATTTACAAGTAAGCTCTCTCACTGAATCCCGAGTTTCTCCATTTTGGCTAAGAGCTAGCCTGGTCATGCTCAGATCCCCCTTTTCTTCCTTCCTGAGGGCTGAGATTACAGGTTCCTTTCATGCCTATTTGTGTTTTCATCCCTTCCAGCCCAGGAGCCTTTCTAGCCCCGCCCCCTGCCTCCCCCCCCCCCCCTGTGAGGATGATAGGTACCACTGCAGAGTGAGAAGATGCTTGTTGTCACTTGAGCAAGGCCTGGTTTTACCACTACAGTGGCTTACTCAAAGTGAGCTCCTTTTGCCAATCCGGAAAAAGCTTTAGCATCAAGCACCGGGCTGGAAAGATGGGTGCTTACTGAGCTATGCCTGTCTCAGCTGTTCAGGAAGCTGCTCTACTAAACATAGCAGACTCCCCACCCCCTCCAAAGCCAGTCCCAGCTGGCAAAGCCCACCTGGCTCTCCTTTGGCAACCTCTTTGCCTGAATGATTGAGTGGCAGCCGAGAAAGCCCTCCAAGAGTGGGGGCCTGTGGCCAAGTCCTTAATTTCTCTAGCTTCAGTGAACAGCTCTGCATCATTTTCCAAAGCCGTGACACTCCTCAAGATAACTCAATCCAAAGGACCAGCCAGATATGACTCCACAGTCCTTTTCGATTCCACGAGTGTCTGAGTGTAAGTTCCAGGAAGCCGGGTTTGATCAGCTTACAGGGATCTTTGTGGATCACAGGGCTCTCTCGGAGGGAAAGGGATCTGTTCCCCGCTTGTTCAGTGAGCACAATACTGGCATTATTATTTGCACATTTCTGAAGCTTACCACGGGAAAAACCCCTTCAGTCTCCCTCTTGGGGAAGGCAGCTTTCCTTTACAGCAAGAGTTGTGGCACTTTCCTAATATAAACGTGCATACAAGGTTTGTAATATAAAACTCCTGCAGGTTTTCCTTGATGTCTCCCTTCTGGCTTAAACTGCTGGGTGTGACTAGTTTAGAAGCTGTCAAAATGACATAAAACAGTTATTAAAACCACTGGCTGCCTCACTGCCAGAGGGCAATATTGTTCCATAAATAGTCTGCACTGCAATAGTGCTCGGAGCAAGACTAAGCCATCAACCTTAGGGTGGGAGGCATTTGTAGCACACGGTAAAAATGCAAGCACATGTGGAGTCCCACACATGAATAAACGGACCCATTTTTTTCTTCAGCTGCAATTTGGGCAAATAGGTACAAGTGAAACACCGGTACTCAGTATCTATTTGAGCACCTAAGTGAACATGTAATTGCACAATGAGCCTTTCACAGAAACTCAATTAAACATGTAAATTATTGTCTAATGTCCCCAGCAGCCAAAGAATGTTTTCCAAGTCTGTAGTCATTATCCTCTATCATGCATTTGTGCATCAAAGTACACATTTCTATAATTAAATGGCAATTATTTTTACTTCTATCCCATTAGTAATATTTAAAATCACAAGTATTCTTCTTTTTGGTGCTTGAATATATTATGTTTTTAGAGGAAGCACCCATTAAGGTATTAGTGGGTGTCCATAGGGGCAATCTTTTAGTATCTAAATCTTTGGGACGGTAAACCAAATAACAGGATCCTTTAAAGACAGAATTATATGAGTGAGTTATTCTGAAATCTTTTTGAGGAAATCCCTATAGACATTCTTGGAGATAAATGGTGATAACTTGAATGAAATATTAACAACCTTGGAAAATTAACACTAAATAATTATTTGCTCCCTTAAAAAGATAACTATCTATCTCAAGAAACTGGAGGCGGTTGTTTCTTTTGTATAGTTTATGACACTGGTTGTGAAAAGGTAATGACAATATTTGGAATCCCTCTGTGGATCAGGAAGACCAATAAACAAGAAGGGGGGACTTGGCTGGTAGTGTTAGGAGGTAGGACTAAGGTAATTCGGCTAAGATGAGTCTTGATATTGGGGTTACGGTGATGAGATTTGCATCTCCACCAATAGAGCCAGAGAGATGTCAGCTCCCTTCCCCTCTTTTTCTCCATTTGAGGACACAATGAGATTGAAGTGATGAATTAGGAACCTGCCAGGAAAAGAATTTGCTGCCATCTTGACCATGGACTTCCAGCATCCAAAATACATGGACAAAAATTTGTCTGTTGATCTGGTAGCCTACTCTCTGATATTTGTTATAGCATCAGGAGTTGACTAAGACATGCGTACAAATATTTTCTAGAGTATAATTCACTATTATTTGGACAAATTTTTGATCATTCCAAAAGAATTTAAGTAATCAACCACCCAAGTATTCAAGATAGGAAAAAGAATCTTCTGTGCTACATGGGGTAGTAGGAGCGTGATGTCTGGGTGGGAAAAAGAATGCAGTAGAGTTGGGAAAGGCTTAGTCAAGTATGTGTGAGTGAGTGCCCTCACCAAATGTGATGGGATCGAAGCGCCAAAATAATTGTTCTGATTCTTCTGAAAGGGATCTATCCCTGGTTCCACACCAGGACTTGTACCAGTCAGTTCATGCTAGAGTGGCTTCAATGATGTAAGACATATGGGTGCATACAGGATGCTCCCTTCACTATGTTATGGTTCAATTTTATTTTTAAAATACTTATGCGTGGGTGGGGGGTTGTTTTGGTTACATTCTGAAATTCTGAATGACTTCAAAACTCAAAGCAATCCAATAGATTTCTCAGTTATTGGCTTAGAAGAAACCAAGGCAAGAGAAATGCAAAGTGCTTTTGAATAAATCACAATTACTCTTGAAAATATCACCAATAATGTGAGACTTTAATCAGATGGCCTCCAATTTGGAGATTGACTGCGTTTGAAGGTGTGACAGGCAGCATGAATAGGGAGGGGAACGGCCGGCAATGGGACATGTGATAGAAGCCAGGATATCATCAAAAATTACTGACTTGGAAAATATAGAGACAAAGAGGCTGCTTGTGCATTCTTCATTAATAGCAGAGGGCTGCTTATACATCTAATCATTCTACCTCATTCCTAAGCTGCAGAGTTCATCTGGAATGCTTGTGGACCTTCCCTTTCCCCTTCAGATGGCAAATGTGCGCATTATGTGTGTGTGTGTGTGTGTGTGTGTGTGTGTGTGTGTGTGTGTGTATGTGTATACATCGAGGAGCAGGTGTTGCTTATTTAAATTCAGAATCTGTTCCCAGCTTCATGCTAAAGCCCTCCTTCCAAGCAAGCGTCCTTCTGCCTTCTCTTACAACCTAGTCTTCTATACTCTCATTACAGCAAACATTCTAAAGAGTGGCACTTGTGTCCTTCCACATGATGTCATCTTTAACAATGATATTTTACTTCTGCTTAGGGGTTAAAAAATCAATATGATATGTGACCTCCTTGTGAGTTTTTTTTTTCCTGAAACCAAGAAGGAAAGTACTCCACTTAGTGTAGTTTTAATTAAACTGAATACATTATAAAACACTCTTCTAATTTGCTTTGCCTAGAAAATGTTTTTTAAAGTGTTACAAATCAATCAACTAATTGAGCTATGTAGTAGGATATGCAGATGGCATCTCCTTACTGTTTTTGCTCTGCTGATCAAGGGCCTCTTCACAGACAAGGTTTGTGTGGTCTGGAAATGTTCATTCTATGGTGCTGAGGGGTTCGGAGTTAGTGACAAAGGTTTGCAAGGGACAGCACTGAGCAATACAGTGAGCGAAGACAGGGATAATGTGTGGAGAAGGTGCAAGGTGATAGTAGTAGAAAGATAAGGGTGGCTTCTTGTAGCACCAGTCATCTTGGAGTCTGTATTGGACTAAGAGCAGATGGTATTATCTGTTTATTCAGAGGAGAACCATAGAGAACAAGGTGATACTGGCCACTTCAATTTTCCCCTCCCATCTCATACTGAGAGTTATTAACTTGTCACCTGCTGTGTTCTTTTAGTTTCCCTTCCTAAATGTTAATTAGGTATGGGACACTCTGCCCAGTGCTGGGACGACCTACAGATGGATGGATGGTGTGAGATCTTTGCACTTACAAGGCTTTCATTTAACAAGCAATAATTGAAGAATATATTTTTCAGGAACATGATGGAATACATGATAGTCAGAAATGAAAGCTAAGGTCTCTATGCCCTCAAGGGTATTCTAGTCAAGTAGGAAAATGGATGTTGTTCTCGAACGAGGCAAACACGAGAAAGGAAGTACCTTTGCTGGGAGATGGTCTGAAGCCTTTGTAGAGCAATGAGGATGCAGTGTCTCATAGGGTACAGTGATGCTGTAGGCTTCATGTGAGGGATCAAGGCTAAGTCTGTAAACTCTCTCCAAATTGGCAGCTGCCTAGTCTATCTATGTTTCCTCCTGGGCTGATCTTTCCAATATTAAATTTTATATTTAAAACTCTTACATGTGGGGCTGCTGGTATATTAAAGCATTGCTTTGTGCCACACACTCGCTACATATTCTTTATGAACCACTGTCTTTCTTGAGGGAGCTCCACACATGATTAATTTTATGTGCTTCATATGACTGTTTTAACTAGTTTTTATGATATAAATGGTCCATACGTGAATTCATGCTCCTTCTCACCCATCTTTCTCACTTTAATACAGAATTGTTTTCTCTGCATCTACATCTTTCCACATCTAAAGTTGGGGTCAGACATTGTAAGGATACATTGTGCTCACTGTAATTAAATAAGGATAATTATGCCAGAGAGGGAGCTTTGAGAGACTGCAGATTAGGGAAGAAATTTTGGATATAACTAAATAAAATTACATGTGTACACACACACACACACACACACACACACACACACACACATATGCACACATACATGCACACACATACATACACACATATATATCCAAGAGAAACAGGCAAAGTGGAAAGTCCCTGCATGAAAGGGTAGCTGCAAGGCTAAATGCAATACATGATAACAGGGACTATTCTAGCTCAGAACAAAAAAGAACTCTTCATTGAAAGAGAAACCAAGGATGCATGCAGTGAAAAAGAACATCTTGTAGAAGAGGGAGGCCAGATACCTTTGAAGTCATGTTTTTGATCAAGAAATTGGATAAGAAATCTGATCAAGAATGGAAAGAACTAGAGTAGTGGCTGGTGGGCTCTCTCTCTCTCTCTCTCTCTCTCTCTCTCTCTCTCTCTCTCTCTCTCTCGTGTTTGGGGTGTTTGTTTTGTGGGTGTTTGCACATGAGTATGAACATCTATGCATGTGTGTGTATGGTTGATCTTTTCCATTCTATTGCCACTTTAGAAAATCATAGATAAAGAATAGGGAACATACTTTCTTGACAAAAGATTTGTTTCTGTCAATTGATTATGGGAACATCATATACGTTTCTCTTGAACCATTTTCAAAAGATACTAAAAAAATGTTTAAAGTGCTACATTTAGGTAATTTAAGGGTTCTTTAAAGGAAAATGGTATCTTTTCCTTGGTGTTAAAAGTACTAAACTATCTAAGTCTAAGGGGATTTGAATTCATTCTTCAGAAAGTAGTTTTGTATAAAAGAAAGCACTTAATATTAGAGATAAAGTACACTCAACTCTTTATAGAGTGGAAAGAAGCTTGACTTTCCTAAAGTGTTGGTGTCTGTCTGTACCTGCTTGGCAAGCAGGGCAGATAGCTAAGTGCTCTCAGGGCAGCGACATAGAAAATTTGCCCTTTTAAAATTTGCCATATAATGAGAGATGCCTTTTTGAAGATCAAATATCATGCAAAGATTTTTCCAAACTTCAAAGTGCTCAAACAATATGAAACAAAATCTATTATAGTCATTGAAATTTGTAAGTTGCTAGCTGACTAGGCCTGAATTTACCAGCAATGCCACAACTTAAAGGTGCCATATTAAGACCCTGGTCTAGAGGAGATTCAGGAATCATAGCACAACTCCAGCTTCTGGGTTGTAGAACAGAAAGCACTGGAAACAGAAGGATTCTAAAGATGACAAGTCTCAGAAAGAGAAGCAAGTTCAGGAAAAGCTCTAATTTCTTGATTTGTAGAAAAAAAAAAACATTCTAGCCAGTGAATCTTCTCCATCTTAAGATTGCTTTCTATTTTTCTATTGCTGTGCTTAAACACCATGGCTAAAAGCAAATTCGGAAGGAAAGTTTTTACTTCAGCTTACAGTTTATAGTTCATCATGGAGGGAAGTCAGAGTGGGAACTCAAGGCAGGACTGAGAGTCAGGAGCTGAATGAAGCAGAGGCCATGGAGTACCATGGAGTGCTTGCTCTTCATGGATGCTCAGAATCCTGTCTTATACCATCGAAGACCACATGCCCATGGCTGGAGTACGCACAGTGGGGTTGGCCCTCCATATCAATCATTCATCAAGAAACTGCCCTAGAGTCTTGAGTAGGGGCCAGTCGCCTTGAGGCATTTCTAAACCAAGGTTCTTCTTCCCAGATAACTTTAGCTTATGCCAAGCTGACAGAAACTAACCAGGATATTCTTGAATGATGTATCTGGTCACAGGTACCCTCCTAAACTTTAGGCAGGGAAAGCATTCTGTAAGGTATAAACCAGCAAGGTCACATGTAATGGGAATATGTAATTTCAAATAGTGACAAAGGCTATAAGATAAATAGAAATAGCAACTGTGAGTGAGTGAGAACATTGTCATGTAACCACTCAATAATGGAACAACTGTCTGTGCCCTGAGCAGAGTTAAGAAAAATAAATAGTTAAAAGATAAAGAAACATAACCTTCTAGTCTGTGTTAGAGAACACAGAGTATTACAATAAAGTAACTTACAACACATCATTGCCTTCAAAAGGCATGCATTAAAATAAATGTTAACTCAAAATTAATATTTTTCAACAGTTAAATCAAGGATACATAGATATGCCACAGAAACAACAAAACAACCACACTAAGAACTAAGACTTTATTATGTAGGCATGTGCTTTGGAGATGCTATCATATTTCCTACATTCCTCAAGTCACAGTTCAGGAAATCAAGTTTTGATTATGTATACTGACTTGTCCAAAATCACGCTGGAGGTAACTGGCAGAATAAAGAACTCAAGCGTGTTGTTCTCATGATGGCTGCTGGTCTCTTTATACAATATACAGATGTTTGCCAAATTACCAGCTGAAAAATCCTTTCTGGGTCCATATTCAAACAATCGTAGGCAAATTTATTTAGACCAAATCTTTCAATAAAACATGAATAATGCTAGCACATGCTTAGATGGAAGCTCCCAAGCAGCCCATGAGTGGACCATCAAAGGGACAAAATTGCTCATTTCCGGGAATCACCGGTCATTTGCTACCTGGTCATTACACAGCCTTGATTCACACCTTGGCAAGTCTGGCTATGAGGGTGAGAGCGGATTCTAAAATTTATTTTGAAATGAAATAGAGTAAGAATAGTCAATATGCCTTTGAAAAATAGATTAAAGTGTTTGGTAGACTTACTCTATCAAGTACTGAGGTGGATTTCCCCCTATAATAGTGAGCATCCCATAAAAATCAAACAGGAGTCTGCACACGCACTGGTAGATACAGACTGACACATATGCATGTCTCTGACATGGAGCAGAAGGAACACAGAGGATACTGAGAAGTCTTCAAGGGATTATGCTGAAAAAAAAAATACCCTCATCATCTATCAAAAAGGCAGCATGGCAGAGCTGATGGCTGATGGTTCAGTGCATAAAGGAGTTTGATGCTCTTTCAAAAGATCCAAGTTCAGTTGCTAGCACTCATATCAGGCAGCTCACAAATGCTTGCATTCCTGTCACTCCAGCTCCTAGGGATCTGATGTTGTCTCTTCTGGCCTCTGAGGGCACTAGGGTGCATGCGTGTAAGCACAGGGAACAACATTTACACCAAAGGCATCAGACTATAGAATGGATTCTGGGTGGATTAAAACACTCATAACATTTTGAAGAGAATATAGGAAAATATTGTCATGACCTTGAGTAGGAAAAAACTTCCAAGAGTTGAGTGTGAGTGTGTGTGTGTGTGTGTGTGTGCGCATATGGACATATAGACAGCACTAAAAGGACTCAGTAGCTTTAAAAACAGAAGAGAACATGAACCTAGGAGGAAAAGGTAGAGTGAAATGGGGTTGGGGAAGAACCTGTTGGGAAGAAGGAAATTAGAGTTGACCAAAATAAATGATATAAATATATGAAATTCTAAAAAGAAACAAGGGACAATGCCCCCCTCTCCCCCCACACCAGTTTAGTAAATTTAAAAGTAGGATAATATGTCGCAGATGTGCAGCTCAGTCTCCATGTGGGTCTCCCAACATCGGGAGTAGAGGCGTTCCCTAAAGATGTTTTCTGACTATGGTATCTGTTTCCCAAGAGTGCTGCCTGTGTTTGGCTTCAGTGGGAGAGCACATGCCTAATCTGGCAGAGACTTGATGTGCTAGGGACGTGGGACAGGCAGGGAGACCCACCCTCTCAGAGGAGAAGGGGTAGGGAGGATTGGGGGGGGGTTGATAAAAGGGGAACAGAAGTTGGGGCAGCATTTGGGATGTAAATAAATAAATAAATAAATAAATAAATAAAAGTAGGAACTTCTCTTCAGAACCACCTTTAAAAAACTGAAAATTTTATGCAGCCATAAATGGACTATGTTATAACCAGAAGAGAGCTAAATATAAAGATAAATGTTATGAATAGCATTGAAGAGAAACAAGACTGATAATGTTTTTAGTGTGTTTTGTGTTGCTCATATCTACATGGGAGTTGTGAAGGGTAGGAGCTAGCTCAGGTGGAAGGGAAGGGCTTGTGGTAAAGACAGCCAGCCTTCTAGATGCTTCTAGAGCTCCTACTCCCCACGAATGGTCACTGGCAGTCATTTTGGCATGATGCATCAATAATTCAAAGAATCAAAGCTATATGGAAAAAGGAGACGAGATGGAAGCAATTATATTGTACTAAAAGGAAGAACTTGTCTGAGGAAGGTTCTGAGCCTGACCATCAAGTGTGAGTTATGTTTGCTTTAATAATAATAATAATAATAATAATCTCAAAGCAAGCAAGCAAACAAACAAACAAACTGCAGGCAGGTGCATTCAGATGATGTTCAGAGTATGTTCTGAGGCCTGGAAGAAGGGAAGCCTAAACACCCCAGTTAAGGTTTCAGAAGTGAGAATAGTCAGTTTGGGACGAAATTTATAATGGGCAAAAGAGAAGAGGCTGGTTACGGATGAAGTCAATTACGATCCTAAAGGCCAAATGAAAAAACGGTCTTGACTTACATAGGGAAGACATTTGCATTATAGAAACTTTTTACCGGAGGCTACAGCAACCTAAATGTAATTTCTGTATATGTTTGTATCAATTCTTGTAAATATTAGAATCTTTTGGCTTGACTTTAACTTCTTTTCCCCCGGAACCTCCAGTCTCCAGTCAAATGCTAAAGAAAGGACAGCATTTGAGATTACTGAATGAGTGAGGTGCATTTATGTAAAGGTGAGGTCTGCTGATGCCTTTGCATAGATGGTCATTTGTCTCACATAAATCTGTCACACAAGATCTGTGCTACAGATCTCCATTCTTACCTCTCAGTCAGAATAGCGCAGCGTTGGCTAGCCACGGAATGACTGGCTACTTGACAAACACAGCATCTTGATATTTTTGCTCAGATCCTCTTTTGCTTGCCATATAGTGTCTGTTAACACTGGGAGTGACTGGTGAGGACCAGAGAGTGTACTGTGAATGGCACATTAAGTCAGTTAGTACTAGTACTAGATACCATGTTCAGAGAAAGAGAGAGAAGTTATCCAAAGTTCACTGACCATAAAAACCACTTGATAAGCTATCAAGAGAGCTGTGGGCCCCCTGCAAATCTCACATTATCAGAGTCAAATTGGCATGCTCTAGGGAACTGGCTTTCATGTAAATCAGAAGTAGCCCACGCTCCTGCCAGTTCCATTCACATCTGAATGAATGTGCCATGATTAATATCTCTTTGCAAGATGGATCTAAAGTCACAACCCAAACAAGAGCTAAAAGAAATCCGAACTGAAGGGTTGTTTTACCTAACTCAAAAGGCAGGCAGGTGTCAAAGCAGACCTTCAGTAAATCAGCTCTTCATTTTTGAAACATCCTTAGAAAGTCTTTTTTCCCTCTTTTATCTCCTTCAACAACATTTGGTAAAATAGAGAAGATATAGGCTTCACCACCCTGTTGGAGGACTTCTCTTCTGACTTCATATAACACAAGCTGTCCTTCTCCACACTGAACTACTGTCTATCAGTGCAAAGTGAAAAGGAAAGTGAAGAGGGGATCACTCAGATAATTTAGGTCAAAAACAAGTTCTCCAGAAACATCCAGAATGAAGCAAACATGTTTTCTCTGGTTCATATCATCCTGATAATTGTCTTAATTCACCATTTCGTTTTGCTTCAGTAGACAGCTTAATGGCAGTTAAGTTTTTTGGATCTTGCGCATAAGAATAAATACTCAATTAAGCTCTTTTGGGATGAGTCAGAGAGAGAAAATGACTGTAGCTGCAAGTGATATATACACCCAACTCCCAACCATTTGCTGGCCTGTAAGATTTCAGACACAATTTGAAACAGAAGATATTTATATGGACAAAGCAGAGAGAATACATCAGTAATTAATGAGGTAATAAAGTTATTTATTTTATTTTTTAATTTTTTTTTTACCAAAATACTATACTATGGTTAAGTTGTTCTCTGTTTAGGGAGTCATTGCTATAAAATCATTATCATGAAACTGTTCCTTATTAAACAATGTGGATAGTGTGTGGGCTCAAGATAAAATCTTACTTATTGATGAATACATATTATATTATTAGCTCCTTAATTTATTTAATCAGGATTGGCTAAACAGGTAGGCAACTGGCATTAGAGAGTTTTGTTTTACATATTCATTTAGAACATAGGTTCCAGAACATGACTATACATGTTGTATGTGTGGTGGTTGGCAAGGAAGCCAGAGGCTGAGACCTTGTGTCAATCATAGTGGGATATGAGAATAGAGTTGTATGGCAGAGTGCTTTCTTGATCTTAGCTGTCAGGTTAAAGGATAGTTCTAGCTATTGGGTTGGAAGCACGGTGGAGAAAGATGGAAAGCAAGAGCCAGTATTGGTACAAGGCTAGGCAGCGTGGTGGAAGTGAGCAGGCACAGAATACTCAGATTATGGATAACCTTCAAAGGTACAGCCAATAATTTTTCCAATTTGTAGCTGGTTGTGCAGTAAGAGAAGTGTGATCTCTGCTCCTGAAAGAAAGGCACTGCCACCAACTGGAATTTCATAAAGGCTCCAGGTGATGTCACCTTTGGTGGGGACGAGACTAGTTCAGAATTGGGTATGGTAAGCTTGAGATGTCTGTAGGTATTCTATGGGAATTGTACTGGCTAATTTTGTGTCAACTTGACACAGGCTGGAGTTATCACAGATAAAGGAGCTTTAGTTGGGGAAATACCTCCATGAGATTCAGCTGTAAGGCATTTTCTCAATTAGTGATCAAGGGGGGAGGGCCCCTTGTGGGTGGTGCCATCTCTGGGCTGGCAGTCTTGGGTTCTATA
>NC_034592.1:124709283-124739050 GCF_900095145.1 Mus pahari | reverse complement strand
CCTTTGGTGATCAACAGCAGTATGGAAATGTAAGCCAAATAAACCCTTTCCTCCCCAACTTGCTTCTTGGTCATGATGTTTGTGCAGGAATAGAAACCCCGGCTAAGATAGGAATGTTTGGAAACTTTGTAATATTAGCTGGCTCTGTAAGAAATATCAAGTGAAAATTTTCATGTTCTAGCATCTCTCCCTAATGTTTACGTAAGTTCTCAGGATAGGAAAGGTCCAAGGGCTTGCTTCTGGCTTGCTCCTGAGGCTGACTTTCCTACCTAGCTTCTACTAACTTACTTTTTGTCTTATTTCTATTTTTTTTTCAGCAAATAAACTTGATTGAGATTCTGTTGTTGATAGCAATTTTAATAGTCATAGCACCCAGTTCCTTTCCCTTCCTCTAGGGTCACAGCTAGGTTGTATCTCATAGCCCTACTTCCTTTTAGAAGGAATCACACAACTGACTTCTGGCCAGTAAAGCTGTCAAAGATACACACTGCTCAAAACACTGCAGAGGGTGGCTAGACATTAGCAGTAAGGAGTTCTGGAGAACCTGAAATATTCCCGGAGCCAAACTCCTACATTCATCCTCATTTGACTGTGACTCGGAGGAGAACTGGGACTTGTCATGATAAACTGCTGAAATTATGAAACTCTTTACAGTGGTTTGCATATCTTGACTAACAGAGGCATTGGATGTTAACTATGTGTCACACGGTATTCAAAGGTCTTGAAATATAGTGTCATTATTATGACAACTCAACTTTGGCCCTTAGAGCAGCAGGTAGGACATGGGAGTAATTAGATTTTTCAAGCCTGCATTTAACTTCCTTCAGCTATGACCTCCTGCTTGCCATTCCCTGCTCTTATATCATCTCTGACACATATTTTCTTTTTGTCTGTTTCCTAGATATTTTGTTATACCTATTTGTAATTTTTTAAAATAATAGGCTATGGAAAATTTTTAATATCCACTTTCCCATTGCTTTTCATGTCTTCATAGCCTACCTTCCTTTTTCAATACTATACTAAAAATCTCCTATTAATATTAACTTTAGTGAATAACTTGTAGACCAAAAGTTTCTACCTTTGGGCCTCTGGTCTAAAAATTCCTGTCGTTCAACACTGTGGGGAGGGCTATTATTTTTTGCTGTGCTTGTTTTTTTGTTTTTTGTTTTCATATGTATATCCTCAGTCTATGTCTCCTTGACTGTTGTCTGATTACCAGGTCTCTTCTCACTGGACAAATAAACATACCAAGTTGGGCTAGTAGTTGAATATATAATCTGATGATCATAGACTTGAACTCAGGACTCTGTGTGAGTTTTTGTTAATATACACTATTGTGAAAGTTGTCTCTAAGCTATTGCTTGTTTAGAGAAAGCGTCTCAGAATTACCAAGGCCTAATTCCTATCTTCCCACCAAACAACAGTGACAAACCCCTCTCTGCTTCTGTGGTACTTATTTTGTATCGAATTAAATATTTGCCAGTGGAGATCTTCTTTTTACAGATTTCAAGTATATTCTTTTTATTTTCCCATTAAACCTTATCAATCAATCAATCAATCAATCAACATTTCCTCCATCAACAGAGCTACTACCCTAGTTCAAATTCCAATTATTCTGGCCACTTTTGCTCAGTCCCCTAACCAATGTCTCCTATGTGCAACCTACTTTTATCAGGATCCTAGAATAACTATAAAATGTACCATTATAAGCAACCTTGACTGATTTCTCAAAGCCCCTGAATGCAAGCCTTTGATATGTGATGCTAGTATTGTGGGGTCTCCTTCAGACCAGAATTTGCACTTTAAGCTTCACCTAAGACCTGAACCCCTTTGTTTGACACCCACATATCCTTCCTGTGATACCTCAGATTGGTATGGGTTTTCAACTTCCCCCTCCTACCTTCTGAACATATTAATTTGTCTTTTATTTAATCAACACATTGGCTTGCAACAATCCACTATAAGACTTTGACTGATTCAGTGCTTTCTGTTTTCATTCAATATAGTAATCTCATCTACATGCTAACTTCATAATTCCACCCTTTTCTATTATGACAAACTCATCTTTGAAACTTCATGAGTGAGTTTTCAATCTCTTAACCATCAATCTCTATACCTACCTACATCAATAAATTTTATAGAGTATTTTAACTACAGCAGTGCTGTCCTCATTACCTCTAATTTTACTCCTTTAAGAAGTCCCTTCTGGAGCTGGAGAGATAGCTCAGCAGATAAGAGCACGAACTGTTCTTCTAGAGGTTCCCAAGTTCAATTCCCAGAAACCATTTGGTGGCTCACAACCATCTGTAATGGGATCCAATGCCCTCTTCTGGTATGTCAGAACACAGCTACAATATACTCATATTAATAATAATAATAATAATAATAATAATAATAATAATAAGTTAAAGTCAATATAGTATAGCAAGTTTATAATTTTTATAATATGCCTTCTCCTATCCTTCACTTCTGTGTACCACTGTTATCTTGAGAGGCATGGTATTAGAGCTAGCCAATAGAGGTGAACATCTTCATGTTCATCAGCTCCCGTGCATTGACTCTTTCATGGCAATGAAGAGAGATTAGTGTTTACCACCATGTCCTGATACACACCAGGGTGCTTTGAACACCATACATGCATGGATACCTCTCTAAGAAGTTATTGTTGACTGGATGTTTAACAACACTAGACAGAGTTAAGAAACACTGTCACAGAAGTAATGTTTTTAAATATTTAATAACTCAGTGAGGATGCATGACTCATGGTTAGATTTCCTGACATTTTTCTTCAGTTTTTCTCCCCACGTGTCAACTATCAAGTAGAGATTTTGACTCAGATCCTCTGAAATCACTTTAAATTGAACATATCTGAAAGCAACACACGTTATCTTCCAAGATTATTTTAATCTTCACTCATTTTCCTGTGATCTAAATAGCTTTGCTATAACACTCATGTAAACACACACACAAACACACACACACACACACACACACACACACACACACACACACACACACACACATTTGCTCTGATAGCAGAACATAACACATAGGGATTTGGGAATATTCCAGTTAGGATCATAGGAAGATGAACATTTCTCATAGACTCAGCCTCTGATGATGGTCCTGAGGGTAACAAAGATTTCTTCATTTTGTTTCAAATAGCAGGAAAAGGACCCAAGTAGACGTTTGTAGTTCAGGTGTTATGACTCAGATGATAAAATAAGCATAGTCAAAAATAGAAAATGGAAACTCACACTGAAATTCTTCATCATTCCTAGTAAATATAAGAAAATGCCAAAACCTACTCAGCAGCCTATCATGCTGTGGTGTGACATTTTATAGACTACAAGTATCCTATCGCATTTGTTCAGCTGCCTTCCACAAATCCGAACTGATTCAAATGAAAGAGAGCAAGTGCTAAACATTTCAAAGAACAATGCTTGCTAGTCTTCAAAAAGTACCTCCCCACATGGAGGCATCTTTTTAACTACACAAAGGCAATTTTAGACCTTATTAAATACAATTCATCTTTATCAAAACAATTCTCCCATTCTTGTTATGAGTCAGACAAAATAAATTAATCCTTAGTGGTGGTACCATGTGCACAAGCATTTCAATAAAAAAGCTTCAGATTGAGTATAAAAATTCTTCCATTTGTATTGTTGCCATAGTACAAAATAGTTATAGGTCTATTTTCCCAGAATAGAGTATTTTGCTCTCACAGTTGAGAGTCCTATGAAAAACTAGCAACATCAAACCTGTTTATTTAAATCACATGAAAGTATAAGTATATTTTGAAGGAAACTTGCATATAAATGCATGTCAATGCAATTAGTTTACAAAGAGAAAATTTTGCATGTAAATAATTACGAGAAATTATGGGAAAAAAAGTGTGTATAGCATCCTTTTCGAGATAATGTTTGTCTCTAGAAGAATCTCATTCACTCCAGTTCGAGGAAAGAAAACCCTGACACAACAGGAACTTCTTCACAAATTCTTTACCTATCTCCCAAACAGTTTATTTTAACCACATAAAACTTGTGTGATAATAATCCAAGTGAGCTTCATGGCAATGAAAAGATACAGGTGGCGAGAGATCAGATAACCAGATGTTACACATCAAAGTCCAGTCTTATCCATTCCTCTGCATGCCTTTGCCACTTGTCTGGCTGACTCTCATTGGCTAAGGTGGCTTCTTTGGATAGTGGAGGGTTGTCCTACCATTGAAAGATTCATAGCCTGCAGATTTACAGAGACCCTAGACCAGTTATCTCCATTTCTCTCACATAATTCTTCAAATGACAGTATGTCAGCCTCTATTAGGTTTTGGTGATTTGCATAAAGAACCAGCACTTGAGATTCTACTTTTCCACATGTTAAGCTCCTAATAAATCTTTAAAATAACCTAAAAAATGTGTTTAATATCCTATTCCTACCCAATTCAACCATTATCACTAGTAAGTTTCCCTTCTCTAGTGTTTTTCAGCCAGCTCTACTTTAACACAAATATCCTAGCATATAGTCTCTTTCTGACCATATGCTATTCCCCAAAGCTATGTCTCATTAACCATCCAATGACCTCAATAATTGGTATATTTGAAATGTGTTTTGTTCTGTGGCAGCCTCCAATGTCTCAAGGTGATAGAATTTTAATTCAAGTGCCTAGCCGAGGCAAAAATGCAAATAATGAAAATGAAATACTTTTCCTAGTTGAAGTTCTAATTCTTCTAACTGCTGTTATCTTTGGGTACATAGCACAAACAGGCTTATGAGAGCTCTGCATCTGGTTGAATTAAATACACAGAGTAAGTGAAGACCATGTGCCATAGCACCACCAACTCTATGTTGTAACACTTAGTACCTGGTGGTAAGTCACTGCTTGTCAGCAGATGTCACCTACTATTACCCACTCATTGGAACATGGGAAGAATGAGAGAATTTGGACTCTTTTGGCACTCTGTAGGCACTGAAGGTATTTCATGTGAGAAATATAAAACCAGCTTAACAAATAATTACCACTAAAGACTTTTTAGCAGTTGTAGTTATTATCATCTTTAGTTTTATTATTGTCAAGTCTAATTTTTGATGTCTTCATCTTTTAATTTATAAATCAAGCACCACAGGATTTTATGTAAGTGCAATGAGCAGTTCTGGGTTATCCTTCTACAACTGCTAGAAAGGTTAGGCCAGTGCCTGAAGAAACACAGAATATAAATTTTCCCAAAGAAAACTGTCAGAGAAATAATATAAGGATCCATATTCTTCTCAAGATTAAAAGAAGATTCTCCAATGTAGATTTCATGTAGGGTCATAAATAATAACCTAACAAATGTAAAAGAACAAAACCCAGACAGTTACCTGCTTTTAGACCACATAAAATTATAGAAGTGTGTAATAAAAAGCACACTTTAAATAATACCTGAATCAAATAAAATTTCTAGAGTAAAAATTACTTTGAACTAAATGAAAAGGGGAACATAAAATTTGATAACTTGAAATGCAGGAAAAGCAGTGACCTGAGGGAAATTTATAGCATTACATACAACATAAGGAGAAAGAACTCAGTCAGACATGCAATGTCCACCTGAGCCCACCAGTAAAAGAAAAGCAGTTAAATTCAAAGTAAACACACACACACACACACACAAACAAATGGTGTAAAACATGTGAAATTACCCCTCCCCCAAATCAAGAGAGAAAATCAATGATGCAAAAGCTGAAACTATCAACTATCTCTGAAACTATCAGCAGGAGCTATAAGTCTTTAATAAGGCTAAGAAAGACAGAACAGATGCTATTATCAGAGATTAAAGAGGTACATTAACCACTACAGTTTCTGTCATCTTTGAAAGATCAGCAAAGAATCATTGAAAGACTCTTCGCCCACATATCCAATAAACAATGCAAAATAGGACAATTTCTTATAAGACATAGTCCACAAAAATCTCACAAAAGAAGAGACTGATAATCTGAATATCCATATGCACATTTGCATATATAAGCTTATGCATACACATACATAATGTATAAAAAAATTTAATTGACCATTAAAAGCCTTCTAAAACAGAAATCATTAGTCTCACAGACATTCACTTGGGAGAAATAATTCTTTTCAGAAGATTGAACCAGGGAGCATATTTTTAAATGATTTTTATAAGTTAAGTTTTACCATAATATCCAAATAAGATTGTGATTACAGAAAATAAAAATTATAGATAATACTTCTTAGAAAGAGACAAATACAACCTATTTTTTCATGACATTGAATCCAATTATGTATAAAATTCATACAACGCTTAATGTATTAGAACAAACTCTATGCAAGGATTACTAAATATTAGAAATAAAAGTTAGTAAAATTCAACATAACTTTAGGAATATTATTGTCCATACATATTAAAAGATATAATAAAAAGAATTAGGCATTCTCTAGTCCATCATGATAAAATTTCCCAATAAATTAGAAATACAGAGGAATTTGGCCACTTGATGAAGAACATACTCTACACCTAGCATCCCGGTTAATGGTGAGAAACTACAAGTTTCCCTATTAAGATAAAAACAAAGCAAGTAAATGCCCTCTCACCCCCTTTCCAATATTGTACCCAGAGTCACAGCTAATGCAATAACTTGAGAGAAGAAGATAGGGGTTGGAGAGATGGCTATTCAGTTAAAAGCACTGACTGCTCTTCCAGAGGAATGTGGTTTGATTCCCAGCACCCATAGGATAGCTCAAAACAATCAGTAACTCAAGTCTCAAGAGCTCTTATCCCATATGTTAGCCTCCACAGGCAGGTGGCATCATACAGGTACACAGGCAAAACACCTATATACATAAAGAGAGTCCTAAAATTAAATTTAAAAAAAGAAAAGTAAATAAAATGAATATGAACTGAGATGGAAGAAATAATATATTCTTTGGAAAACATAATCAATCCTTGAGAATCAATATGCAAAAGTGAACTGCTTTCCTATGGGTTGGCAATTACAAAGTAGCATTTTAAATTAAAAACAATATTTACTTTTAAAACAATGTTTTGAACAATGTTTAAAACAGTGTTTAAAAACAACTATTTTATGCCCTCTGCTACAAATGAAATATTTAGCTAAATTTTAACAAAATATTCATAAGATAAATGTGAGGAAAATAAACATCAAGTTAATGAAATAACAGAAGTTAAAAAAGAATCAGTACGGTTTAGATGCAGTTCTTTCCACAGGTGATCTACAATTGCCATGGAAACCTAACTAAAACTCCAGAAAGTCTCTTTATGGATATCAATTAAATGAATAGAAAATTTATTTGGAGAATTAAAAGAACCAGAAATATCTAAGGCTGCAGTGGCTATTCCTGGTTGTCAACTTGACTATATTTGGAAAGAAGAACAACACAGAATTGGAAGGGTCACCAGTGTCCCTAAACTGGAGGCTGGCAGATAGAAGTTTCTGACCTGGATCTTAGTATGGAGTTCTTGAGGCATAGTGGTTATGGATTCCAGAAGATTAAGACGGGGAGATCTTCAAATTCAAGGTCATCTGGGATTAAAGGTGTGGTGGCACACACCTTTAATCTGGGCTACACCTTCTGCTGGAGACCATATAAGGACATATAAGAAGTCTCTCTCTCTCTCTCTCTTTCTCTCTCTCTCTCTCTCTCTCTCTCTCTCTCTCTCTCTCTCTCTCTCTCTCTCTCTCTCTCTCTCTCCTTCTCCTGCTTGCTCTGTGGGACTGAGCAACTGCTAGATCCTTGGACTTCCATTCACAGCTGCTACTCACCATTGTTGGGAGTTGGACTGCAGACTGTAAGTCATCAATAAATTCCTTTACTATATAGAGACTACCCATAATTTCTGTGACTCTAGAGAACCCTGACTAATACAAAGGCCATATACTACAGATCATGCTCAATCTTATTTAAAATAGCCAAACTATTGTAAAGAGTATTAACAGAAGAACAAAGCTGGAAGTCTAATACTGTCTGATTTTACTACTGAATTTAAACCAGTGATAAGCAAAATCATGGGATATAAGTATCTGTACCACTGTAATGGAATAGAGAGATCACATATATTCAGACAAATATGGGCAAGGAAAGGCATTGCCCTGGGGGAACAGTCTCATCAGTAGGTGATGCTGTAAGAAACTAGACAGCCATATGAAAAAGTAAATATCTAACCACAGATGTGGCAACCCTCAAAAATAAACTCACAGTAGAACAGAGTCATGAATATTAAATGCAAAATTTCTAAAACATCTTGAAGATAAGCCAGGAAAAAAATGAAGGAATAACTTTTTTTATTGTATCACAAAAGGTATGATCCATGAAAGAAAAAAACTGGTAAGTAGATATATTTGTTAGAATGAAACAATTGAGATATATTTCTTGAAATCTCAATGGGAAGAGAATGAGAAGCAAAGCCACAGGCCCAAAAATGCACTTGCAAATGATAGTTCTGAGAGAGAGCTATTTTATCAGATCCCTTAGCATTTAGATTAAGCAAACACAACCTGACGAAAGCTTGATCTTAGCAGACAAAGTTACTCAAGATGGTGAGAAGGTGTGAGGTAAGCACGTGGAAGGCACAGTGTATAATTTTATCAAGGAAATGCAAACTGAAAAGTGACCTCATTCCATATTAAAATCAACAAAATCTAGGACAAACACATGCTTGTCAAGATATAGAACAACAGAAATTGTCATTCACACTGGGCAGTGGTGACGCATGTCTTTAACCCCAGCACTTGGGAGGCAGAGACTGGTCTACAGAGTAAGTTCCAGGACAGCCAGGGCTATACAGAGAAACCCTGTCTCAAAAAAAATCAATCAATCAATCAAACAAACAAACAAACAAATAAATTGTCATTCACTACCAATGGGAATGAAAACAAGAAATAGTCTATGGTACGCTAGAAGGTGGAATAAAAGTTTCTTAATAAAAGACTGTCTTCCCATCCAACTGTCCTGTTTACTTAAATGATCTGAAAATCTACAAATACATGAAAAATAGGACAGTGACACTGATACTGGTTTTTTTCAGGTTTTCAAATTTTAAAACAACAAAGAGATCCTTCACCAGGAAAGCAGAAAGAATGTGGTAGACCCAGACAATGGGATGCTGTTTAGCATTGAAAGGCATGAAGGTTCAAGCTCTGAGAAAAGAGAAAGAAAAATTATATGCATGTTAACTAAGGGAAGTCAATGTGTAGAGGTTGCTCACCGAATTATTATAACTATATGACATAATAGAAAAGACCGAGCTACGGAGAAAGTCAAGTGAGAAGGGAGAAAAGGGACAGTACACACCACACAGAATTTTTAGAGAAATGAAAATACTCTGTATACATTGTAATGAGGATTATATGTCACTGGGCAGCTCCAAACCCTTACAATATACAACCTGGTCAGACATACAGAATAAATAGACTGGCTAAAAATTATGGACCAGTGTAGGTTAACTAATAGTAGCAAATACATCATTCCGAGAAGCTAATGGTAAAGAATATACACAAACAGATGATTAATGCAAAGGAGACAAAAAAGAAAGTGCAGAAACCAGGTGATGCAGGGAATCATAAAATTAAATTTGGCAAGATACAAAGGCAAGTGACTCTTCAACTGGCAAAGGGATAACCATTTCAGTAATATCCAAGAAAACCAAAACTGAATTTTGGTGATGATGTTAGAATTCATTAGGTTAATTTGGTTGTGATTTGGTTGAAGAAGTTGGCCATTTTTTGATATTCAAAGTTAGCTTTAGGGCAGAGATCTCTGTAGTTGGGATTATTGAAAAGATTTTTCTCAATTGGGAAAGCACACTACAGCTAATCAATAGACAAACATCTCCAATGACTATTTAAATGGCAAGAAGAAAAACTCCAGGGTTTGTTCCCCCATAAGCACCATGGTGTGTTTAGGTTAGGTTTTTAATATTTCAATACATCATCTTCCAAAGTCGGTAAGATCTGTAGGAATTTCCTCAGCCAGGATTCTTTAGAAGCCCCTGCAAGAGAACTGCCAGTCACTTTGGAACTCGTTGTGCGATTCTCAAAAAACCATTATTCATAAAGTTCTGATATTTACAGCCTGAACATGAAATAAATATAGAGATTTTTTGTTAAGTAGCATTCATAAATAAGCACTGATACTTTTCTTTGTATGTGCAGATTTAAATGCTCTAGGAAGAAGTCATTATAGCAAGAGGATAATTTGAAAGACTGAATTGAAAAAAAAAAAAAAAACTTCAGCCCAGTTAGGATAATAAAACCATTTAGTAATGGGCTCTGATGCTGGCTTGAAGAAGGATAATTAGAAGCATTACTGTGCAGAACTTCTTTTCAGAGCATCTCTGGTACTTAATGCCAGAATCTTCACATTGAAAAGAGCCTCACTGAGCTGACAGACAATAACCAAGAACCTTATCCAAGGTCATGTGGAAAATGGAAGGAGAAATTTCATTTCATCTCATTAGATTTACTATTACTCTGTCATACAGCTGTGGTCTATGAAGTCCCCTGTAAATGTCATAGATCTAAGATGGAGATTCCTGGGTTTGAAAGAAACATGGACTCCTTGGGTGACAGCTGAAGGTGAACTTCTTTTTCCTCAAAGAACTGGGGACTGAGAGACAGCAGGGAGGACACAGGCCTTACCAATCCACTCATAGCTCTATAATTCCTCAGTAAAAACATCAGTCATCTATAGGATAGAACACAGAGACCCCAATGAAGGAGCTAGAGAAATTACCCAAGGAACTGAAGGGGTCTGCAACTCTGTAAGTGAAACAACAATATGAACTAACCAGTACCCCCAGAGCTCATGTCTCTAGCTGCATATGTAGCTGAAGATGGCCTAGTCATCCATCGTTGGGAAGAGATGCCCCTTGGTCTTGCAAACTTTATATGCCCCATACAGGGGAACACCAGGACCTAGAAGTGGAAATGGGTGGGCAGGGGAGCAGGGTGTGGGGAGGGTATAGGGAACATTCGGGATAGCATTTGAAATGTAAATGAAGAAAATATCTAATAAAATAAGTTAAAAAAAATCAATGGCCCAGAATGGGATTCAGAGCTTGGACTCCAGCTCTTCTTACAAGTACATACAGTATTTTTCCTAAAAATTCAAACGTTCTCCATGGCCTGACAATTACCTCCAAGTACCAAGGCTGCAAAATAAACAAACCACAGTTGTCTCCTAAGCTAATTTTGAACATAGGCAGGATCCAAGGCTTTGGGAAGAAAGTAAACCGTATTTTATTATTTAAAAAAAGATACTCAGTAACTTGCTTATATGTAAAGAGATAATATTATTATGTTATACACTTCAAGACATGATGTCAAGTCCTTCTCTGGACCTGCTGTCACTCTTACTGGATCTAAATGCTCTGGGCACTCAACTTCCCCTGCCAGGTATTGTGTTGGTCCACTGGAGTCCTTTACAGTAGGACTTCTGGCAAGGGTTGCCTGTGCCTATGCCCACTTCTTGACCTCTTGGTCTCCTCTGGGACCACCCTAAAGCTGGCTTTCCTCCCTAACATTCCAATCATGTAGCTGATCCCAAGGCCCACTGTTAACCTTATCTGGGAGCCAGATCTCCAGGTCTCTCTGGCCATCTTTGTTTCTCCTCCAAGCTTCCATTCGGATGCTTCTGAGTTTCTCCTCCTCTCTCGGGTCTCTAGACTGTGCCTGCATGCGCAGGTTGATTTTGCTTTAGTTCACAGCGTAGTGACAATACATATTTGAAAGGTTTAGCCACCCGGGTGTGTCTGTCACAGGCCATTTAATGCTTTATATTTTCTCAATCACTTATCTCGATAAATCTTGGTTAGGCAAATCATTCTATTGAGCTATTTCACACACATTGCACAAACAGCGATTTATGGTTTCATTTCTTTTAACTAGCAGACCTTCAACTGCACCAGGCAGCAGATGCCTGACATTTAATTAGTGACCCAATTATGGCTTTTCTGCTGGCCTTAGCTTATTTTTTTTCCATGTAGGAGTAAAAGGAATCAAATTGATTTGGCTTATGATGAAAAAGAAATTATAACTCTAGTTAATACCCGTAGCCTCCTTAGGAATAAAAGGCAGAGCCTTTTCCTCCTTTGTCTCCCTAAAACTAAAAGATAAGTTTAAAAATCACTTCGCTTCACATGAGATGTTTCTCTTATTCAAGACAGGAAAGGGTTAACAGGTGTACAAACTCCTCTGAATGTGGTTTATGGCTGATCGTATTAATGCCTTTTGTACCAACATAATGGGATTTGAGGAGGCAAGAAATGAATGTCCATAAGAAGTCATTGTGAGCAAGCGGCAAAAAAAATAACTTGTATCCAACAGAGAACTACCTTCCTTTCTTGTCACTATGTTTTCCTTTCCCATTTCTCCTCTCAGCATCTTCTGTTCCTATTCTTTCTTCTTCATGTAAAGTTTCTTTCTCTTCCTCTTTGATACAGAAGGCCTGTGATAAAAGATAATGCCCTCAAGAGTGGTTCTGGGCTAAGAAATACTGTTGATGGCTTTCACTGTCCTTTATTCTTTTTTTATGTGCTTTTTGTTGTTTCTTGTTCAAAGTGCTTTAGTCTTGTAATGAGAGAGAGAAAAAAATATTAGGTGACTCGCCAATAACAACAACAACAACAACAGAAAGCTAAAAATCTCATAAACAGAATTGATGGTAAAGCAGAAAACCCATGGGCCTTTAAGAATCTATCTTGAGTACAAAAGCAAAGGTCCCTGCTAATCTCTCAGAATTAACCCTTCCGAATGTCAGGGAGCTGTGGCTCATTTTGCTGTGGCCTTTTCAAATGAGTGAGAAATACAGGGGTAGGTCAAGAACATTTGTGTGTTATTGAAACATGAAAAATATATAGACTGTGTCATGCTTTAAACACCTTAAACATAGTTTAAGAATGAAGAGACCACCCAAAGTAGATAAACAGGACCTCTAGTGGAGAGATGGGGTTACCAACCTACCTTCAAAAATTTTGACCCAGAATTGTTCCTCTCTAAAAGAAATACAGAGGCAATGAGGGAAGAGAGATTGAGGGAAAGGCCATCCAGTGACCAGCCCAACTTGGGATTCATCCCATGGACAGGCACCAAACTCTGACACTTTTACAGATGCCATATTGTATTTTCAGACAGGAGCCTAGCATGGCCTTCCCCTGAGAAGCTCTACTAGCAGCTGACTGAAATAGATGCAGATACAGCCAATCATTGGATTGAGGTTGAAGATCCCTATGGAAGAGTTTGGGGAAGGATTGAAGAAGCTGAAGGGGATGACAATCCCATAAGAAGACCAACAATATTAACTAACCTGGTCCCCTGGTTGCTCTCAGAGACCAAGCCACCAATCAAAAAGCATACATGGACTGGTTCATGGTCCCCTGGCACACGCACAGCAGAGAACTGCCTTGTTTGGTCTCAGAGGGGAAGAACAAGCCTAATTCTATAGAGACTTGATGCCCCAGGGAAAGGGAATGTGGTGGTGGGGGGTATTGAGGAGGGTAGGTGGGTGGGTGGGTGGGGGTAGCACCCTCTCATAGGCAAAGGGGAGGTGGAATTGGCTGAAGAAATCTTGGAGTGGGGACTGGGAACAGGACAAGATTTGGAATGTAGATGAATAAACACTTTTAAAAAAACAATTAAAGTAGGTGAAAGAGATGGTCACTATAGAATAAACACGTAGGAATAAGCTGTAGTTTATATAAATCAACTGATCAGAAGACATGCATTTGAACCACTTTTTTTTTTTTTTTTTTTTTTTTTTTGAGACAGGGTTTCTCTGTGTAGCCCTGGCTGTCCTGGAACTCATTTTGTAGACCAGGCTGGCCTCGAACTCAGAAAACCGCCTGCCTCTGTCTCCCAAGTGCTGGGATTAAAGGCATGTGCCAACACCACCCGGCTATATTATATATTATATTAAATTATACAATTTTATAACTATATAAAAGTGTATGTTGAATAAGTCAGAAGGAATCTTTCATCTTTAAAAAATATTTTATTAGATATGTATGTGTGTTTTGTCTGCATATAACTCTATGCACAGTGTGTGTGCAGTGTCTTTAGAGGCTGGAAGAGGGCACTGGATTCCTTAGTACTGTAGTTACAGATGGCTGTGAACCACTATTTGAGTGGGGGAACCACACCCTGGTCCTTTTATAACAGCTATCATAAAATGGGATGATAAAATAATTTACATTCAGAGTGTGTGAGAACTCAATAACTGGTGACAACCAGAAAAACATAAAGCATTTAGCTCAGTGCCTAGCATTAAATCAAGTAAGTGGCTCCTGTTTCAATATTCAAAATCACTTAAGATGTATAGTTAGTCATAACATTAACAGAATATCTACATGGAGTGCTGAGAAAGTGGTGTTAACATAAAACATTGGGACATGTTCATGGCCATCTAGTGTGAGTTTCTAATAAACCTTATATCATAGACAGGACCAACACAAAATGCTGCTGACTTCCATTCTAAATAGCTAATAATGTAGCGGTGGTAGTGTCCTGGTTAAGTTTCTCTCATTATATAATACAGTTCCCAAACACTTGTACAGGCATGCATTTATGTAGATGAAGATAAATGATTTGGTTTGTGTTTTAATACTATAAGATTTGTTTACATTTCTTCTGCATTAATAGGTTTGTATTGTTTTTTAATTCCAGCAAGAATAAATGACAAGAAATCCTTCATAAAATCTGAAATGCAAGAGAAATAACCATTCTTCTTGTAGAACTGATCCTTGGTGAGAACATTTACCAATATGATTTCAAGACATAGCTGTGTCACATTCTCAATTCATATACAAGAATCATAGAGCTGTGTCACATTCTGAACCAATGCTCAAGAGTCATTGCCAAATTACTGTTTTCAAAATCGCACTCAAAAATAAACATAATCCAAAGTGAAGTTGGTTTCCTCATTACAGAAAAATTCCTGGTAGTAATGGCATTTTATATATAAAGTTAAATTTATATGCAAAGTCAAAGAAGAATATAGAGTTACATATAAATTTCTAATATAAACCTTCAATTGCTCAAGATAGATCCATAAACAACTTTCTAGTAATTCTTAGTAGAAGTGGAACAGTTGTATGGCATGCCGATACCTGTTGGTACTGAGTCATAGGCATACACTATCATTTGATCCATTGTGGGAAGGTGGTACCAATAGCATAGTCAAGATTTAAAATTCTTTATTTGTTGGAAACAACTCAGCCTGTGTTTACTTTCTTAAGTATCTTTGGCTTTAGTCTACTTATTTCTTTTTATGAAATCTTCCTCTATTTCAAATATGTTTTACAAATTAGTTGCTAGGAAACACTGACTAAGAAATCCTTTAGCAGAAGGTTTAAGAATTGTAAAGCCAAGGATTGGGTACCAAAACCCACTGTGGTCTCAGGGGGACAAAGACCTCCATCTCTAAAGAACTTCTCAAGATAACAGGGGATAGAGGAAAAGGAGAATCTTCTTAAGTTCTATATTCATCCACTGGGACTCTATCTGTCTTGAAAATTCTTTGTTAAAATTTTTTGCCTGTCACTATTGGACTTGGCAATCAGAACTGAAGATGTTAAACTATCTTGAATCTGAGAAGTGGTCTGTGGCTGTAGCTTCCCTCTTCCCTCTACAAAACAGTGTCTGGTATCTTAGGCATGAAAAAGACAGAGTAAAGCCAGACACCATGGGACTCAGCACTGAGAAATAGTGCAAAAACTTAAAGAGTCAAAGCATGTGGAAGAGAAGCCCAAGTCTGCCCCATGTATAATGCAGACATTCAGACAACCATACAACCTCTTCAGAGCTTTTTGGCCATAAAGAATAAATAAAATAAATAAATGATAATAATTGCCTCAAAAAATTGGACAAGCATCACCCGAGACAGGTGTATGCCAAGTTTACTACCTCATTGTCATCTAGTACTGTGTATGAATGATATTCCTGTGACCAGAGCTAATGGAGCCTACTAAAGTGACATTAAGAGCTGGCAGTCTCTCAGTCTTCCATGACTAATAGGAGTTGACAGTGGACACAAGGATTGGAAGCCAGTCAGAAAGCTGCCCTTCCAAATTAGAAGAAAAAAAATTAGAGCCTTAATATAGATGATGTGTGCTTTGGAGTCCCCTCCATATTTTGGGCTGATAACTAACGTCCCTGGGTCTTACATATTGTGTTAGTGAGAAGTCTAGAACAAGTCAAGAAAAACAATATATATTTAAATATTTAATATATTTTAGTATATTTATTTAAAATATAAAATAAATATATAATATTAACTATTATATATGCATATGTATGCATAATTAGATCAATAGCAATCATTGGTAGAGGGGAGAGCTTGCTCTTTGGGAATCTTGATAATTCTGCCTTCATCAGCTAACAACAGATGGGAGTAAGCTATGCCAAAAGTTCTAAGAATCAGCTTCCACACCTAGGGTCAAGAAATTACAGCCTCTGGGCCACTTCTAGTCCACCATCTGCTTTTACAAATAAAGTTTTATTAAAAGACTGCTGTGCTGGGTTTGCATATAACCCAAGGCTGCTTTTGCAGACAGCAGAGTTAAGTAGATATATCAGAGATGGTACAACCTCCAAAACTTAAAATATTACTCTTAAGTCTGTCAACCAAACATTTGAAGACTTCTGCTCTATGTTTTTAACCAGTATAAGTATTTACAGTAATATTTAGGTGGTCAGATTATCTCATCTAGAGGGGAGCATCACTAAATAACAGGGTCGGGATATTCTTAGGAATAATATTTTTGTTCATTTAATATAGAGAATAACCAAGGATCATTAGAGAAAAGTTTATTTGTCATTCATCATAAAGAAGGCTTTTGGCAAAATTCAAATCAAATGCCTAAAACTCAGAGGTTCCAAAGGGAGAAATAAAACCTCTAGCTTATTCAAGGAACACTGTCACATGCCCACATTGTCACATGTACTCTCTCTTAGTAACATGCAAGAGTCAACAAAGTGAGATTCTTCCTGGTTTTCATCTAAGAAACCTCAAATAAAGATGCTACTATCCTGGAATAGTAATATCATCAAACTAATTCAAATCCATTATAAGAGATGTTTGAAAGTATATGCCAGGAGATACACATCTAAAAATAAATATCCTGAAATCTATACCCTCTGCCTTCTCTTTAAAAGTCAAAGCACAAGACCAATATGGAATGGTAAGGAAATACACACACAGGTCCCCCATTTCAAGGAGCCTGATTCAGTCTCTAGTATGCCTAGGCCATTACTACCCCCAGTTAGGATGCAGATGAAAACAGTGCTGTTTCTCTTCAGAAATGCTAGTAGCTGATCAATAATACCAAATAGGAAGAATTAAAAACAACCAGATGTCAGTCAGAGCAAAGCAGGTCTCGATAGGCTGAGAGGTACATCATTGGCAGTTGTTCAGTCTTCCATTGCATAAACCACATTTCTTTATTTCCCTTTCATTTTAGTCATGGGTGTATCAAAGGAAAAATTCTTCCCGTTCTCCTTTCTTCCTGTAGTTGATATGAAGCTTGTGACACAGGGTTATCTGCTTTGGAAAGCAGGGGCGATGACTGACGAATAAAGAGATTAAAACCTTCACTGTGCCCATATACCACATATCCCATATATCCAGAGTTCCTTGAAAGCCTTTGTATATATTATCATCTTTCACACCCTTAACATACATAGAAAACGCAAAATGTAGGGACAAAGGATTAGATGACTCAAGTTACTGTTAGCACTACCATGAGATATTAAAATCATAAAATAGGAATGGGCTATTTTTCCACATTATCCCCAACATGATTAAATTTTGTTTCTAGAATTGACTGCATACGGAAATTATAAGATGAATAAAAGAGCATTGGGAACAAAAATACTATGCCCAAGTTTAACAAAAAGCTGGAGTGACAAGAGCGGTCCCTGGGGACCAATGCATTATAGTCCTTGGGTCTTCAGGAAGGTCAAGACTGGAAACCATTTACAAACCAGTAACTCACACAGTGGCGGAAGAACATGTGTTGGGAAAATTCAACATTACTTCTTTCATGTTTATGTGGCCTCTGTGGTTTTAGAAGAAATGTTCTCTGCATAAAACAACATAATAAAAGAAAATCCTGCTACTTGACAGGGTTTCCTCTAATGGGAAGACTTTTTCATGCCCATAAACATTTGATGTCCACATCTGTTGAGGATAAAAGGCACGTATAACTTCCCGTTAGATGCAGAGATTCAGGATTCTCAGAAACCATATAACACGGTTAATGGAGACAGCAAAAATGCTGTAGATAAAGTTTCCCTGATTAAATTAGTGCTTCTGAAGTTTAAAGTTTTATAGATTGCTTCAGGTGCTTTTCTTTTTATATGGCTTTGGGTGTGTGTATTTATATTTTAATTCTAGGGAATAGCTTGTTATTGTTTTAGAAACAAAGCCAAAAGGATCTTAGATTACAAAATAATAAAGTGCTTCTCCCCAGAGGACAACACATTTTGCTTTGAAAATAACAGTTACCTGGTAATGGTAACCTGCTCTTTCACTTAACCACCACCAACAGGACCACTCTGGGACCCCAGGCCATGCTTTCCCATTGAACAGGAAATCTAGTCTTCCTTGATGCTTTTAATTTAATGAGAAAGAAGTTTTCAGTTTCTTTCCCTTATCAACTTCAGAACGAACGTAAATTATCCCACCATGCTCATCCAGGTATGTCAAAGAAAATAATCTAAGGTTCCAGTGTTAATGGACAAAATCTGACTCCCATCAATCAGCTCCTGTTGTCTCCCACTGTTCCAGTCGCATCCGACACTCCAGTCTGGCTTCCTTGATGTCTCTGAGCAATGTTTTGTTCTGTCTCCCAGTTCCTAGAATACTCTTTTGTAGAGAGCTTTGGGTGCTGCTTCTAGGAATTTGGCATTTGTCACTGGGCTCAGACAAGGAAGTAGGCTCAGATAGGAATATTACGAACAGTGACCACGGGGCTTTGTTCGCTGCTTTGCGGAATTATTTCCCATGTGATCTCTTTGCTTACTGCTTTATTTGCTAACTTTCTTGTGTGATCTCTCTGTTTACTACTTTACTTTTATTATTACTTTGTCTTTGATCTAAGAACGAACCATGTTTTTTTGGATATACCTAGAATGATATAAAAGCAGGCTGGAGAGAACTACAGCTGCTTCAGTCTCAGTACGGGCTGGAGTCATGCTACAATTTTGTCTAGTTGCTTTTCTTTATCAGTCCTCGCTCCCTCCCTTGAGACCCTGGTGACTGACTGAGCTGGCTTGGTCACTCTTTCGTGTACTTTTGTGGAGTTGATTCCCTCCTGGTCTTCCATGTCTCACGTCACATCTTCCTTCCTTCCCCAGAAGCTCAGTCCTCAACACTTCTGGTTTTTACTTTTCATTTTTATTTTTGTATTTTTTTTCTGATAGTATTTATCATCTAGTACATTATATAATTTATTCCCTAGGATGTGGTTGTCTGTGCCTCCAAAGAGGATGTAGTTTTGGGCTTGGGGGTTTTGTTTTGCTTTCTATTTTTCTTAGCACTAGAGAATTATACCTGGAACAGAGTAACCTAAATATGTAAATTAATGAGTAGACAAAAGAAATGAGTAGAAACAAGATGGTAGAGCTGACTTCTATTACAATGCCTCTTCTGGCAAAGACTCCTCACAACCATCTCGGGGCTATGACATCTTGCTGATCCCTTTACTAGAAGCACACTCCACCACAGAAATGGTAAAATGTTGCTTCCCATTCAGCACTCAAACTTCAGTTAATAGATTGGTGTCTTTAGGTTTGCCACTCCAGGACTACCCACATCTTGCAGACTCCAGACTGCATTCTGTATTCTGGCACACTCCCCTTCAGATCTCCATCCTTGTTAGTCATACCAATTGTAATCTCACTTGTCATGTTTCTTTTCTTTTTCTTCTTAGGTTGGTAAATGTGTTTTGGCATTTGCCAACCTCTCCCATATAAATACCAGGGGATGGATATTGAATCATAATATTTTCAGTGTTTCACACACACACACACACACACACACACACACACACACACCAGATATAATCATTAATTTTATTTTAAATTTTGGAGAATAGTTTAATGATTAGTAAAGTGTCCCAGTACAAGTTATCTGTTCTTCTCATGCATTACACATGAACAGAGCTTCTCCATCCATGAAAAAATGGTCTTGAACTAAACAATTATTGGGCTGGCCCTCAACAATGACTATTTAAAGTCCTTACACTTAAATTCTAGATTCAAGTGTCAGTGATGTTTATGTTATTTGATTAATTATGTATGGTTACACATATGTTTGTATACATGATACTGATTTGTAGCTTGCTATCTGTGACTTGAACGATAATAGAAAGGACAGTGACTCATAACCTGGAAGAATGACAACCTGTGAGTCCAGGTGTTTGGGCCATTTGTGAATATCTTCCTGACATGCTAACTTTGAAAACTCTGAATGACCATGAATATAAAAGTCTTGTACCTATCTCCTCTTTAATATAGAATAAAATATTGAATTATGACTATGATAGATAAGCTTTATAGTGATACAAAGGATTAGATTATGAAACAAGATCAATGTATATCTTGTACCTGTGTAGAAATTTATGTGTCACTAGATGAAAATATTTGAATTTTGGGGTCTCAGTTTTCTTATCTATACAGAAAGGTTGAAATTAATGATAATTAAAATACCTTTCTATACTATCTTCAAATTTTCTTTACATATATGCATATATTATCCATGACATTGGGTTCATGTGGACATTTTCAGAGAGGTATATATTATATCTTGACTCTATTCCTCCCATCTTCTCATAGCACTTCCTTTTGCCTGCTGTCTCCTTCTGTTAGTCCCTCTTTCCCTTGAGCAGATTAACTTCGATTGTTATGTCATATATATACAATTTTTTATATCCATGTAAGATACAGGAGCCAGATATGAGAGAAAACATATGCTATTTGTCTTTCTGAGACTGGCTTAGTCCACTTAATACAATTATCTTCAGTTGGATTCATTTTTCTACATAGTTTTCTATTAGATGGTGTTTCCTGAGGTTAATGAACAATCTATTATCATGTTTGTCTCCACTCGAAGATTCTTCTCTAGACCCAGTGAATCACCAAGACCTCCCAGAGAGTCATGTTGAATCATTTCATGGAGTGTCTGGCACCTTTGCCCCACCCCACCCCCAGCTACAAGGATTTTAAGCCTCTTTTGAGCTTCAATGCCTTCATCTTGAAAAGGAACTATTTCACACCATCAGTAGTGACATTTGCCAGGGGTCACACAGCTGGTAAGAAGAAGTGACCAAGGAAATGCCAGGTAACCCTGATAAGGGTCAGAGTTGTAGCAAGTAAATTAGGTTGCATTTCCCATTGAGTAGGCTAACTAATCAAGATGTGTGACAGTGTTTCTTCTGAGCTAAAACATTTACTGGATGCAACAACTATGTACCCTGAGATGTGAGCGTCGGAGGCAGGCATTGATAACTTTTATTTGGAATTGAGGCTCACTAGGAGATTAAAAAATGTTTGCAAATGTCATGGCTTTGAATGGCTGGAATAATTCAGCAAAATGACATTCTGTGTTTACTAAAAACAGTACAACCTACATCAACAAGTTCTGTCTGATTAAGAAACCATACTCATTTAAGGAAAAAAAAAAACCTCAATTGTTCTAGAAGTACAAAAATCATTATGCTTACCTCTACTTCTTCATAAATCAATGCAATTATAACATGCAAGAAGAGGAAAAGGGAAACATTTTCCTCAAACCTAGGCTAATTTGATATTTGCAAAACATATTTCTAAATATGGTTCATGTCCCAGTTAGAAAAGTATAATTATTCAATTTTAAATCTAGTAGGAAGGAAATTAGAATAGCTGTTCTTAACATTGTTTCCTATAGGAATTTATTAGGAGAGCCTCAAGACATACCTTAGGTCCAGAAGTGAAGATTATGATTTTATTAGTATCATGTATGATGTGAGCATCAGAAATGCTTTGCTTGGTTTGATCATGCTAATTTAGTTTGCATTTAGCAATGCTAGTTATGAAGTTTTAGGACTCGAAATTTATATTATGTATAATAAAGAAATGAGAACAAAACAAATTATTTTCTACTTATAGTAGAAAGTCACTTTCAGAAGCACACAAGAAAGTCACAAATACTTTTGGGAAGAGAATCCTTGGGGATTCATGATGGGAATGAAGGACCAGCTAAGAACTTGTAGCAATCATGTGTTGCATGCTTCTGGAAAAGGACCTATTGTATGGTCCATTTCCATAGGCAATGCAATCAAGACACAGAGGCATCTATGCCAAGTGTGTGTGTGTGTGTGTGTGTGTGTGTGTGTGTGTGTGTTTGTCTGTCTGTCTGTCTGTCTGTCTGTCTGTCTTTCTGCTTTCTCTCTCTCAATAGTTGGAAGGTTAAAGAAATGAAGTAATACTTGAGTGATTGATAATTTCAAATATGTATTGCCTTACCAATTCAAGAGACAGAACATAGCCATGACTTTTTTTTTGTTTTTCCTTTTGAATTTTTTTTTACATTTTCATTATATTTCATGATCACTTCCTAGTTCCTTGACACTGAAATGTGTTTCTAGACCAGAAGCATGTGCATACCATGTGAACTTGTTTGAAAGTTGAAATGTAAGACATTATTCTATTCCCCTTGAATCTCAATCTTCCTTTACCTAGACAATTTCATGACTCACTTGAATAACTGAGTTTGCCTAGAATTGATCCTGCGGACCCTGGTCTCTTAAATCTATCACTTATACCACATTAAAGTTTATGCTCTCTAATACAGTTCAATCTCTAATTAAGAGCTTTTATTTCAATTGCACATGCAGGTTTTTAGAGTAGTATTAAAGGATTTCTTTGCTTATGTGGAACTGAGATCTTTGGTCTGTTTAATTTGGAAATAAGAATTCTTTCCCATATATGAGTGCCTGCTAAGACATGTGGTGTTCATAATGAAGGCATGGGAGAACAAAGGAAGATGCCATTTCTTTACAGGCTTAAGGATTCACAGAATGTATCACAGGCATGGAAGGATGAGAATTAAGAAAGTAAGTGGCTGGATTTACCATATGACAAAATAAGACAGCATGCCAGATACAATATAATAAGGGCAAAGAGCCTTGCTTGACTAGAATACACGGAGTAGAATCTTGGTGGGCTTCATCCTCCAGAACAGTTCATAGATTTTATTACAATATTCACACCATTTGGCTTTTATTTCACACTTGGATTAGGACTGATGAGTGTAAGAAGTAGACTCACTGCAAAATGAGAGAAGGAGTTGAAATCTATGTCTTGACGGTACGCATGCCTTCTGTTCTGTTGATTCCCCTTGTAAAAAGCTAGTCTTTGGGGCATGAGGAGAAAGAGTCCACAGTGAACAACTAAGCAGCTCTGTAGTGCTCAACTATACACAGTAAGAGACCATATTTTAGATCTATCTGAGTCTTCAGATAAGCATAATCCATGTGAGCACATTAACTGCAACTTCATAAAATACTTCACTCAAGAACTAACTAAACACACCACATATATGATTAAAAGACTAAAGAAAACAAAAATGCTATTGTTGAATTATAGTTTTGACATCATCTGTAATTAGCAATAATGTAGTTCACTTGGATGGTGAAGGACATACAGATGATGCTTTAGACAGTGACATATGAGGGAGGGTTGCAAACTAAGAGAGATCCCATTGGAGAATTCAATAAGTGAAGTTGTTCTTTGCCTTGGGTAAGGAGATGAACAGAGACTGTCAGAGGCTGTGGTGGTGAGCAGCTACCAGCTAGGAAAGCATGCTGCTGCATTTGTATTGCATGTAAATAGATCCATATCTACCACTCTGCACAAAACTCAAGTCCAATTAGATCAAAGACCTCAACATAAAACCAGATACACTGATCCTGATAGAAGAGAAAGCAGGAAATATCCTTGAGTGCATTGGCACCAGAGATAATTTCCTGAACAGAAAACCAACAGACAAAGAGATCAACAATTAAAAAATGAGGCCTGATGAAACTTCAAAGCCTCTGTAAGGCAAAGAAAACCATCAAAAGGATAAAACTGCAGCCTGTAGAATGGGAAAAGATCTTCAGCAATCCCTCATCTGACAGAGTGCTATCTAAAATATATAAAGAACTCAAGAAACTAGTCATCAATAAACCAAATAACCCAATTAAAATTGGGGTATAGATTAAAACAAAGAATTCTCAACAGAGGAATCTCTAATGGCTGAGAAGCACTTAAAGAAATGTTCAACATCCTTAGGTATCAGAAATATGCAAACTAAATTTACTATAAGATTCCATCTTATACCAGTCAGAATGGCTAAGATAAAAAACTCTAGCAACAGTTCATGCTGGCAAGTGTAGGGAAGGAGAATATGCCTCCATTGTTGGTGGGAGTGCAAACTTATTCAGCCACTTTAGAAATCAATATGGCAATTTCTCAGAAAATTGGGAATAGATCTATCTGAAGACCCAGCTATACTACTCATGGCCATATACCCAACATTCCACCATACCACAGGACATTTGCTCAGCTAGTTTCATAGCAGGTTTATTAGTGACAGCCAAGAACTGGAAACAACTTAGATGTCCCTCAACCAAAGAATGAATAAAGAACATGTGCTACATTTTCACATTGAAGTATTTTTCAGCTATTAAAAACAATGACATCATGAACTTTGAAGATTAAAAAAAAATGGAACTCAAAAAGATCATCTTGAGTTAGATAACTCAGTTCCAGAAAGACAAATATGGTATGCACTCACTTATAAGTGGATGTTAGCCATAAAGTAAAGAATAGTCATGCTATAACACACAGACCCCCAAAAAGCTAAGTATCAAAGAGGGCTCAAGGAGGGGAATGTAAATCTCACTAAAAAGGAAATAGAATAGAAATCATGGGTGGAGCCGGGCGTGGTGGCTCATGCCTTTAATCCCAGCACTCGGGAGGCAGAGGCAGGTGGATTTCTGAATTCAAGGCCAGCCTGGTCTACAAAGTGAGTTCCAGGACAGCCAGGGCTATACAGAGAAAACCTGTCCCAAAAAGCTCCCTCCCCCCAAAAAAAATCATGGGTGGACTGAGTGGATTTGGGACAGGATAGGAGAGGATGTGGGATGGGAATAGGAGGGGAGATGACAAAGGGAGAGAACAGTGGGAGAGATAACTGGAATAGTGGAAGAGTGGCATCTCTGGGAAAAGGTAGAACCTAGGGCAATGGAAACTCCAAGGAACATACTATGAGAGTGACCTTAGCTAAGACTCCTAGCAATGGGGGATATGGAGCCTGAACCAGTCATCTCCTATAACCAGGCAATACTTCCACTGGAAAGATTGAGACACCAACCTAGCCACAAAACCTTAGACACACAATATGCCCTACCTACAAGATGTGCTGGAGTAAAGATGGAGCAAAATTGAGGGAATGGCAACCCAATGACTGGCCCAGCTTGAGACCTATGCCATGAGAGGGATCCCACCCCTGACATTATTCATGGTATTCTGCTACACTAGACAGCAGCCTAGTATAAATGTCACCAGATAGACTTTACCCAGCTACTGATGGAAACTGATGCAGAGACCCATAGCCAGGTATTAGTCAGAGCTTGGGGAATCCTGCAGGAGAGCAGGGTAGGATAGCAGGAGCCAGAGGACTCAAGGACACCATAATAAAACCTACAGAATCAAATAACCTGGGACCATAGGTGCTCACAGAGACTGAACCACCAACCAGAGAGCATCCATGGGACTAAGGCCCTGGCACATATGTAGCAGTGGTGTCACTTTGTCTTCAGGTGGGACTCCTAACAATGGGGACAGGGTCTGTCTCTGACTGTGTTGTCTGCCTTTGGTACCCCCTCCCCCACTCCTTTAGCCTCTATAAGAAAAGATGCATCTAGTTTTAGTGCAACTGAATATCCCAAGGCTGACTGATATTCATGTGAGTATCCTTCAGAAAAGGAGGAGGAGTGTGTGGAGAGGACTGGGAGAACAGGAAGGAGAGGAAACTATGGTCAGAATGTAAAGTAAAAGAATTAAGTAACTAAAACAAACAACTAAAGAGAACCAAATTTTCAACACACAAGAGTGTGGGGGCATTTTATGCAATCCATAAGGCATTTATTTGTTCTGGGAGATACTAAAGAGGAAAGTCCATTTTGGAGGATATTTTATTTTATGGGGCATTTACATTTTTTAGACTTAAAAGTATAACAATTATGATGTAGATTATAAGTATTTATATAGGGAAATGTTCTTTTAGTGGAATAAAGAAATAACAACTAAGTTATAAACAACTGAAGGTCAAAAGCTTCAGTGAATATGTTCTAGGCTTTGTCTTTGAGTGTCAATAAATATTCAAAGTCATGTGACAATCTAAATTCAAAGAGGAAAGAATTATTATATATGTCTAGGCAAGTGTATCTTGACAACCTAGGTATGGAAACTGTCTACAAGGGGACAGATGCCATTTTGACTTATGTACATTGAGTCCCTGTCACAATGATTTGCTCTACCAATGTGGTAAAAGTACAACGACAAATTATTGAGGCTATTGGATTCCAATACTCAAGGAAAAAGAATGGGCCAGATATGGTCCAAAGGCAACAGTTATTCTGATTCTTGGTTTAGAAAACTGGATGCTAGTGAATCTGAGAGTGAGGCTTGGACATTAGCATCACCTAGGAAACTGTTAAGACAGTTGATAGGGCAAAATAATATTTTAAGCTGTCTCTGTGCATCTCTAGGTGAAATTAATGTTATTTTGAGATCCATTTTTGTAGGCAAGCAATAGCACAAATTGACTGATGAATTAACTTTATATTCATATTTCACAGTATTTGCTTCATAACAACCACAAAAGAGCACATTTAGAATGCATTTATATGTCTGGTTATTTAAAATCCATTTTTTTTGTGTTAATATTTCATAGTCTCTTATATGGGATGTCATAGTTCTCAGGTACCCTGATACCTAATGGACTATGAAAACCACTAATCTTTTAATGAAAAAAGCTCTTGAGATATCCTATGATCAATTAATTTGACCAAAGCAACATGTATATCCAGTTGAGAAAAAAACATTAATTCATACGGAAATCATTACGCCTCCTAAATAATCTTACACGCATGGGCTTGTTAAGGACTTGGCTATTCCAGGGATAAAGAAGAAAACATGGCTTGATAGAAAATACAATACTGGTGATAGTTTATGTTTAACAACTGAGTCTCATTTGCATGTATTCAGTTTTCTACAGTGATTGGGTGGAGTTTGGTTCTCCAGGTTCTGCAAGGTTTTGAAGAGTGATCACCAGGAATTAAGGACAGGAAGGAAGGAAAGTGGAGAAGAGGGGAAAGGGGGGAAATGGAGGCTTCTGTCATCTACCAACCAAGCATTCCTGTGTTCAGGATGTTCATATCCACTGAGAGACAGTGGGGAAAGTCAGCAGGTAGCACACAGCATGGAACTCCTACAAAACTACCTAGATAGTAGACGCTAGCTCACAGAGTGGTGTACAGATTGATGAGTGGACTTCTGGGCTATGCGGTACCTAGAATCGAATAGATTTTTCCATGGGATTTTTTTTCACCCAAAAGTCAGAAATCCTCATTAAATATTTCTGAAAAAATACGAATTTGAGTCAAAGAGAAAAGAGGCTTATAGCTGATGTGTGCACTGGCACGTAGGGTGAGGAAAGTTAAGTCAAATGAATGCTCTAAAGAGTGAAATAGGGTTCCTTCATACTAAGAGAGTCATGCTATTATCACTGTTGTCTTTGTGTTGTGGTCCCAACCATATATCTTTGTCATTAACAGGATCCAGTAGGCTACCCTACCACACTCCCACATTTATCTTCTTATTGCTGCCCTTCAGGAGGTGGAAAGCATTGCTTTTATGACTTCATGGGGGACTGTGATCTGGTCTTTGCCTGGCAACAAAGCTCATCTGGATCAGAAGGACAGAATCTCCTTAATCCTCTTTTGGAATGTCTAGATTATTTTTTCATTCAATTCAATTTTTCATTCAACTCCATTTTGAAACAGGAATTCAAAACTCTTCTCAATGCAGAGAAATCATCCTATGTGTTTGGACTATACAATAACAGTGAGTAAATGCCTGGGGGAAATGGGCAGGCTGCCTCTCAGGTGTCCTAGCAAAGTAGCATTCATCACTCCAGTGAAACCACCACTGGAAGTCCACCTTTAACTTGGGCCCAAAAGAAGTCTCAACCCATCAATCAGAAAACATTCACAGAGTGTCTACTATGTGCAGGCTCTGTATTACCTACTTCAAGAGACAAATGTGCTCACTAAGAATGGCAGTTGCTATCTTATACTGAGTAAGACTTGTCACAGGTTTGAAATAATCAAAGTCTATCTGATAAGCATATTCACTCCATGTGGCCAAACTACATGGGAAACCAAATTATAATTAGACTCTCTCTCTCTCTCTGTGAATGTATAATGAGAACTAGTAAAGGAGTGAGGCTGGGTACTTGAGGTCTATATGATCAGAATACACTCTCCAGGTGGGCCAGTTTACATGAGGAGTTAAATAATGATTAGAAGGTGTTTGGTGAGAAGAGAATCAGAAAAGCAGCAGAGGGGCTCATCATGCATTCAGCAACACAGGACAAATCAGTGAGAGATTATGTCATAATTTAATGAACAATATAAAGGAAGCTCAAAAGCTGAGCTTGCCACGGGCTGGTCAATGGACAAGTGGCCCTGGGTATCTGCTTTCCATCTCCTCCTTTTTTAAGATTCTGTGGCATGATAGTCAGTGTAAGCATCATGTTGAGAGCATTTTGTGTACTTTCATGCTCATGATCCTTCAACACTGCTGCATTTTCTCTATAGCTCATTTCCTTTATTTTATTGATATTCTGAAATAGGGTCTCACATAGCCCATGATAGCTTCCTACTTTCTATGCAGCCAAGATGACACTGAACTTCTGATTTTCCTACATTTTCCTCCCAAATTTCCAAACTCACGGGCAATTATTAAGAAGAAAGCATTCCTTGTATTTTTCTCACACTCTTCAAATATACTTTTCCAGTCTCATCTTGTTCCTTGACATTCATGCAGACCCTTATGACAGAACCTCCATCCCTCTGCTTACTAGGATGTGCTCTTGCTAACTTAAAGTGATCCTACATTTGATACAGATCAATATGCTTATTTTCATCATTATCTTACTTAGTCATACTGCCATAGCACACTTTGTTTCTGTATTTGTACTTCTGAGGATCATTCTGGATGCTTCCTTCCTTTTTCTCCTCTTATCTCAGAAGTAGCCTGTGAAGGTGTCATGGCTTCTCAGGAATACAGTGTGATTGCCATTTATCATCCAGTGTCCGTTCAACAGGAAGACTTTCTATCTGCCCCTGCCTGCACAGCTCCAGAGACCTCCTTATTGGCTGCCCTGTAATACCCCCTCTCCTGAGTTCCAAACATACATAGAGGATTTTCATTCAAGGCAAATCCAGTCATGTGTTACTTAACTTACAATCTGGTGGTTTCCTATTGCACTCAGAAACAGAGGGATTCATTCTCATGGCTTGTATACAGGCTAACCCCAGAGCAGTTTCAGATAATGCTGCTAGATAAATGGAAGGCTATCCCTCTCAATGGGACAGAACTAATGATACAGGATCTCACTGTGTAGCTCTGGCTATCCTGGAATTCACTGCGTAGACCATGCTGGCCT
>NC_034592.1:124659283-124704283 GCF_900095145.1 Mus pahari | reverse complement strand
ACAGCTTTGTGTTGTTCTCTGTCTTAATCAGATAAGCTTCTGTCTGCAAGGCTTGACAATCCATTCAGAGATCCATAACTGGTGAGAGTGCTAACAGTGAGTGGCTGTTGAGTGTTTAGTCCTAAACTTGTAATCTCTTCCACTTCCTTTAAGGCCCAGGGAATAGCTGAAGGGAGGAGAGAAAGCACAGAAGAGCTGGAGGATGGAGGTCACACTTGTGGTTGGCCCTGTTCCTTTGGGCTCTGCAGTGAGTCAGCCTAACATGAAAAACTTGCATGACAAAGGGAAATTGCTTTCTTCATACATGGGAAGAAAAAAACAGAAGAGACCGTTTCCAGTGGCCCAACTTCCTTCCACTAGGCCCACTGCACTACCACCTCTCTGAATCATACTCTTTCACCCATGAGCCTCTGGGGGACTCAGACTATAGTACAGTCCTTCATATTAGATATCTAAGAGACCACCTTAAACTTGGTTGGGAAAAGTATAATACTCTGTATATTTTTAGGATAAAGCACGACCATCATTTGTGTAAGAGTCATATCGATCACTGCTATATACAACCAATTTTGAGCATTTTGATTACTTATATGTCCATTTGAGACATCTTCCAACAGTCATGTGTTCAGTTGTCTCATTTGTTTTTCACACATGGGTAGATATATTACAGTGATTGAAATGAGCTTAACCTGTCCCAGTGAAGTCACTTCACCTGTCCCCCAAATGGAATTCATTTTCTAAAGTTATGTTCAATGCCTTATACGACTCCATATATTGCTTTGTGTTGAATTATTAAAAGGCCATTTGAACCCTGAAATCTTCAATGTTCTATAGTCATAGGCACCTTAACAATGTGCTTCTTGATTTGTCTTATGCTTCTGCTTCTGTTCAAAAAGTGAAAAGCTTCCCCCTATTCAATGAAGAAATTATGGCATATCATGCATTTAGAGGAAAATAATGACAGAGAGATGTTTGACCTCGTCTGTCTTCCTGTTGACTTTGGTAGTTTTCTCTGACTTTTCTATGTGTTTCTCATGTGCCAAGCACTGAGCAAAGGACTATGGATAAAGTGGTAAATAAGATACATACTTTGAACTGTGAAGGAGCCACGGGAGTACCAGAATCAAGCAAGGTCGAATTCATCTGCTTTGATATTGATTGACAAACACTCTGTTCATAACAGTTCATGCCAATTTCTTAGCAGTATGAAAAAGACCAGCAAGCTGAGACGTTCTCAGAAGGCTGAGAAAGACCACAGGCACCTTTCTAGAACAGTCTCACCTTGACGAAGTAGTGTGATTACAAAATGATTAACCAGGTGAAAACCGAAAGCAGATCCAAGTGTAACAGAACAGCTCAATATTTACCACCTTAAAGTTCTACTCAGTCTCCTAACAAGGCCTTTCTCCAGCATGGATGCTCATTTCCTGGCGCAGAGAGTCACTCACCCCTTTCTACGGTCTTTGGAATTGTGGGTGCCAGAGACAAAATGAGAACAGCTCAATATCAATCCTCTGTACCCTATCTCCTCTTTAAATGTCAGAAAATATAGATGCTTGAGGTGCAAATTTAACTAGTGTTTTAAATTCTGTGGTGAAACATGACTACTAATCAGGAGGAACCCATTCATAAATCTGGGTGCTTCCCTCTATGCAGGACATTTATAATATATTTATAATTGTATATTAGAGCTCACATATCACTGAGTCTCTATTTTATTAATGACCCTTATACCACCAGTGAGAGTAATAATAATAATATTACTCATTATGATTTACTTTTAAAAGCAGCTATTTTTCTTGAGGGAATTGCATAAACTCTGGTGTTCCTTTTGTTAAAATTTAATAGAGCTTATGAATCATTGCCTCAGGGAATGTGACTGGTTTCCTCCTGTTACAAAGAAATGGATCCTTTTCATCCCTTTGCACCTAAATAATAATGGTATGTATAACCTAAAACACATAAACATGTGTGTTCACTCTTTCCTTCTAAGCCAGGCAATAAAATTATGTCCAGACTTTAATTTTAAAATACCCTATCTTCGCAATGGTGTTCATATTGTCCCCCCACAGAGCACATATTCCCACATACACCATGTAAGAGAAAATTTGCAATTCATGACTTCTAATTCAGCCCACAGAAAAATGTCCTTTTGATAAGTCCTCACTTTGAAAAATCTCTACTTGAACTGTTAAAACCTCATGGATTGGCCTTTTACTAAACCTGGATATGGATCAAAACTCAAAATGAAAGTTCACTTAAAATGAACTCCCTAGGGTGGTCCGGAAGTGGTTAAACTGGCAATACACAATGTCACATATGACTGTGGGAGTCATCAGGGCACTTCACATGGCAGTGCTATTTCATTCTAATCAGAGGTATTTTCCATTATCATTTGAAAGGATCTCTGCAGAAGAGACTTCAGAATGTCATTTTGCACCATCTAATATAGCCTGTGTCTTGCCTACTCTTTGACTTGGTCATAGAGTTCAAGTTTTCCCCTAGACAAGTTGGTCCCTGAATTCAATTTCTCTCACAGAGTGAGCAGGGCCATATGTCTGCAGTGAGCATGAGAGATCACTTTTTCCTGTAGGAGACCTGGAATAGACCATTATTTTCTAGAGGTTAAAATATTGATGTCTTTAGAATAGGAAGGAGTGGAAATAAGAATAAAGAAAAGAATATAAATAGAGAGATGAACAGTTTAAAATGGAAGTTATCCGTGGGTCATCAAATTACTATTTTCAATTTAATGGTTAAAATAAAAACGATAACGACAAGTTAAAGGAAAGACAATCACTTGCTAAGATGATGTAGATGGGTGGTGACATGAAGACAGGATTTATCTGTCTACTTATACAGAGTTATTTTAATTTTCCAATAATTTAAAATTACTTTGAAAATATTTTCTATTTCCCAATGAGCTATAAAAATAATATTAAGTGGGAATTACCATTTTGGATATTTCTGAAATAATTTCCAGCATGTTATTGACAAAGAGATTGAACAATTCATTCTAGCAATGCTTTGTTGAGGAAAGGCGCTTAACTGCTGTATTTTAATACAAAAGATTGCCCAAAGAGGCGTTGCATTATACAGTAAGTGCCATGAAAAGATTAACTACTATGCAGGCAGCACCTCGAGCAGGGAAACTCAATGATTTCTATATAAAGCTCATAAATGAAAGTGTTCATTTATTCATGATATTCTAACACATCTAGAGCTGTTTTTCTATGGCAAGCAATGCAAGGCTTTTCGGTTGTATGCTATTACTTAAAATATTTGAAGAAAACTATTCATCAGTCTCTGGTTCTATTATTATACCCAAGCACAGGTTAATTACTACCTCCTGGGGTCATTTTTTTTAAGCAGGAAATTTCTAATGGATATCATGCTAGAAAAGATATGACTTACAATTTTTAAAAGAAAACTAGTGTGGATTATTTCTAGAATGTAAGTGACAAAAGAAAGCAAGCAAGCAAGAAGGAAGGAAGGTGGAAAGAAGGAAGTTAGAAAGAAAAGGCAGAGACAGTCAAGTTCAACTCATTTTCACTAATAGTGCTATTAGTTTCAGAGACCGGTCACTTAATATCCATCATAGAAAGAGAAACAGAATGTCATTAGTCACCGAGTTCCTGAAATCAAGCAGAGAGTTACAGAAAAGAGTCATATTATCAACAGCCAAATATGATAAGAAAATACAATGTTGAACTTGGTTTTTGGTCAAACTCCATCTCTATGACCAGCCATGCCTCATGTGGAGTAAGAAATCCTCTTATTGGCTTCAAACACTCAACAAGTAGTATACAAGCATGCCCTATGCTACCTATGGTCAAAGGTTCAGAAAAATCTTGGTGTTGTGACTTTGTCTTATTCTTGTCGGCCCCAGTCACCTTTACTGTAATGCCATAGATTGCCCTATAGCAGATTCAGGTGTTCTTATGACCTCTCTGGGATTTCAATACATCTCTTCTGGTTAATTGGCATTTCCTTATGTCATGTGGACAAGATATAACTGCATCCATGTTATCTTTTTACTTCATTCAAAGAAAATCGAAACATTCATAAAACACTCAGATATTTAAAAATGGCAGAAACATGGGATTTTTTTTTCGCCTTGCTTTATAATGTCTCAGAACTTAGACTTTTTTTTTTTTTTTAATGTGCTTATCTCCTTTTATTATGGGAGCAGGCATCCTGCTCTGAGGGAGGCAAGTCGAACTTGTCCTTTTATGGGGTGGAGATACTTTAGGAACTACTTCACCAGACTGACACAGTACATGCTAGGTACATGTTATCATTACAGCGAAATGCCATGATAACACAGTTCCACAAAGATGATGACAGTGCTGACACCTGTACAGGTGCTGTTCAAATGAAATGCCACCGGGGCCTGCCACCTAGGGAAAGATACAAGCAAATGGCCAAAATAATATGAAACAGCATTGACATTTCTTAAACCTGAAAACTGTTCTATATTGATGGGAAGAAGTATGCCAGAAATTGAAACAGGAGCCCTTATAATTCCAGTTTTATTCTATTACACACCTCATGTTTCATCCAGACTTACATAGAACATTCACTATGCCACTTTGATTACTTCAAATGAGAACAAGAAAAGCTATAGAATGGCTGCAAGATAGTCAAGATGGCCTTACTCTTCCTGAACATATCTTAATATTGGCACTCTATTAGCCATCTTCTCTCTCTGGCTCTTCTGCTCCTACAAGGGGCACTTGTGTATGATGTGAAAAGGAGCACTGATTTGTTTACATGAAATGCTAAACAAATCAGGCCATGCCTCACTCAGATGTCACAACTGACATAAATAGATTGACCATATCCATCTTCCACTTCATTTCCATTTTATTTTATCTTTAAGGAAAATAAAATAAAGCTTATGCTCTCAGAGCTGCCTATTGAAAGACTAAACCAGGGCTGTCACTAGATTTTTTGCATAGCTCTGTTTTCCACTTGTTTTTAGGCCATCCTGCCTTTGAATAGCACTTCATAGTTCATTAGTCACTCCTGCATGGTCTCAAAGATTAAAACCATGGCATCAGCTATGGAGAAAGGGAAAGAAAAGAACAGCTTAAAATTTATCAACATGTCCCACTATTATGATGCTATGAATGATCTGTTTCATTTTAATCATAGGTCTGTATTGCTATGGATCAATCCCATGACCAAAACGCTAAAAACTTCTTCATATGAAGAACATCTCCAATGGCATCTTAAATCAAGAGTGTTTTTTCTGGAACTGGAGGCACACAGCCAGTTTTCCACTTCTAAATGTTTGCTTCCTTGCATATCTACAAGAGCAATCTCAGGCTCCTGGTATATGAGTGGCAGCCAGTCAAGGTTGCATACAACTTGCTCTGTCGTCCAGCAGTTCTCAACCTGTGGGTCATGACTCCTTTGGTCATAACCCATATCAGATATTCACATTATGGTTCTTAACAGTATAAAAATTACAGTTATGAAATGAAATAATATTATAGTTAGGGTCACCACAGCATGAAGAACTGTATTAAAGGGCCTCAGAATTAGGATGGTTGAAAACTGCTGATGGACAGTTGTTTATTCTATTTCCCTCTTAAATTTGTGATTCTATCAAATCATAAGACAAGCCAATTGTCCTGGCAAGCGTGTCCCTAGTCTTGCCTCATTTGCATAATTTTTCAGCCTCAGAGACTTGATAAGAAAGGGAGGAAGCTCAGCAGGATCCTTATGAAACTTAACCCAGGGAGAACCCTACCCTGAGCTCTGTGCTCATAGATGCGCAACTCATCTGACTCCCTTTGAACAGTACTGCTGACCACGCTTTCCCTTTCAGTCAACTAAAAGCATTGCCACCAAAGAGACAGACGGTCCAATGGCCACGGGAAACCCTATGGCTATTCATCTCTCAGAGACAAGGAGGGCGGGAGAGAAAACAGTGAACAGAGTGTCAATGTATTGGCAGGGAAGGACTTGTCCTCCTTGATGATTTTCTGTAGCACATATATGACGTTAGGTGCTGGATTTCCCTATCAATTCTGCTTATGAAACGTCATAGTTTAAGTAGAAATATGATTCTTATATTGGTAGAAAAATGAATGACTCCTTATGTTACTGTCACTTAATAAGCTGCCGTAATGCTTAGAGGTTTGAAAATACAATTTTATTTTCTCATGCATGAGGATAAAGAATCTAACTAGCATATCTAGGGACACATGAAGTGCCACACCTACACTGGCTCTCTGGGTCACAGGTCTTAGGGATAAGCTCTACAGTCCTGCAGCACAAACTTCCCCATATTCTGTGATTTTTTTTCCTTCTTTTTTTTCCTCAAATTTTTATTAGGTATTTACTGCATTTACATTTCAAATGCTATCCCCAAGGTCCCCTATACCCTCCCCCCTGCTCCCCTACTCACCCACTCCCACTTCTTGGCCCTGGTGTTCCCCTATACTGGGGCATATAAAGTTTGCAAGACCAAGAGGCCTCTCTTCCCAATGATGGCTGACTAGACCATCTTCTGCTACATATGCAGCTAGAGAGACGAGCTCTGGGGGTACTGGTTAGTTCGTATTGTTGTTCCACCTATAGGGTTGCAGACCCCTTTACCTCCTTGGGTACTTTCTTTAGTTCCTCTATTGGGGCATTGTGTTCCATCCAATAGCTAATTGTGAGCATCCACTTCTGTGTTTGCCAGGCACTGGCATAGCCTCACAAGAGACAGCTATATCAGNGTCCTTTCAGCAAAATCTTGCTGGCATGTGCAATAGTGTCTGCGTTTGGTGGCTGATTATGGAATGGACACCGGTGTAGGGCAGTTTCTGGATGGTCCATCCTTACATCTCAGCTCCAAACTTTGTCTCTGTAAGTCCTTCCATGGGTGTTTACTTCCCAATTCTAAGAAGGGGCGAAGTGTTCATATTTTGGTCTTCGTTCTTCTTGAGTTTCATGAGTTTAACAAATTGTATCTTGGGTATTCTAAGTTTCTGGGCTGATATCCACTTATCAGTGAGTGCATATCCTGTGAGTTCTTTTGTGATTGGGTTACCTCACTCAGGATATTCTGTGATTTTTAAGCAAGACTCAAGGTAAAGAGACTAGGGAAGTCATGAACCCGGAGAGCTGTAGTTCATGAGGTGACCAGTAGGAGGCAGTGCAGATGGAGTCTGAACACAAGCTGCTTAGAACAGTTCTTCTTGGACTCTTCCTTTCCTCACCCCACCCCTCAGCCATATTTGTGTATCTTGCTCAACGGTGTGTGAAAGCCAGCTCATAAAGGTTGATTCTATACGTCTCTTCTGCTCTCTATTCATCGACTTCAGTTTGAAGCTTGGATATCAGTCATGTTGGGAGAATTTGCAGCAAACAACATTGATAAACAATCCGAGTAAGCGATGGCTTACTGTACCTTTTCTTGTTGTTTAGACACGTCACAGTACCTGGCTCACTCTACTCCCTGTCGACCCTGTTTCTCATGTGTGCAAAAGAAGTGAGAATGTTGACAGGGTTTTCCTCACGGGAGGCAGGATCTTTACATAGAGAGTTGCACATGGAGCTTTCTTATAGTCTAATTGGATTTAAAATTCTAGCCTCACTCTCTTCTACCCATATTCAGAAGCAAGTTACTTAAGCATTCTCAAATAAAATAAAAACCAATAATAAAACTACGAACGTGAAGTAAATTGAAATTTATATTGAAAACGTAGCACAAAGTCCTGAAGGCTCAATCCTGTAAGTTCAGACCCTCTCTCCAAGAACATTTCCCCTCTTTGATGGTGGGGTTCAAAGCAACATGGAAGACAATGAGACAGAAGTTTGGGGGCTGGGATCTGTGCCAAACACATCATGTTGAGATCTCTTCTCGCCCTGCAGCTATTTTCCAGAGTGGCGGCAGTAGGTGCAGCCAGTGACTTGGAGAAGCAGGCATGGTGGCCAGCCTTTGCTGCAGTGCTGGCTGGACCTACCTTCATGGGGACATTGTGTAAGTGATAGTAGCACTTGCCAAGAGGACTCCCCTAACACCGCACCCTGTGCCTGCGGTTCTTCTGTTACTGATTCATTTACTCAAGTTGGCCCATCTTACTGATCTTACTGGGGTTGTCCTCTAAACGCTTCCTAGGTATTTTTCTTCTAGCATGTATGAGACGGTGCACACAAGGATTTGCTTACGTATAGTAAAAGTTAATGCTTTATAAAAGGTTCATGAGAGTTATATGTTCATAAAAACCTATTAATAAAATCATCCCAAAATAATACAAAATATTTTCTCAATGAGAGATTTTTTTTTGGCCTGTAATATTTACGTGTCACATGTCACAGAGACATGTTTGCATGAAACTCACTGTACATATCAGTATGATGGACAATTACTTTTAAAACCCATAATTGCAATCTTGAAGTAGTAGCATGGGCCAAATGTTACAAAGTAACCCATCATAATTTTATATTGTTCAGATCGTTAGTGCTCACTTAAATGTTTGGCCCAGACTGTACCCCTTCAAATGGAGAGATGTAATACATCTCTCTCACCGTCTTCACTGTCTTTAGTTGGTGTTAAACCTGGAACTGAATTTTCATATATGCTTCAGTGTTTGAGCTCAGCATCCAGTCGAAGGGCAGAGAGAAACAACTACTCATGAAAAATAAGTAAGGTCTGCAGCATCTCAAATTATAAACTTATGACTCTGATACACAGGCTGTAAAATGCTGAACAGAAGCCAAAAAATGTCACTTGAAATGACTTGTTTTTGAGGGAGCTGCTTGCATTTAGCAAGATACATGAAGTTCTCAGGGCAAATACAATGCAAAATGTTAAAATACAATAAAATAAAGTGAAATATGCAGTTTTGACTGCTCCCTGAATATAAAAGAGCTGTGCTTTTGATTATTTTGACTAGAGGTGGGTGGCAGGGCTATATGCTGAGTTTCTAAATTAAATTTCAGTCCCATGGGCATTTGAAAAATATACGACCGATCTGAAAAAAAGGACTTGGTTTTTGGTTCAACTCTTTATAAAAGTACGAAAGAAAAACAGATTTCTGGATTTTAGCCCACAATAGCAATCTAACTTGCTAGAAACACTGTGGCTTTATAATCAATATTTGCATGGGCATTGCCTGTCTAAATTGATTTTTAAGTGGAATGTTCAAATGCATGACGCACATCACTCTTAATCATTGTTAAAATGAAAGCCAGGAACATTCGTTAGAAGGTTCTGGTGTCATGTTTATATAGCTTTTGTGGAAGCAAAGAAGAAGATGCAGCTTTCTTTAATAAAAGAGGAATAAAAAGTGGTGCAAGCAGGTTTTTTTTTTTTTTAAATGGATTTAAAGTGAAAGAAATCTAACCTGAAAGTTTTTACATAATCAAATACCAACCAAGTCTAAAATGAGCACAGGAAAGAAAGTCAAACCATCAAATTGCTTCCTTACCGGAATAACATACAAACTAGGTTATTACCAGTTTATACACAACAAGGGAAAGAGATGGACACACATATGAGTGCTTTGCTAACCTAATTAAAGGTTTGTGGATACACACATTTGCAGAGGCTCAAGTTTCCTTTCCAAGCTCCACTGTGATAATGAACCTACACAGAGGCCTGACCACTTAAAATGTCATTGCTGCCACAAGAGGTTACGAGTTTGTCCTTAGTGAACTCTCATGGGTTATGTAACAAAGATAACTTCCATTCTAATGACTGTCCACACACTTTTAAAATAATGGGCCTTGCAAGACTGTAACAATTTCCAGTCTTTTAGCGAGCTTCGATGTGTTTTATCTTAATAAAGTGTCTTAGTCACATACTGCATCAGAAGGCAAATGAATGAATCATCTTGAGGGATATGGATTCACGTTGGATGCTACAGTAATTCTTGCCACATTGAAGATTTTTTTTTTAAATTGTTTTTAAGAGAGATACTCATGTTATATTCTTAAAGATACAGCTTGGGAAGCCCAATCGAAGTTAACTCATTGGATAACTCCTAGGGTTCAATCTATTTGGCATTCTAGAGTCAAAGATAACAGTAGATTAATAGTTTAATTAAATATGTTAGATACCCTGGGTATTGTAGCTATTATACCTTTGACCTCATGGGAGACTATCAGAACTGTAAGGGAGATGAAAACTGAGGTTACATATTTATGCTGGCAGCTGACCTGAAAAGTATACCAAGCAAGCTGTACTGTAATTAACCAAAAGATCCAGTAAATTATGAGATCAATAAAATATCCTAGGTGCCATAGTTTGAAGAACTAGTTAGTACATTCCTAATTTATAGGCATAAGCTTTCAGGGCTTGAAAGGAAGATAAATAAAAGTGCCTAGATAAAAAAAATAAAGCATGCATGGTTGACAATTCTGAAATATGTTTTTTACAGCTAATGAGGAGGCAAGTGTGCATTTTGCTGCATGCTTTCATATCTAGAGCAGGGTAAAACACTAAAACCAGTGTGCATGTGCCTCCATTTCCTATAAGTCCTCAGAAACCGAATTAATTACTACTTGTCAAAAGTGGGAGCTTCCTCTGCTATAAAACCAAAAGTAATGGCGAGGTCATGGATGACTTAGGCCCTACTGCAAGCATCCGTGTTCTCTATTTGGGAAAAGTACTGCATGCCTTTAAGTATTCAATGTATATAATTAATTTGTGTTAGATATTATGGAATATTCAAACACACACACACACACACACACACACACACACACACACACACACACCCTTATATTCAAGAATACATGCATAGTCCCTCAAACAAGTACACATTATCAACAGATATTGTTGAGCTATATACCATTTGAAGACCACAAGGATTCAAAACGGGAAATTCAAAATTTGGTGAGGAGAAAAAAAGGGTGGCAAAAATATTTCAGTTCAAGGGTGTTAATGATTATTATGGCAAAATGTCACAATTTATGTGGAGTCAGAGAATGTCTTCCAGATGAACTTGGCAGGGAGGTCAAGAAGAGGATGGGACAGATGGGTTAGGATCTGATAAGCATAATGATACCTTATTATTTAGTTATTAAACCATTTAAAAGGGTTTCCAGGTCCCCATAAGCACAAATACCTCCTCCCCAGGCTTCTTCTCCCCTGAATCCTGCCTGATTCATCTGCATCCTACTTTCTCAGCTCCAGGGAACCCTCTGGGGAGGCCTATTGTCTCAGTTACTGTTCTATTGATAGGAATCAACACCAAGACCAAGGCAACTCTTATAAAAGAAAGGATTGGGGGTCAGAGGGGGCTTGCTGACCGTTTCAAAGGGTTGCTCTACATCACCATGGCCAGGAGCTTGGCAGCATAAAGGCAGGCATGGTGCTGATGCAGTAGCTGAGAGCTTTACATCCCGATTCACAGGCTGTGTGGGCCTTCCATTGTCTTCTGAAATCTTGAAGCCTACTCTGAGATGACACACTTTCTCTAACAAGTCCACAACTCTCAGACTTTCCGAATAGTTAATCAACTGGGAAACACGCAAGATTCTATCAAGTCACCATACCTTTTATGACTCCTCATCTAAATTTAGTTTTAAATCCTTCTCCCTCCTCTTCCCATTTTATCCCATGCAATGTAAAATTTTGACCATAGTCTGTATTTATCATTGTTTTTCCAATGATCATTTTCATTACTCAGAGCAGTGCCTAGACCACCTGGGTAAGCATCAACTAAGAGCTGGTTAGAAATGGAAAAGTTCTACCCTCATGGCTTGCCTTACTTAGTATGGTCTAAAGAGTTAATAAGAGTTAACACATGCAAATTAAAAACAAGGACGATATTATCTAGCTCTTTTTCATTTCAATGTAGTTACTATAATTCATTTACAGAGAGTCCAGTTAGCATTAATTACCATTAGAGAGCAGGCATTCTTTCACCACACTTCCCGTGCTCAGTGGCACCTGCAAGCTGTAGCACCTGACACTTGGTACATTGTAGGTACAGAGCATTCTTTTAGAAGCAGACATCCCACTAGATAAATTACACTGTCCAGACATCAGCAACGAGGCTGTTATGCCTTTATTTCAGTCATCTGCAGTGCCTGGAACACTGAGGAAAGGTGTGCCGAGTCTTTCTTAGGTATAACAAACAAAGATTTGGCAAAGTATCTGGCTCACAACAAAGTACCAAGTAAGGGTAATTTCCCTGTTAGATGTGCTCTTCAAACTATATCTGGGATCTGGATCATGAGAGGTTGATAAGACAGGCCAGAAACTAGCAAACCTGCCCCTCTTTATTATGCCTTTCCCTGAAGAGAGGGTCTGGGGTTTAGAATGGCCATTGTTCATACTTCTGAGTTAGCCATCCTCTTTTATATTTGTATAGCTGAAGAGTTGCTATTTCAGCCTATCTTAGTAGCTTGATTTTTCAATCTACTAATGAGTTTCTAAGAAAAATAATTAAGAATTATTTTTAAATGAATAATTAAATATTTAGAACTTTCATAGGATAATTCTCAAAAAAAAAAAAAACACAACTCAAGAAGTCATCTCAATAAATGTGTGCTGTTTTGTGATTGTTTGTTTGTTTGGAAGTGGGTACAAATCTGGGTATCTAATGTAGTGCTTCATGCTTGCCAGGTTAGCACTCTACCTTTGAGCCCTACCCTCAGCTTCTTTTTTGATAAAATAAAGGATGGCATAACAACGCCTGTACTTAGAAATGCCAAAAGGAGGGTTGAAGTCAGAGATCAACAGGACCTGTTTACTCATCTTTCAGTCCTGATCGCCTGTATCAGTTATATGTGATAGAAATGGAGAGGCCAAAAACTTCTTGTTCCTGTTCTTCCAAGTCATTCCCTCTAAAAAGAGCAGGGACCTTCTATCTCAGTCAATGTCAAGATGCAAGTCCTTGGCTTTGATTGGGAATCAAGTTATCTCTAATGAAACTCAAGAGTCTCGGGGGATGTATGACTTTGTCTGGACTTGAGTCATGTGCCCATTTCTAAAGCCATTTTATCTGAAGAACAGAGTGAGACTGAGAATGGTTTGCAGATACCCATCACAAGTGTTATTGTCACCAGGGAAAGTGAATGAATTCCAGGAGAAAAAAAAAAAAGAGCTTCATGTCTCTTACCTTCCTTCAAGACAAAGAGACAAGAAAACCTAGTACTATGTGTTCATGCATTTGTGGGTAAAACATACTTGATTTTGTAACTGAACTAGAATGTATAACCAGCCTTAGTATTTAAGGACAATCAAGGGATGTGTAAGTACTAGACATGGGAAATGAAGAACTTCTCATTTAAAGCTAAGGCCAACTACAATGAAAAGTCATTAAACTGTCCATTCTGTCATCTATGCAGAAAACATTTATAAACACATAGTTTCAAACCCCTCTAGGTCCAAAGGAGACTTGGCTTCGGGGATCCTGGGTAAGCTTTGCCATTTCCTTGTGATTTAATTAGCTTAGTGAACCCTGGATCTTTCCCAGCCTGTGTCTGTTTGATATACTTGGTCAGAGACTCAGGTTACCAACAGGTTTCTCTATCCCTGCAGGAATGATTTCTTTACAAAATACAATTTTGTTAACTCTCTGGGACAATATTTTCAGTTGACAAGGCACACTGGGACCAAATGAAATAATTCAGTCCAATAATTCATTGTAAAGTACAAGCCAATGCTCTAGCCATGGCTGCAAATGTTCAGAATCTAATTTTGAGACAAGGAGTTCACAGGATCAACCACACTTCCCATTATTACTCACAGATTCCATGCCTAGGTATTCATTCCACCACAAAGCAGGGGATGGATCCACTGTGAGGCTTTGTAAAAATTAATGCCCTCTGATTCCACTTCTACTTCATCGTATCGATGAAAGTTTCAGAAATGCCATGGATTAGGAAAACATAATTTTTCACAGTCTCAGGGCAGTAGAGTAGAGAGGAGATCTAGATGCCAGCTAGTCACTGTTTTCAACTTTTTATCTCATGGGGGTCTATGGGCACAACACAATGGAGGCCTTGTCTCAATAGATGAAAAGTTCCTTGGTCCATCACCCTCCCATTAACTTCAGCATTCAGAGATGAACGTTTTTACTTTTAGCATTTCATCTAAGATTGTTTTACAATAAAATATAAAGAGAATACATATTAAGAGAGTAGAAAAACTCCAGCCAGTTTATGAAATCCATTGAAGAAATGATGAAGATGGACTTAAATCAAGTAACTTCCATTCACTAAATGAATGGAAGACCAAGGAATTGAAAGCATGTGGTATATGCATTACTTGTGGTAGAAAGAAACAAACCTTAAACACTATAGTTCAAGAGATACCTCCAAGAAAGTCAGCAGTTATCTCTGGTCAATTCCTGGAGGGCTATCAATGTAAACTGGCTATTTGCTTGCATATTCTTTGACTTATCTATCTATACTCCTACTGAAATTCTATTTCTCTTTTAAAAATCTGTGTCCCAAAAATGCCTCTAGACTAATGACTTATTTCAGTTGCTTTATGTAACACATAGTATGACAAGCCTTTTTGAGGCTTGACTAATAAAAGCCTCTGCTAGAGGTGGGCTGTAAACTGGCCCATCAGGCTGGACCACTGGGCTGGTTGTATTTCCTGCTGTAATTTCCCTTTGGCTAAGTGAAGAGTTAAAGGGATTCTTTATGCAGAGTAGACTGTGCCCATTGTCTCCCAACTTGATCATGATGCCAGGAGGAACTGAAGGTAGGATTTGAAAAGCAGTGCCCACTCCAGCTCCACTCTGATGCTCTTAGGAGGCCATTTCTCTTTCTGTGGTGATTATGCCAATGGCCACAAAAGTCTTTTCTGTTGCACTCATATTCTTGCAAGCTGACATCACATTTTCTTCCACCAACAATTAGGCAAATGTTTCAGGAGCTAACAGGATGAAACTAAAGTTTTGGAGTGTACTCTCTACTGGACTTTGTCTTGTTGATTCCAATACTTGAGTATTATGGGAATTATTTCAGCTAGTGTGTTGAAGATGAAAGGCCAAATGAGAGACTAAAATGAGAGACCAAGGGCAAGAGAAATAAAGGGTTCTGGCCAACACACTAGATGCAGAGCTAAAGCTCAGTCACTGACAGCCAGCTGAGCAGCTGATAAACTATCACCACAGGGCTTAACTTGGCAGGATAGTTGATCCAGCCTGATCGGCCAGGTCACATGATCAAGAAAAGGCTTCATGTTAGAAACTTATAACTGTCTTTGGTAATATAATAAGATGAAAGTTGTGTCCTTTTATTCTCTTAAGACAGTGCAGATCTTTAGATTTCAGATAAAAGGTGATAAACACTCACAAATGATCCCATGACATCTTCAAAGCCATGCTATCAAATATCCATAACTAAACGTTTGGCCTCCAGACTTTCTTTCAAATTCTTCATCACACCTTGTAACACAGAAGAGGATATTCAAAGTATGGACTGAGAAGAAACAGAGGGCTGAATCTGGGTTCTGTAGTCTAGGATTCACTTTTTCCAAGGCATATTTTGTCCATATGTACTTAATTCCAAACTGGAATATTCAGCTGGAAGCTTCTAGAAGTTTTAAGAAATGTTTCCAATTTATGTGGGACACTGATATAAAAAGTAAATTGGCAATAAGGTAGGGGGAACTTTTGCCTGGTAAAGGACCTGCAATATGTAAAATACAAAAATTATAGGCAAAAATAAAATGAATTCCTTTGGAGACTGTGAGATCTCTAGAGATCCAAGGTTGGTGGTAGATTTGACATATACCAGGTTGGAGGTTCACAGGTCCACATGAACAGTCAAGAAAGTACTTGTTTCTGTCTCTAACTGATTACACTACCATAATATTAGGCATATAGCTACTCTAGTCACAGCACAGTCCATGACAGCTTTAATAGTGGGGGAGGGAGCCGGGTATGGTGGCGCATGGCTTTAATCCCAGCACTTGGGAGGCAGAGGCAAGTGAATTTCTGAGTTCGAGGCCAGCCTGGTCTACAGAGTGAGTTCCAGGACAGCCAGGGCTACACAGAGAAACTCTGTCTCGAAAAACCAAAAAATAAATAAATAAATAATAATAATAATAATAATAATAATAATAATAATAATAATAATAATGAGGGAGGGAATGTCAAACCAACTAGGAACTTGTTCATAGGTACATAAAATTTCCCAAAATCTGAAATGACAGCATAGTCATTTTGCCTTATTAACCTATCACTTTCATAGCTCCCTATCCTATTCTATTTATTTCTTTGTTTACTTACTTTTATGTTTTTTACAAAAGGAAAATGTTTTAAAAGACATAAGGAGACATTCAAAGAAGGGAGTGTCTTGCAGAAGAAAAAAGGATTCATGGCATGAAGATTTTTACCCAGGAATCTGAAGCACAAAGCACCCCCAAGAGGCACACTATAGCCTTGGCAAAGGAAAGGAACAAAGGTGTGTGGGATGCAGTGAATGAGCATCACATCTGACATGAGGTCAAGTCCCTTCTGTTCAACTTTGTGTTTACGAATACACACAGACAAGAGAAGGGAAAGATGTAGACAAAGCACTCATACTTGTAAAGTAAAAATAAATCAATCTTTAGAAAGTGATTTTTGGTAGGGTGGGTTAGGAAAGCATAGTGCTGAGGGCTGAGTAACTGTTCCATGCCAGCTTCATACCTTCAAAGTGTGGCAGTCACAATACTGGCTTCGGATTACCCTGGGGGTCCAGTTGGATGCGGAAACCAAAGAACAGAGCAGTTCTGTACCTCGTGCAGGAAAAGAACTTGACCACAATTGTACAAGGCAACCACAGAGCATGGCCAGTTCTTTTCAGTACTGTTTCTCGTTCTGATCAAGGCCACTTTCTGACAGGTTGTCCCAGTGCAGGATTCTAAACCCCACTCCCTTGGGTTTTTTGTTGTTGTTGTTGTTTGTTTGTTTTTTTGTTTTTGTTTTTTATTTCTGTGAGTCTTCCTGTATAGAGGAAATTCCAATTCCAATATTTATTTTCTCAGTATTGCCAAATAAAATATGATTTCCCTTTAAGTTTGGGCTTTATTTTCTATGAGGCAAATTCCTACTGATCCTTCATCTTCTCATTCCTTGATGGCCACCTAAAGAGCCATTCTAGGATGGGCAGTCCTATAGGACTCAGCTGGACTTCCACTCTTCCCTTGCCTCTGCAGTTACCACTTGGTTCACTCATTTACCTATATATTTTATTCCCTGTGAGTGAAAGCAGAAAAGATATCACCAAAATAGCCAAACTGTTAGAGATTTTCTTTAAACTGTCCATTAGAGAAAGGAATTATCCAGTGGCATCTGGAGGAGTCAAGTAGAGAGAAAAAGACATAGCCATGGTTATCTGTATGAGAAGGGAGGATATTACAGGAGACTAGTTGAGATAGCAAGAGATAGTAGGCACAGGGGGATATCTTTGGGTCTAGCATAGTCCAAGGGAAATAGGGGATGTAGGAAGGTTCAGGATACTTTGAAATGTCTAACAGGATACTTATGAATAGAGACTATAGGAGCTTAGAGGCCAGGACGGGCTTTGATGTATAACAGAGAAGTGACTCTTTTTTTTTTTTTTTTTTTTTTTTTTGCCAAAGGAACCCATTTCACAAGATCTTGAGGAACACTGGCTTCTGTTAGCTATCTGAAATATTTCTGTAGTCCAGCCTGAGGTGGGGCAAAGACGATCGTTTCAGGATGTATGCGCTGCCTTTGGAGATTGAGGAGTTGGGATTTCCTTTGGACCTGACATTTACTTCATTCTCAGTATTTGTCATTTTGGTTGTGAGCCTAGCCTTTAATGGCTGAGCCATCTCTCTAGCCCAGGGTTTGTCATTTTGCTACCATGCTATCTATATGTTGAACAAATGTAATCTCAAACGGTGTGACATAAAGCTAATCATTGCAGGTGGTCCCATTTTCCGTTGGCCCAGTAACTGCATCCTTCTGATGAGGCAGGCAGAAGGATGACACAGGTTTTGTTTCCAGCTAGGAGACAGTGACATTACTGACCGTGTTCAGGCTACAAAAGATCCTGGATACATAAATCATCTCAGCTGAAGCCCAGTAAGAGGTTTCCGGATTAGAAATGAAGCTGTATTATATTCACCACATATGTAGGAAATTTTTGTGTGTGTGTGCTCTACATATGGTTTGCATGTGGGTGTTCCCCAGAGGTTCATGTGTTTGAATACTTGGGACCCAGATAGTAATTCTGTATTGGGAGGTTGTAGATCCTTTAGCATATGCAGCATAAGTAGACGAAATGGCTTGTTAGAGGCAAGCCTTGAAGGGAATCTAACTCTGATTCTGATCTGGCTCTGGTTATGGGTGATTCCTGATCTACCAAAACATGAACAAGTTATGCTCCACGCCACTGCCAGGGAAAGAGCAGTCCTGATACTGTATATTTCCTACCATGATGGAATTCAGCTTTTGAACCAAAATATGTCCCCTTCTCTTAAATTACTTCTGTCAGGCATTGGCTATCCTTTGATTTAAAAAAAAAAAAAATCCAACATAGGCAATAATCCAAAGCTAGAACAAGCAGCCTCTTGCCATTGTACAAAACTATAATCAGTCAAGCTATTGCTAACAAAGAAGTGGTAATTACTTATGGGTATTTTGACTTCCTTTCTACCCATATGCAATATGTTTTTCTGTATTCAAAGATTTCTATTAAATAAGTCTAGTTCTTTACAAGAGCAAAGTGAACAACATAGCTAGACGTTACTTTTATTATGTGCTAAAAGAGAATAGTGAAGTGAGTAGTAGACTGGCTTCCTTATAGCTCTAAATTGCCTTGTTTTCTCTAAAATCCTTCCCAGCTTTTAGGGTGTTCTTGTTTGCACACAGCTAGATGTCTGCAATTTCTAAGTCACATTCTCCTGAAATGTACTTCCCTTCTCATAGCAGAAGAAACATGGAAGCTAAGCTACAATGCTGGTGAATCCTGCAGAAGTAATGGCAGTGACAAGCCAACCACCACTTTGCTGACTGCTGTAATGATACAGATTAAGTTCAAGGATGGATGGATCAAGCATTTAGCTTGAGTAAGCAAGCTACATGGTGACGTCAATGAGTCCAGCTAGAGATGACTTGCTAATTTAGAAGTGAAAGAACATCCTTACAATGGAGACAACCAGGCATCATTCACATTAGTTGAGAGAGAGGAAACAGGACGCTGTGGATAATATTAGCAACCTCCTGGAGTGCAGGAAATGCACAACATCACCTGGGATGCCTTTTAGCCTGAAATGCTTAATCTGAATCTAACCAAGTCTCAAGACACAGCATCTAGTTTGCAAGAAATAGAGTGTGAAAACGAGCTCCTTATGGAAAAATCCATATTATGGGATTTTTAAAAAGCAGAAGTGTATTTGTCTATTTTTAAAAAGCCCTAAAAGGAGATGAAAACAAATTCAATGCTTAAATCATGTCTATTTCAACATCAACAAAAGCCTTGAAAAGGTGTCAGGTTCAAATGGGGATATTCAAATGTGGTTGGATATTATATAAGATTCTGATTATATAGCAAAGCATCTTTATCCTTCTGCAAATGAAGGGATGAGTTGTTTGGGGTGAAGTGTCATATTTACTTCAACTTACTTTCATACAAAATGGAAAAAGGGGTGAGTAGATGAATAGAGGCAGGGATTGGTGGACAGTAATTGAAAACATTTCAGTTGTTGAACTTAAAAATGCTATAGATGTTTGTTGTCCTATTCTTTCAACTTAATGTTCGAAATGCTTTTTTTTGTATGAAACCATGTCAAAGAAACCTTTTCCCATAAGAAACAACAGAATGATAGTTGAGTGGGGATCCTCGCTCATGCAGGAAGCCTTGTCCTAGCCACGGCCCTTGTCTCTCTGAGAGCCATGCTCATCCACAGCTAGCTTGTACCCTTTTTCTCAGAGTAAAGGCAAGGTGTGGGTTAGAGTTCCAGCACAGTGTTCAACCCCAGCACTTTGCATTTTCGTTAGCACCTAGCAAATGTTTGTTGATTTAATTGACATGTTTGCCCCAACCCAGTAACTGACAAAGATAGCAACACGTTGTTTTGTTTTTGTTTTTTTTTTATATATAAGAATGTATGCTAACATTAAAAACACAGTGTTGAGAAGAGACTGAGATCAATAATAGAGTAAAAAAAATAAGCCTTTAAAATAATCAATGATTTTTTTTTTCTTTACCACCTAGTGTCAGAATTCTTCCGCAGGGAGGAAACGAGTCTCTGTTGACAGAGTAGCTCGCTAGTTAAATATAGAAAGGAAAAACGCTGAACCGACTATAAAACAATGTTCCAAGTTCCCTAGAACCCATAGCTAACTTTTTCTGGAAAATTCCCTGGGTTATCCAAGAGGAATGGGTTAACAGTTCTGCATGGCGTGAAGATAGTATGGATGTAAGGTGGTTATATCTTTTGATTTTCACATTGTTTGCTCAGGACAGGCATACACTCACATCAACCAAGTCACCAGTTGCAATATCCTGACAGGTGTAAGTTAATTACGGGACTTGCAAAACAAATTAAAATAGGCGGAGAAATAATCCCTTTAGAAGAATGAGCAAATGTTCAAGTAGTCACCAATCACTCAGAAGCAAAACAGTTAGCCCTGGGCTAACATGCAGTTAACCGCCTTCCCATTCTCTATCAACTCTCTGCATTTTGTCAAGGACAAAGCCTTTGTGCTAACTTTGGCTTGGACTGGGTACCACTCCATTTAAGTATACAACTCACCTTGATAGCTTTATGTTCATAGACCACACTGAATCACCTTGGCTGTAGCATCCCACTTGCATATGTAATAAGATAATTTAGAACACAGCTCCTTAAAAACTTTCTTTCTTTTAAGTCTTTATTGGTGTCTCTGACTTGTGGCTTTGAAGTCCCCCATTAAAGGATGAATATGTTTCCCCACAGAATGACTGGATTTGGCCATGTGATTTGCTTTCCTTGGTGGGAATGTAGCAGAAGTACTACACATAAAGGTTGAATATGGGCTTGTACTGTGTTCATGTTGTATGTTCCTGTAACCCATGAGAAAAAAAAAAAAAAAAAAAAAAAAACTCTTCTTGATTTGTGGTTGCTCTTCATCCTGAGGTGTCAGGGAAAACATATGAGGATCAGACCTGCATGAGCCCACCCTGAAAAGGTAAGCCCTGCTGGGACTCATTTAAGGCAGAGCCACTGATGTAAGTCTATCTAGAATATCCAACCCCGTCACAAGTATCAGACTAAAGACCTGGGCCTCACCCATGATGTTTAGATGGGTTGTGGGCAATGTTAGCTGATTGATACACTGACTGTATTTGGAGCACTGACTCCAGTAGCAGGCTGTAATTACCCACTACAAGACACACACTGTTCTGTTATTTAAGCCACATAAGGGACACTACTCACTCCGAATGACCAGGAAGACTGCAAGTGTTTTCTGTCTTTGATAAGCTTACCCAGTATTCACTGCTAGCCAATTTGTCCTGAGATGTTCAACACCTCTTTTCCTCTGTCTTCCTCCTCCTTCCTGTCCTGTCTCCATGGTGAAACTTGTCTAAATCTTCCCAGAACTCTTGGCCATATTTCTTAGAAAGTTGCACCACTTACTCTAGGCAGAGATCCAAACTGAGGGTGATTTCTTTTATTTGCCCTAGAGTTTACTGATGTTCTAAATCACCAAAGCATCACACCTGTGATTTATGATTCAAAGAGACTAAATACCTGATTTATACCCTGTTTACCACCTCAGACTGTGAGTTATATCTTACAGGGACAGGGACAAGGACGCATGTGAAACCAGCATTATACGTACCCCTGTGATTAAACTTCAGTTCACACGAAAGCAACATGCACTGCTTTGGCCCTATTGATGCCTTCCCAGTTAGCAGGATGATCAGTCACAACCTTATTAGGAAGAAAAATACTCAGTGACATTTGCATTCAGTGGGAGGGCATATTGCTCTTTGTGTTCTCATATATAACTGGGTTACAGCTAAATGAAGGTAAAATATACCTTCACTTAGTGGGTTACAAAAGAAAGGAACCTTTATATTGAACAAAGACCATGTTCATGTTTTCTGTTGTCAATACAAGTGTATAACAGCATCTCATTAGCATAAGCTTTTGAAAGTATTGAATTGTTTTAAACTTTGAATTAGTGGCCAATGTTTTCATATAAATATGAAAATTCTGACTTTGGATGAAGAATTAAAAATATGTAATAATTGCTAAGTCTCTCATCCATCCCTTGCAACCACTGGCTGATGAGAGAGATAGCGACTCCTTTAAAGGAAAACATGAACTTAAAAGCTTGCTCACCCTTCAGAAGTTGTGAAGTTTCTCTCTCATACCTAGCTGGCTGGGCTTCCTTTGCTATTTTCTGAATGATCCTTCAGGTGTAAGCAATTCTTATGTAACAAGGATCAATTATTTGTGAACATGTAAACATATGATCAGTTAACAATCATGGATGCATGAATAAGTAAGCCAGCAGGAAAGGAACTAGAGGGGAGGGGAGAATAACGGTCTCCATTCATTGCTAATTTGTTCCTTCCTATCCCATTATCAACTGATACTAAGCATCAAGGAATCCCAGGAAAACGAAACATAACCCTAGCCCCCTCTGCTCTCAAATTGTGTGATGACTTTTTCACATGACTGTGGTTATACACGTATCCAAGAACTTCATACCCCTTTTTCTAGGTCTCCCCAGAGATGTTGGTACTGAAGAAATTCAAGCATGTACAGGATGTTTTAGCAAAGGAAATTATCATAGAAAGCTGGGAACATACTCTGGGAGAGAGCAAGGAGATGATTGATCTGGGCTCTGAGATGGAATGAATCTACAGGTCAGGTCTGTTATTATTTAAGTCTGAAAATAGGGAGGTGTTCAGAGGTGGAGACAAGATCAGTCGGGGTAGGGAGTATGGAATTAGGGAGATGAATGGTGGGTCTTTAGTGCAAAACTTCAAGAGAGTCCCAAGATATAAAAGAAACTCAGAAAAGATGAATGTGGAGATGTAAGCAAGGGTCCAATCATTAAGATTTTAACAATGCAACTGTTCTTAGCAGTTGCTAAGATACTCATCAACTATTAACTGCAGCAGGAACAGGGCATGTGCGAATGTATATGATATTCATCACAGGGTTGAGAGGTATCTGGATCACTGTCAAAGGGTAGGAGCCTGAAGTTTAAAGTCAATCTTTAGTTCATCCACTATGGCATTATCGCCATTTCTGGGAGACTAGTTCTATGACGTAGCAGCTTCCCTGGGCATCTCTGAATATCGAGGAGTGTCCCTGGCCTCTGTCAATTAAATTAGATTAGTACTCTGCTGACTAATGGGGACCACCAAAAAAAATCTCCAGACATTACCAAATGTTCCTGGAAAGCATCACCATTCCTGTTTGTGAACTACTTGTTCAGGCCTTGGCAAACAACAAGGTCTCTCAAGAAGCAAACAGGCCGGTGAAGTATGATGTCATTCCATTGACCACACAGGCCAAACGCTTAATACCTGCCAAGAAAAGTAACATAGCACAGTAGACAGATGAACCTAATCAGGGTAGAAATGTGTTGAGAGAGAGACTGCTTTCATAAGTTTCAGTGCAAAAGAGAAGGGGAAAACTAAACACTAATAAAACAGAGGAATGGAATCTGATTAATCATGTCATATTTCAGCCTTTTCATTTCCTTCAGATGACATGAGTCTGAATGTTCAGTGTGTACTGTTGATGGAGGTGTGCACATACATACATACACACTGCTGTCCATCCACGCCTTCGCTTCCTGCAATTTTATCCTACAATGCCTTAAAGTGAATGTGACATTACACACATTTTAGCATCTATTTTCCCCAGCAGGAAGTGTAAAATAAAGAGACTCAATCAGTATGTTAAAATAAGATCTGATGCAAGGGAGGGAGCAAAGCTTTCAGATCAGAAGAAATATCATCTCGAGGAAATTAAAAGCCTGAAATATGGCATATGATTACTGGCACTGAATTCCTTCTGCTGTGCTTTGGAGGGACTTTTAAAGATTCTATTTGCTAAATAAATCTGCAAGATTGCATTACTTTCTCAAGTCTCAGTGTACTGAAGTGAGAAAAACTGTGTACATAACTATTGCTAGAAAACTTTCATAAGTAGGGTCTGGGCGGAGAAGAACGAATTGCTCAAATCTGTACATATCAAGTAAGGCAGTTGAATGGCCTCCTTTTCCATGCTTCCTTTTCCACCTAGTTTCCTAAGAAAATATCATATGGATGTGAGCTGGCATGAAGTTAGCCAATCAGTAAGCATACTATAGCTGCATTTCTTTATCTTTCCTCCTAACTTTCTTCCCCACCTCATTTTCCTTTCTTCTCTCTCACATTCTCTCCTTCCTTCTATTTACCCCATCTTTCCTTACCCATGCTGTCATTTATTGAAAAAAATATTCACCAAACACTCATTAGACTGGACTTTATAGGAAGGTTGCAACAGTGGCCTCAAAGAGATATCCATCCTGCTTTCATGAAATGTCCAATTTATGTAAAGTGGTAGTCAGACAATAACAGAACTCTTAGGGAAGCAGTCCTAACAAGAGCTATGACAGATGGGCAACTATTTCAGTGAAAGCCTGCAGACTGTGATCTTGCTAGGAACTGGGCATGGCCTTCCTGAGATACCATCTGAAGGATAAGCAGGACGTAAGCACATGAGAAGCAAGAAATCCGTCCAGTGGCCAAGACAAGGCAGAAGCAGAGGTGTCTCTGCTTAGTATGGGCAAAACATACTTGTAAAGCCAAAAGAAGGGTGCCCTGAGCAGAAAACCCAGGAGAGAGCAAAAGGTGGTGATTCGGGTTAAGAAATGTTCTGGTCTGGACCACAAGCAGAGTTCCCGTCTAGTTCAAAGAGCCAGCATCAACAGAAAACTTTGTTATCTTGCAAGACTTTTAAAAGAGTTATTTTTCTAGAATGTAGACAATAGGAAGGCAATATTTTATATGATAGGATCTGATCTTAAACAGAAACAACCATAGTATTGTATATTTAAAAACAGCCTCATCAATCCACTTTGATGGGATGCTGAGCATCATTTCTAAGAGTATGCATAGTAGGAAATAGATACTGGATTTAGTAGCTAATGAATATAGTCTCTCACTATACTTTGTCTCCCCCAGAATGACACTTCCCCAAATCAAATATACATTTTGCCTTTATAAGTTTAAAAGTGAAAGCAAATCTTTTACTACATTTTAAAATGAATTTGAATACGTCAGAGTCTTGTCTGGATATTTAATGTGAACTTTGTAGGTATGTTGTGCACCTTTGGTTTATGCACTACTTCAACAGATTCTGAAAAGAAAAATAAAGCCAACCAACCAAACATCAGCAATAACAACAACAGCAATAACAACAACAACAACAACAACAACAACAACAAACCCTATGATATCACTGGGGATCTTTTAACCAAAGCTACACTGTATAAGCACTTTAATTGCTGGTTTGGAAAATGAAGAGGAGGTAAAAGACACTTTACCATTCAAAACAACCTAACATTTGTAGTAAGGGAACCCTGATAGGAAACCCTAATTCCAATTTTCAAATAGCTGAGAATTACATTTTTATGCTATGTAAACGATAGCAGGGGGTTTTAAGAAGGTATATTAGCTTTAGTTAAACAGAGCTCCAACAGAGATAAACCTTGCAGTACACCATCTGGAAAATAAAGTTCCTTTGGAAAGCAAATAATACAAACAAGCCGGGGGGAACAGCATATTGGGTAGCCATAGTCAGAAGGTGAAGGAGGAAGCTAATGCTGGGAGATGCTATTACAATGACTACTGGTCTGTCTATGACTCACCAATTAAATTCCCCATATTGTTCCAGTCTCTCACTAGTCCTCAACCTCACAGAAGAAAAACCTCCCGATGGGACCATACAGAGAGACCCCTAACACTAAGACCCATCAGGTAGAACTTTTGATTCTTACCCTGGGGATCAACCCAGTGTACAGGTAGCAATTTGTAGCTTTGACAGTAAGGATGGACAATAACTAAGTGCCTACCAAGAATACAGTAGTATGTTGAAGGACGTATAAGAAAAATGTTAAGCTGTTTTCCTCCAGTATTTCATGAAGCTAATCCTATTGCATTGGGCACTTCACAGGCAAACTTAGATAGTCAGGCCTTAGGCAAGTTTTAAAGGATTTGTTGATTTTATGTAATAAAGAGAGAGATATTGAAGTAATGCATACTTTTGTTTTGCCTACATTTAATTTGAAAGAGTAATTCCAAACATGATTTTAAATTTGTTTCCAGTTATTAATGAATTGTTATTTCATTATTAATCTCCAGGCAACATGGTCTACTATTAGCTCCTTTTGACAAATGAAGTAATAATGGTTAAGAAGAAGACTCTGGTGATTGCCTGGATCTACATTAGGTCAAGGATTAATTATTAGGATTCTGTTACATAGAGGCTAAGTTCCAGCCCCATATGCTGTCAACTATAAAAATGGATTATTAACCATTTAATTATGACAGATTTGGATGCAAGCATTTATTTTACTGTTAGAATTCAAGCCTATTTTAAAGGAAGAATTAAAATGATATTTTCACCCCACAAATAGCTAACAAATCAACAAGCTAAAGAAATACGATTGTATGATCTTTCTATTTATTTCCCTGCAATAGGTAGCCAAAGAGATTTCTCTTTATGTCATCTCTGTAGTAGTTAGCCTTCTACTTTAACACATGCTTAAAAAATAGACATAAAACAAACAATGAAAAAGAATCAAAAGAAATAATATTGCTGTAATTTAAAAATTACTTGCCAGATCATTGAGTCATGTAACAAGAGCGTACACATTTTTGGTTATTGACTGTTATTGATTTTAATCACCATTAAATAAGTACAATTTCTTCATTTCCTTTAGGTACATCTACTCATTTATTATCTTTGATTTTTCCTTCCTTCAGCCTGCTGTGTATTTATTTTTTCTAGCAAATTTTCTTCTCTTTTTTCTTCTTATACCCATTTTTTTTTCTCTTTCTTTCATACAAAGCACTTGAAGATGCTCCTTCTAAAACCATGTATACACAGTCCTAGGAATGGGCTACCTGTTTTGGAAGTGTTGGTCAGTTGGATCTCATAGACCCCAAGCATTACAACCTATTGGCAATAAACTTGGTAACCTCAAGAACTCAATGATAAGACCTTCTTCCTGAAGAGAGCACTCACTTGAGTCATAGGATAAATCAAGCTGGTACTCATCTGTAAGCTTCCTCTTCACTAGCTAGCTTTCACAGTGCTGGACTGTGCTATACCCACTGTTGTAAGAAGAAAGTTAGTAATATCTATCTCATTGTGGGGAATCCGGAAAGACAAAACTATGACTATCCTGGCAAGGCATGCATAGCCCTGGTGTAATAGTGGCATGGATGTATAGGAGCAACCAAATACTTTTTTTTTTCTTTCCTATATTTAAGATCTCCACAAGATAAAATCCATACATGGTATCATTATCAAGGTGATGAACCTGTGGTTACATAGGTCATAGGCCCTAGGGGAATATCTACCAATGTTATTTTGATAAATGACATAGTATTACAGATTGTCAGCGACTTATTGCTATATCCACAGAGTGATAAACCTTTCAAGCATCATTAGAGAAGCTTCTTATAGTATATGGCAATTAACACCAACAGTTGGTCAATATGCCCATATAAGAGGCTGTGGCGTGCTAAGCCAAATGGAATTTCTTTTTTATACTCCTTGTTCCAATGCTCAGCTATTATTATAGAAGAGAAGATGAAAAGATTGTAATAGCCAATAGACTCTGGATAACTACAACAAAATAATGTTTTCCAGATCCCGTATATGAAGTCATAGTGACTGTGACAGCATACATAAAACCTTTCATGAGCTCAAGACAGACAAAAATCTCACCATGGAAGGAAGAGTTAGGCATGAAGATGTAACCTTGACTGAGGAGTTACTGGCAAATAATAGTTTCTGGGAGAGAGGGAAAGTCAGTTTACATTAAGACTGTGATTATTGGTAGTTCTACCACATTTTTATACAAGCAGCACAAACAGCAATGGAAAGATTTTTGTTTGTTTGATTTTTAAGTAGATAGGAATATTGGTGGATAGAAAAATGAAGTAGAACTGGGAGGAGATGTGGCACCAAAGTATATGGTACGAAATTATAAACGGTTGACTAAAAATATTTAAGAAGCAAATAAACAAAAATCATTCTATCACTTTCTTTAGCCTTAGAGTGTAGACTTGGTTTGGGGATCTTGGTTCTTGTTCTCATATAGAATGGGCTCGCAGTACCAATTCTGGGGTTTGGCATAAATGATATTCTGTTTTCTTCCTTATCTGATATTTGGAGGGTAAACTCAGTCATTAGGCCTTGTTAAGACAATTGACAAATACCATCATGATGGCAAGATTATTAGTAAGATACATCCCTCTTCTATGCAATACTTCACAGATACAAAAATTATTGGCATTTTATTCTTGCTTTCATACACTTTATAGCCTCTACATGTTTGTATTTTCTTGTTTAAAGACTATAACACAGCTAAATAAATTCACAACTTTGGAATATATGTATATGTGTGTGTGTGTGTGTGTATGCGTGTATGTGTGTGTGTATCATCTATCACAAATTACATAAAAATGAATTAGCCCGGCTATAAAAGAAATTGCCCTGCTTCTAACAGGCTCCTCAATTCTGACAAAGAAATGGAACTCAGTGCTATGCTAAGTATATACTAATACTATATAATACACTAAGATATTCTTCACCATTTCTAAAGATGTGATTATATTTTACATTTGAAAGGTTCCTGTGTTTATAAAATAATGATGATGAGGGTTAAATCTACCCTCCTACTTAGGTAGAATTGCTAGGCAATTATCAATAAAAGAAAAGAGATTACAAGACAGAAGAAAACAAAGACAACACAATCAATTTCCTTTTCCTTTTCCAAGATGCTTCACTTTTATGGGCAAAAGATCCACACCATGTTTTACCATGAGGTAAGGTTTCCAGAGCTATTCATCTGGAAAAGAAAAGCATATGCAGAAATGGGCTGGTGGTGTATTTTTCAGAAATTTCTATTGTATGCTTTCATTGGCAGATAAAATAACAATAAACATTTGTTACATTAAAAAATAATTATTTCAAGAAATTATGTAACTTCTTATTTTAATACTGTTTTCTTTGCAGCAGGAGGTTTAACTTTATACAACTTCTAAAAGGTACAAGACAGGATGTGAATAATGTCTTTCAAGACTTTAGTTAAGGCAAGCAACTTTTTAAAGGTTATTCTGAAGACTGGATTTTGTGCTCCCAACACCTATACTTCCAAACACTTGTGAAAATCTAGCTTTGCAACCAAAGAGAAGCTCTATGATTTCCAGTTGTCTTTATTTTGTCAAAGACCACAACACAAGCATATATCCTGTCAGTAAATAAAACACAAAAAGGAGGAGAATATAAAAGGAACAGGAGTCTTAGAGTTGAATATGAAATTCTAGATATAGTTCTAAGTGTGCATGAGTATATAACAATTATATTATTTTTCTCCAATTATCAAGGCTTTCCTGTTTCACATGGAAGAATTATCAAAAATTTCTTTGGGAAACATTTTTTCCACACAGACAACTCATTATATAAGTACAGCATGTGCACACTACTCATATATATTAATTTTTTTACATCTTTCCCCATTAAATTTCTCCTAACTGCTACCTAATCAATCTTGTTCATAAAACGTAGTGGAGCATATGGGGGGGGGAGTGAAGCAACACCCATATCTCCTGGGTAGCCTCACATTCAGCTTGTCTGCTAGAGTACCACCATCTTCTGATATCAACCTGAGGGCTTTAAAAATTCTATGGTCTATACGCAGAGATGAATGGCCATCATCTCTCTCTCTCTTTTTTTAAAAAAAAATTATTTATTTATTTGTTTGTTTGTTTTTAAAGATTTATTTATTTATTTTACGTATGTGAGTACACTGTAGCTGTACAGATGGTTGTGAGCCTTCATGTGGTTGTAGGAATTTTTTTTCTCTTTTAAGACCTCTGCTCCCTCCGGTCAACCCTGCTCGCTCAGTTCCTGTTTGCTCTATCCCAAAGATTTCTTTGTTATTATACTGTCTGTTAGTGCACTGTCTTCAGAAGAGGGCATCAGATCTCATTACAGGTGGTTGTGAGCCAACATGTGGTTGTTGGGATTTGAACTCAGGACCTTCAGAAGAACAGTCAGTGTCCTTACCCACTGAGTCATTTCGCCAGCCCCTGGCCATCATCTCTTATGGATGAAATGAGAACTGTTTGACATTTTATTTCCATGATGGATTGTTTATGGTACAAAGGCATTAACTGATACTCTCAGAAACGTTGATGTTTGTGATGAGCTATCCAAGATCAGAAGAAATATATAACTATATCTTCCTGTGCCCCATTAAGTGGATGTCATGGAAACTTGTTGCTTTAGATGCCAAATTAAACGACCACTTCACTAGTTTGAAAATGTATTTTGAGTTTGCTCAAAAGTAATAAAGAGAAAAATCATTTAAAGTGGAGGGGGCAGAGTTGGTTAAAGGGTAGAAAAGACTGCTTTGTCATCTAAAAAATAAAAAAAATCAGATTTTTTTTTGTCTTCTGAGGTGTATACACATATAATAAGCATTTTTCTCCATGATTGTGAAGAGTAATCAACCAACAGTGGTCAATTTTCAGATCTTGGAGGCACCTAGAGTGTCCACTAATTGATTTCATTTCTAAAGGGGTGATGCTGTAGCAAAAATAAACCGTTTTAAAAATAAATAGGACTATTAGTGGGACTGACTTGGTACATTTCTGCACTTGAATTTTCTAATTCTTACTGCTCTTTTCACATTTCCTTTGCAGATTGTAAACTTTTATAACTTTAAACTTACCAGTATACCAGTTCTCATCTCTTCAACTGACAGCTTAAGTTATAGCCAGAGCAGACTGCTAATTGGGAGGAATTCTACCATGTCAATCTTGAAAAGTGCTTACCAATCATAATGTACTGGTTGTAAAGACATAGATTTTATAGATTTTCTCTTTTTCATGTCTTCCACATTTTTCCTACTCTTAGAGTAGAAAAAATATCAAGAGATCTACGGAATAAGTAGGGCCTACCTACAGCATCCAAATGCCAAAGAAAAGCTTCAAAGCTTCAAAAAATACCGAAGAATTGCTGAACATCTCAAGGGTTTACCAGTACTCCAGAATAAACACACTATGGAGACTTATAACAAGTGCCTAAAAAGAAAAAAAAACTTTTTCTACGTCCACTGGATTAATGAGTATTTAGGGGCCCCTGATCTGTAATCTCTTGTCCTCACTGTAATGACTTGATCAACAATAGTCATCGGCTGATGAAGATAGACTTCTAGTGTCATATGATTGCTAAAGTGCCACACAACCGCTAGATTGAGGTATTATTGATTTATGGAGCTAATACAAACTCTTATGACAACTATCCAGATGATCAAATATTTGGAATCAAGAGGATCTAGCTATTCCAACTGTATGTAACTATTTCATATTTAGCCTGATCCTCTATATAGCCAAAACATTCGTTTAGTGTAGAACTATAGACCCTCCCCATTCTTGTAGGTACATTTGAATCTAGTCATATATTTATGTAGTATTTTCTTTTTTGGTGATAATACAAATCATGTGTCATTTATCTCTATATTTCCTATGTCACAAATAGAATGAACCACCAAAATATTAAATAGAAACTTTTGCAAAAATAAAACATGTGCTTCCTTACCTGGGCCACACAGTAGAGCATGGGCCTGGTGGAGGGGCCAAGGGTGAGTCATTCCCCAGGGTGCAAGCATAATAGCCTAGGCTCCACCATTCATTAGCCATCAGGTAGAGTGGACGCAGTGGTGACCCCCCATTTCCCCCCACCCTGCTTGTCATCACTCACCATCAGGAGAGCTGGCTCCAATGTCCTGAGAGATGGAGAACTAGCCCTGCCCCTCACTGGCTGTAGCACTCTGGAGAGTAAGCCTTGAACTTTGCATAGGCAACATGTTGGAGCTAGCCCTGATGGTGAAGGCACTGGTGAGACAGCCCTAAGAGTGTGAGAGTGGTCTCTGCAGATTATTCACTCGGCAATCATTGGGAAGAGAGGCCCCTTGGTCTTGCAAACTTTATATGGCCCAGCACAAGGCAAGGCCTGGGCCAAGTAGTGGGAGTGGGTGGGTAGGGGAGCAGAGGTGGGGGGAGGGGTATAGGAAACTTTCGGGATAGCATTTGAAATGTAAATAAAGAAAATAAAAAAAAAGAAATGTAAATGAAGTAAATACCTAATAAAAATTGAAAAAAAAAAAGAAATGTAAATGAATAAAATATCTAATAAAAATGCCTTAAGAAAATTAAAAAAAAAAAAAAAAAAAAGAGTGTGAGAGTGGGATAACCCGCCCAGCTCCTTGCAAGCTGAAGTCCTATACCTTGATTGGGCAGCAGTGTGAAACTGGCTTTGGAGGCATGGGTGTGGGTGAGCCAGCCTCGAGGGCATGAGAGTTGGAGAGAGGGCCCAGCCTCCTGCCAATTCCGGAATGGGTGCCTAGCAGTGTTGGAGAGTCCTGATGTGGTGGATGCAGGATAACTGGCATGCTAGGAAGCTCGGCTACTACCAAGGTCCAGATTGAGGCCTTTGAGTTGGCCCAACACAAAATCCACTTCATCTGTGAACTGAGAGATTGTGTGAAAGGGCTGGTCCTGCTGATCCAAAACTGTAGCATCTCCATAACACAGGGTAGTCACAGGGGAAGGAGTCCCGGTGTGTATCTAAAATTGATGGTATGACAGAAGTCAGAGTCCTCAAATTTATTGTAATGAGCATTTTCAAGTGAAGACGAGGGCCAGGGACTCTGGGACACTGCACACAACAGCTTCTAGGATCAGATGTTTTCTCTGCTTTGTTTTGTTAATTTTTTTGTTTGTGTGTTTTATTTTCTTTGATGGGGTAAGGGGGTGATAACAAAGACAGGAAATAGATATGAGGGGATGGAGAGATAAGTGGGACTTGGATGTATACTGTGAAACTCACAGAGAATCAGTAAAAGCTTTTTAAAAAAGAAGTAAAAATGTTCTAATCTTTCTGGTTCTATCTGCAGTCTGTTGCTGATTACATTTTATAAAACATAAGGGCTAGGGATTTAATCATTCTGGATTTTAAACACTGTCTAAGATAAGGACAAAAATATATTCATCCCTTCTACTTTTGCTTTATTTATTTATTTATTTATTTATTTATTTATTTTAATTAGAAATTTTCTTTATTCGTTTCAAATGTTATCCCCTTTCCTAGTTTCCACTCCAAAAATCTCATATCCTCTAATGTATTCCTTTTTTTTTTTTTTCAGATTGTTTTTCTGTTTTCACACAATGGTATAATGTTTTCACAACATGATCAGTCTCTTCAACACTGGAGTCTCTTCAAGCACTGGAAGCACTGTATATCCACGTGTAGAGAAAAGAGACTTGATTTTTACTTCTTGGATTCATAAAAAGTCAATTCTAAATAAATCAAGATATTAACATTACATATGAAACTCTGAAATTTCTAGAGGATAAGCTAGGGAATAGACTCTAACACAAAGTAAGAACTTTCTGGATAGGACTCCGTTGCTCAGAAAATAAAGCAAATAACTAACGAGTAGGTCCTCACCAAAATGCAAAGCTTTGTACTTCAGAGGAAACTGTTAGTCAAATGAAGAAGCATCCTACGAAATAGAGAAACATTGCCAGTCATCGATCTGGAAGATGATTATACCTTAGAATATATAAAGAGCTAAAGAACAAAACAAAACAAAACCCTAATCTCCAAAAATAAGCAATCAAAGAAAAAAAATCATCTATGGAACTGAACAAAGAGCTTTCAAAAAGGAAATAAAGTATAAACTTGAAGAAGTGTTTGATATTCATTGATGCTGCATTTACAATAGCAAGAGTGTATACGACCAACAGTGAATGAATGGATGATGCAAATGTGGTACACAGCAGAATTGCGTTCTTCAGTAAAGAAAAATGAAATCATGAAGTTTTCAGGAAAATGAATGGAACTAGGAATTATAATAAATGAGAACCCATGCCCCAGTAGACAAACATCATGTTTCTCTCAGAATCAGAAACTAGCTATGAGTTTCTAGTGTAGTGTGTTTAACTCAGAGAACCAGCAAAGACAAGGACGATAGAAAGGGGCCAGGAGAGGGAAGCTGAGAAAGCATCTTAATAGAAGGGAAATTGTGGCAGATATTGGACATGAAAGTGGAGGGAAGCTGGGTGTGGTGGCGCACGCCTTTAATCCCAACACTCGGGAGGCAGAGGCAGGCAGATTTCTGAGTTCGAGGCCAGTCTGGCCTACAAAGTGAGTTCCAGGACAGCCAGGACTATACAGAGAAACACTGTCATGAAAAAAAAAAAAAAAAGAAAGAAAGAAAGAAAGTGGAGGGAAGGTCTAATCAAGGAGAAGATAGAAAGAAGGGAGGTGGCCACGTGAGGTGTGGGAAATAACTAAAGTTAAGGACGTATGAAAAGCTATTTAGAAACAAACTTAAAAGTTCAGTAAAAATGGAATCTAAAATAAAGTGAATTAGAATGGAGACAGTCTCCCTGGGAGAATAATGCTTCTTTCTGCATCCATGAATAATTAAATGAAGATCCCAGTGCTAGGTGTGAGATGCTTCTCCATGAGCTTTTGGTCAAGGAAACCTAAAGGCCACCCAAACAATACAGGCTATTGCCATTGTACTTAGTTGCCCACCACAAGTTTATGGTAAGAGCTGGTTGCTGAACACATCAGACACTTTGATAGACATAGATAAATCAGCTTGTAACAATACTGGAAGTGTCAACGGTATTGGCTGTTTTTCCTCATGTGAGAAGGCACTGTGCAGAGGGAAAGGCATCAAGATTCTCATCCAGCTGTGGATCTAAAAATCTACAATGACTTGCCAGGTAAGCTGTGCCCACTGCTGTAATAGTGGCACAGCCAGTTATGGGTATAGTCAATTACTTCTAATTAAATTCAAGGTCTATTCTCTACTGGAGAACTTAAGCATTTTATTATAAACTTGGCTAAGGATCTGTGACTGGAGAGGTGTTAGGTCCTAGCAGAAAACCTACTGCTATTGCTAAATGATCACATTGTCAAGCTGTGTTTTAGATATTCATATTTATATTTTCATAGATTTGTGCTGTCCTCAGCCTTCATTGGAAAAATAAGTGATTACAACAGTTGGAGCTTAATGTAGACACTCAACACTGACCAACTGACTGAGAAAAGTGTCGATGGAATGTTTGCTTAGTTCTAGATGGGCAACTATATCACACCTTTCCCAGTTCAGGGAATATCATGGGAAAACAGGTAGAAAGGATGTAAGAGTCAGAGAATGGGGGTTGTGCAATGAAAAGATAACTTTTAAACAGGATATAGTGTTTTACTAATGGAGTCATGGTTGGAGTCAGTGTGCACAAGGTGGGGACTTTCTACATTTTACCATAGATGAGGGAGGACCTCTTCTGAGGAACTACTGGCAGTTAATGGTTATTGATGAGGATCACCATTTTATCCAGAACAGTAAATATTGATAACTTTCCCAAGCTCCAATAAAAGTCCTTAACCCTATCCTTCCAAAAGTATAAATCAATGAATCATCATATTATGACATTTTTAGTAATGTCATATTGTGAGTACAAAAAAAGAATACAGACATGTAAAAACACTTTATCAGCTTTATATAATGGACATATACTCTATTTTATGTTTTCTCTAAAAGTTGTTTTCATACTTGGAATGTGTTGAAGTTCACAAACATTGCCCTATGTAACTTCAGAGGGTCTAATGATTGGTAGCCTCATTGTAAAAAGTATACCCTGTGAATCTTAGAGCCAGAGGGATGGCTAAATGGGCACAGCACTTGCCATACAAGTGTGTGACGACTTCAGTTTGTATCCCCGGGACTGATATAAAGCTTCAACCAGTAGTGAATGCGTGTAACCCTGAATAGATGGCAGAAGAGACATGCGGATTTCTGGAAGCTCATATACAAGCTACACTGACATAACAATGGGGCATAACAAGAAATCCAGTTTTAAATAAGTTGGAAGGAGAGGGCTAAAAGATGAGCTTTCTCTGTACACCAGGCCCTACATGTGCTCACATTCCCCCAAATGTGAATATGCAAATAAACAAATACCCACATGTAGGAGAAACAGAAAAGGTCATTATGTGAATAACTATGGAGCATTCAGCAATATCCGTGAAGGGGTTGGGGGTTCTCGTTATAGTATCAGTAATAAAATGATTATTGTTAATCAATGCTGTGAGCAAGGTTGTTGTGAGGCTGGACTTCTTCAGGTTAGGCATCTCTATCGTGGTAGAGATGCCATGCTAACTATTAGAGGTACTGGCTTGATTATGCCATGTGTCTTGAAATCTCCCACTATAACTAGTGCAATTATAGAACTATAACACATAAAGAAGCACTGGGTGGTGAATTCACATAGCCATTTATTAGAGGAAGTAGTAAAGATTGAGAGTACTGGGAAGAGACAAACCACCATAGAACATCGGCATGTAAGATGGTGAGATGGACATGGGTCCAGAATGAAACTAAGCACACATTTGGAAAAAAGGAAGCCTTATTGCTTTAGGGTCTGAAAAGGCACAAGGTTTAACAGAAGGGATTATTGGAAAGGAAGTAGAACCACTGATGATCAGCTAGTTTCATGGTACACCTCCTTGCATTTCACTGACCCATTAAACTCCCTGTACAACACAGGTAAGACTGACAGAGATAACTGGGAGCCTACATTATAAGCTTACAACGACAAAGCTGACTTTAATGAAGCAAGTTTTGGCCAAAGATCCTGGTGTTTGGCATAAACCTGATAGCTCTTCTGAGTGCAGGTTCTGGGTCACAAAGCACATGTTGGCTAGCATCAAAACCCCCTTTGGTCTCATTCCCATTTAATTATAGATGTTGGGTTTATAAGATCCTTTGTTAGAAATAATTAAATAATAAATGTCTATAAAGCAGTTTGCATGCTGAGCCTAATAAGAACTAACTCCACAGAAATCCAATTTAAACACTTATTGCTTTTCTGAGCCAGAATTAAATTGGATTTGTGTTTCTGGACCCTGGCACAAAGATCTACCATTCCATGGGTGGATTTGGCATGATGATGGTGCCGGGGTCCAGCTGCATAGAAATATTGTTTGCCTTGGAAACTGGTATTCCCTACATGTGGCTGAAGGAACCAATCTTAGGGTCAATCGTTTTCAGATTCTCACAGGGTATCATGAACTTCTCCAAACACATTCTAAGCAAACACAACTTTCATTTACTTCAATTTTAAAGAATAAGCAGATTGGTTAACAGAAAATGGGATCTGTCAAAGATCCACAGGAGAGTCAGAGATCCTGAGCCTACTGTCAGGCAAACTGATCACAGTGACCTTGTTCACACAGTAAAACTTTCGGGAGACACAAATTTGGAGAGCCCAAGGGTGGCCTCAGAATTCCTCTTTTACTTTGTTTCACCTGACTTAACATCTCTCCCATGCTAAGTTACCTTCTAATTCATTGCATAATAACTACCACAAGCAATCTTTGTGTTATAGAATGTCAGTGCAGCCTGCTGATCAGCTATGCCCTGGGCTTAATGTTCACAGTGCTTAGAAAACAAACATGAAATTTAAGTTTGCTTGTGTTTCCTAAAATATGAGTGAAGGAAAAGATTAAAGTGTGCATATATTACTTCCCCGGTTGGGATATAGATGGTCATTTTCAGAGGAGCCTAAAGCAAAGAATTTGCTCAAATAATGAACGTGTTGGACTAACTGGCTGCGTGTGAGTTTGCAGAGCAAAAGACTGCAATTATGGGAAGATATCAAATTTGTGAGAGAAATGGCAAAGAAAGAGGTGGTAATTATGGAGCAAACTGAACATATCAGATATTGGAAAATATAATTTATTTTTCAGACTCAAAGCAGAGGTGGCCTGCTCTGGGTGGAACTGTTGCTATGAGCCATTATATACTCTGATGCACCAATAGGAAAACAAGGCTCATTCTGCACTCTCTCTTGTCTGTTTCTTCAGGAGAAGAGAAATCTGTCCAAATTAGCTTCTCAGAGTTCAGCCAGAAGCACCCACATAGTCTGCTTTGTTCTTTTGCCTGAGTTATCTATAGATTTCCCAGATCCAAATCATGATTGTTTGTCTAGTAATGACCTCACAGAATAAGTACAGAGAGCTAGACTAGGGGGTATAAATGTTGTAAAATACTACTTTTTATTATCTAAATTTATAGTGAGGAATTATGCTTGTGTGTGTGTGTCTGTGTGAGTGTGTGTGTGTGTGTGCATGTGCCATGTGACATGTGAATACTAGTTCATGTGTGTTCTCACATGAATGTTAGGGTATAGTGGTACATGTGTGTACATGTGTATGTAGGTCCAAGACTGGATTATTTTTCTAAATCTTTTTCAAATGTTGTAAAGCTTACCTTGAAACAAGGCATCCAAATGGACCTGTAGCTCACCAGTTTGGCAAGTCTAGCAGGTCTGCAAGCCCTAGGGACCTTTCCTCCTCTTCCTCCTTGGACTAGGATTATAGGTTAAAGCTGCTGCACCTAGCATTTCCGGTGGGTGATACAGATGTGAATTCAGGTCATCATGTTGTATAGAAAATACTTTCCCAGCATAACCAACTCCATAATTCCTGAATTATTATTCTTAATGTGTTACATAGCATTCAATGGAGGAAGAAGTCTAAATATAGCTGCACAAAATAAAACTTAGAATATTTTTAGAACCAAATCTTCCATCAGAGAGCTTCTTTTTAGTTAAATTTGTGTTTTGACAATTCTGTGGGTATATATAATTCAGGCTGATTGCTCTCATCGCCACCCTTTCTATCTCCTTCTTTTCTTCTGCTCTGTCGACCCAATCTTTCCTACTGGTCTCTTTTCCACATTTGTTTTGCTTGTGTTCCTGTGGATTTTACCTGGACCATCTGTGTGGATATAACATTGGAACTATTTGTTGGAGTCTGACGGGTCTACCAGTGGCTACTCAAGACAGAGTTCTTCAGTAGTGCAGTGTTCAGCAGTTAGGTGGAGGGTCCCGTGTTCTCCTCCTCCATGTGCTAGCCCTGCGTGTCCTGTGCAGGGTCAGTGCAAATAATTACACTTGGTTTGAGTTCATGGTTCCATTGATTGTGTCATCTTATACGTGGGGGTTCTACTGCCCTTTAGAGAGTATTATTTATCAATAAGTAGACAATCTTAAATGACTTTGTAGCGAGACAAATGTGAATTTATTTCCATGTCTATAGACAACATCGCTTTCTTCCTCCATCATAATAGGTGTCGCACACTTAATCCTCTTGCTTTATGGAGTACTCACAAAACAATCTCATCCTCAGTGGAAAGGGTAGATAGACTGTCTAAGCCATTCAGATTGTCTTATATTGCTTGACAACATCTAGTTCAGGAATCCTATGTCTAAACTGACAGATCACTGCCTTAGATCAGAGTCATAAAAGAAGGTAATATATATATATATATATGAATCAAGTGAGCTTTGTCATGATCCATTTATTCCATAAACTATTACTATTCTTATCATTGTTTAAATGATCCTGAAATTTTATATGGGCTAACTTACTGATCATCTGTATCTTTTTAAACAGATAATACACCTTTATATTTGTATATACACCAGTATATACAACTAGCATATGTGGGTAGATCTGCTATCCACTTTAATAAAATATTTGCACAATAAGAGAAGTAGAAGAAGATACAGATCCATCCTTGAACACACTCTTGAGCCTCTAAATTGATCGATTCCAAGAATGCTGACCTTCTAGACTGCCTAATTACCCGAGTCAATACACTCACTTCATCACGTAAGCCACTTTGATTATTTCCTCTTTATAGACTGTATAAAGAGTTCTAACAGGAAAATCTTACAAAAGTCCCCACTTCCTTTAAGACATAGTTTTATCATATCCTAGTGGGAAAAATTACTCTCTAATGATCTCATCAAGAAATGATGTTTACGAAGAGTCACTTTTCTCTATCCATTTACCTATCACAGATTCATCTACCTATTTACCTTTTAATTCAATAAACATTCGCTGAGTCGTATACTGTGTCAAGCATTACCTCCTGAACAAGAGCAACAAACACAAATGCCAAAGACCATAGTATCTTGCTTCTATACATAAAAGCAGGAGCAAGTATGTAGTGGGTTAGATGTTGACACTACCAAGATGATTAAAATTGATAGGTATGAGCTCTATTGACCATGCGGTGGTTTGTCTGAGAAATGTCTTTCATAGAATCCTATAGTCAAACATTTTGTGCCCAGAAGCTAGTACTATCTAGGGAGGTTATTGAACCCCGAGGAGGTACAGTCTTGCTTGAGGATGTTCTTTACTGTGGGAGGGCTTTGAAAATGTTTAGCCTCACACTACTACCTGTGCTTCCTGTATGCAAAGGGAAATGTGATTATCAAGCTGCCTGCCCCTACCACCATGCCAGTCCAATCTTTCCTCACAATTAAGGAACTCTATTTTCTGGCATTCTAAGCTAAAATAAACATTTTCTTCCTTAAGTTTTTTTTTGTTTGTTTTTGTTTTTTTTAATCACAGAAGTATGGCAAGTATAACTAAGGCAGTTTCTCAGGGCAGGTCTTAAAAGATATAGGCACCAAGATGAGAAGTTCCACTGGTTAATTAGTTAAACCACTTTGGCTCCAGGTGAATTGCTGGCATGTGTGTGGTGCACCTGCCCAAAAGCTCTCTGAAATAAATAAAGTGGGCAGCTGGGCAAAGAGAACAGTAGATTTCCAAGAACAAGAGAGGTTTCTGAAGTTCCGCTGTGATCCCTGATACACATATTAAACAGACAATGAGAAGTCTTGTGAATGGAGTTCTCATAGTGTGAAGGGGTTTGTTAAATATCACCATCACCTCTAACCAAACCCCATAGATTCAACTGCTGAGATTATGTTCATTTTATTCCGTTATGTTTGGCTTATCAGTCCTAAATTCTTTGGTTGCAGCACCTTAGTGCATTGATCACTTCTTACCTCATACCTCTGGCACTAACCTTTACACACCTCAAACAATCACTATATTTGACATATGTCGATGAAGTCTCTAAAGAAGCCCACTCTCTTTATTACATATGGCAGCAACCTTTAAACTTATCAATATAAGTTGACCTTATCAGGAAAAGAATTTAACATGTAATGTTTACATGTAAATTATATTTTTATTTTACTGTATTTGTATAGTCATTTAAAGTTGTATAAATATCAAAATATTAGCTAGAGAAATGGATAGCCATTAAAAGCACGTAACTGTTCTTCCAGAGAACAAGGGTTTGATTTCCAGGACCTTTAAGTCTACTTACATTATCTGTAATTTCAAATCCATGGTATCTGCCATCCCCTCTGACTTCTACAGGTATTGCAGGCATATGATGTAAATATACACATCCAGGCAAAACACTCATAGACACAAAAATCCTTTAAACATAATATCAAAATAAAGGTAGGTATAGATACAATTTTGTTTTTTGTCCTCATTACATAATTTCCCACCTCATACTATGCAGGCTGTTGCTGCTTTAACTTGTCTATATTCCAGCCCTTGCTAATTATGTCACCTCTTCTTCTGTAGCGTGCTCACCCCCGAAGCAAACCAAATGATTTGTAGGCACCCATTCATGTCATCTTTGCTTCTTGCCTTATAACTTTGTTCAATATATTACATTTGTCACACAATGCCTCTTGGAACTTTCTTCTTGGCATTTCAGGGACATCTTAACTGATACGTATTCCATGATAGTTTCATCCCAGACTGGATAAAGAGAAATTTCACAGGACTTCTGCTAATCTTCTTCTCCAGACTGTACTCTCACAAGTGGTTATATGTCTCCTTTCAACTGGTTTGTGACTTTTTTCAGAGTCAGGATAATCTATCTTTACCTGTATTATCTATATATCATTGGTGGCCAGGAAAACACTTGGCTGAAGGTAATATGAATGGAGAATGAATAAATGATATCACCAAAGGAAACACAGAAAGGACTATGTAACTAGACCACTTGATCTACCGTTCCGTATATATCTTATTTCCTTGCAATCTTGTCCAGATGACCCAATTTCTCTAGGCTTCTGTTATCTTGTCTCATGGCAGAGATATATAATTCAGAATTGTGTTCATCAGAGGATTTAAGTGCCATTTTGGCAAGGTATTCTCTTTGTTAGATGGGTATGATTCTTGCAACTGTAGATGATAATCTGGTTTCTGAATATTTGTTGAGAGTTAATATATAATAATCAAGAATTCTCCATTGACCTAACTTCATATTGCTGAGACAATGAGTAGATAAGAAAAGGGTTTTTAAGACAGTGAGACCACCTGGTGTAATGCATGTATGACTGCATGAAGAAGACTGGGCACTATTGAGATAGTGCAGACCCAGTGAGCATCATGTAAAATATTACTAGAAAGAGTCTTAGGCATTCTTTTGAAATATATATATATATAATGGGTTTTTGAATGACAAATAATACTTCCAAAAGCTATGCCTTCCTTCCATTATGTAGCATGTGTATGTGATTTCAAAATTAGCTTGTCTGCTGTTACCTCTTAATCCAATGGAGTGTAACAAAGCTGAAAAAAGAAGCACAATGCATTAAATACATGTTTCTTCAAAATAAAAGATGAGCCATGCTTTTCGTTTGTTCCCAGCATTACATATATATTTACATGGTTTGTTGTATTAGTTCTGGCTCACTTCCTATACCTAAAAAAATCTACTTAACTTTCAAGATATTTTTCCTTAGGGAAATGATTTCTTGCTACTTATTTTTCTTATGTTAAAAGATTTCTATACAGAGTTTCTGTAATAGTCATCTTTCCTCTACAATTTCCTCTTCTCCTTCTCTGTTTAAAAAATAAATAAATAAAATTCATAGAGTGTAGCGTTCACATGGAAGATGAGGCAGTGAGCTTTGTGCCCTTCAGGGAAAATGATCAGTTTTGCAGTAAAAACTCCCCAAATCATTTCTTTGAAGCATCTTCCACATATATCTCATTACTTCCAGAATCCCTGAAAATGCTCAGATAATTGGAGAAAAATGACATGGCAGAATACATTACTATGATCCTTTGTGAAGACCCTGAAACACAGAAGCAATAGGAAAATTTTGCATTCACCCCAAGAGGCACAGGTCTCTTTAATAATTCAAGGATTCTCTTGCCTGTGGGTCACCAGTAGTAAAGTCACCCTCTTGGTGATGACCATACAGTATTGCATTGCTGCAGTTGCTTTGTGGCTTATGCGCAAAACTATTTTTGTTCAAAGTTAACCATCCTAGGACTCTAGAACCTCACTTATGGACAGGAAGAGCAACAAGGAAGAAGTTTAACATCTTTGCTCATCTTACAAATTGATCTTCCTCTTACCTACCTCAAGGTGAGGGTACTCTCCCAGGTCAAAATGAGGCTGTGGTTTGACAATCTCTTGTTATCTCTCTCTCTCTCTCTCTCTCTCTCTCTCTCTCTCTCTCTCTCTCTCTCTCTCTCTCTCACACACACACACACACACACACACACCAACACAGGCCACAAGAGCCTAGCTTTCTTAAAGCAACAAAATAAAATCCAGACTTCTCTTCAATTCAGATAATCATTTGTTTTGAATGACCAACATGCAGTTTCAATGTGATTATAATGACAGAGACAAGAGCATTACCATCACTGTGGTTCTTAAACAGGCAAAAAAAAAAAAAAAAAAAAAAAGCCTGTTTTAAGAAGGACACTGGAATCAAACTCTGGGGTTTATTTGGAAAAATTACTTAACCTCTCTATTTCTGACAGAATATTTAGTTCACAAATGGGTTCAAAAACAGGCTAATTTTATTTGCTTTACTCTGAGAACTAGCCAAACTAATTTTTATACAAAAGTAAAGTGCATAACAAATAGAAGATAATTCCCCCAAAATATTATTAATGTCATTAATATCATTAGGATAAAGGAACAAAGGAAGACAGCTATTCAGAAGAGCTGAGAAAGAAGTCAAACAACGGTCAACTACACAGTTTATCTGAAAGTCCCTTGAAATCTCCTTAGAATCTGGTAGAATAATAAAAACATAGAAGATTTCACACTGGCATACTTGCCTACCAAAAGTACTCCTACAGAAGCCTTGGATAGAAGTTCTGTTACTGAGTTGGAGGAAGTTTAGATGCTCTTGGACAAGTAGGGTATTATCAGTCTTGGCTTCTATCCCACGTCTGTAATCTGTGTGATCTGTGTGACTTAGGGAGTGTCACTTTCACTGATATTCAAACATGTATCAAGCATAGTTCCTTCCTTCTATGAAACAAACTATCAATCTCTCCTTCTGTTTGTGTTTTTGGATAAGCACATTGCTATCCTAGGTCATGTTTGCCAGATTATCTTTTTATTTATACATTCTGAGAATGAAGTATATTGTCTGTACTATAATGAAGGATGATTTCATTCACTCTTTCTTCATGTGAGTTGCTGGCACAAAAACAGAAATGATAGGGAATCTACAGTAGCCATTCTGAAACATGAGGATGGAAAATTATAATGATAGCACCTAGCCCCCCCGCCCAGTCCTCTGACACTCATTATGAATTTTTAAAAACAGGAACTATTACTCTGTCTTTTTAAATTCACAGCTATGAGAATTTTTTTAACACAGTAGATGAACCTATGTGTTAAGTAAGATAACACAATAATTGTACCTACCCACTAACTTAGTTGAGTATTTGACAGGGACTTAACACTTCAGTAGAAGCATCACACATCATCCAACTTTGTATATTCATTCATTAAGTATTTGTCATACTGACAGTTTCTTCCTCTTGCATTAAGAATATAGGAACACTCCTCCATTGTTGGTGGGATTGCAAGATTGTACAACCACTCTGGAAATCAGTCT
>NC_034592.1:124607369-124658474 GCF_900095145.1 Mus pahari | reverse complement strand
TGTCTCTAGCTGCATATTTTGTGGAATATGGCCTATTCAGCCATCATTGGGAAGAGAGGCCCCTTGGTCTTGCAAACTTTATATTCCCCAGTACAGGGGAATGCCAGGGCCAAGAAGTGGGAGTGGGTGGGTAGGGGAGCAGGGTGGGGGGAGGATATAGGGGACTTTCGGGATAGCATTTGAAATGTAAAGGAAGAAAATATCTAATAAAAAATTGAAAAAAAAAGAATATAGGAGGAGATAACATTGTAAAGTGAAAACCACTAGAAGATCAGATATCAGAAGATTCTAGTCATAAATATGCAGTAAAGTAGTTTACCCTGATGAATTTGATCTCCCACAAAAGTGTTAGATGAGGCTATTGTGCAGAGTAGGGGAATGAACAGGTATATTTACTGGGCTTAAAAGGTCTCTTTGAGGGAAACAATGTTTAAACTACATCTAAATAATGAAGAAGACAGTCTGATATCATTTAGAGGAATTATTAAAGAGGTGGAGGAAAGTGTTAATTAAAGATCATTGAATCAGGAAGATGACTTGTAAGATAAAAGTAGCCCTTCCTGGAGTAGGCCTGAAAAGGAAATCACAGGGCAGAAGATATATATATATATATATATATATATATATATATATATATATATATATATATGTCAGTTATACAGGATCTTTAATAGTTGATAGACGAGGTCTCATTATTACAAAGCATGGAAATATAAAGTAGAAATTCCATCTCTGATCGGTTCAGCCCTGATTGGTTCAGCCCTGGCTTACTATCGTGAACAACATTAAACACTATAAAAATATTTTTTTCTTTTTTCTACAAGGCAGAAAGTTTTCTCCTACAGTTAGAGCAAAGTAGATGTCCCAATAGAACGTCCAGTAATTGGCCAAATACAATAATTTTAAACCATCCCATGAAAGACTAGCCAAGAGTAGGAGTCCCTTATCTTGAAAGCACAAGAAGATAGTAGATATTGGAGACATCTACTGTCTTGTGATTGGCTATGAAAAGAATCCTGCCACACCACTCCAAAGAAAATATCATTGTGCGGTGGTGGTGGTGATGTGTGTGTATGTGTGTGTGTATACATATGCAGTACATGGGTACAATGTGCTTTGGGAAAGAAGACAGAAGCTGAGGAGGACAACATATACACACACACACACACACACACACACATACACACACACATATACACACACCGCAGGATGAAGCCTACAGAGGATGAAAGGATGAAAGCAGTAGTTCTCAACCTGTAAGTTGCAACCCCATTGGGGTCAAACAAACATGTCACAGGGCCACATATCAAATATCTTGCATATCAGATATTTACATTACAATTCATAGCAATATCAAAATTACAGTTATGAAGTAGCAATGAAATAATTTTGTGGTTGGGGGTCACCACAACTTTAAAGGGTTACAGTATTAGGAAGGTTGAGAACCACTACTCTAGAGATGGGAATTCTATCCAAAAAACTAGAAATTTATTTTAAATACAAACATGTAGTTGTGGTCTAGTTTTGGTGCCATTAGCCTTTAATTCCAGCACTTGGGAGGTAGCAGCATGCAAATCTCTGAGTTCGAGGCCAGCCTGGTTTACATAAGTGATTCCAGGGTAGCCAGAGCTATATAGTGAGACCTGCCTCAGAAACAAGCAAATAAACAAACAAAGAAGCAGAATGAAACAAAACAACAAAAAAACTGAGTCATGTTCTTTGTTTAAAGGTGATCCACATACAGAGGCACCTGGCCTCACTATCCTTCTTCTCCTTCGTTTGTTTAATCGAACCATACATCACAGAGAAAAACAACTTAATGATGTGCTATTTTGCTTTATTGAGAGGGAAATGGGTGCGGACATTTCTTACCTGGGTAAATTGATACCATACTATTAAGAACACTCACAGAAGGTTGAATCTGCAAACCACCTAATAGACAAAGTTAAAGAAGAGTGAGAATAGGAAATGTCTGCTGGGATCGATCCCAGACCTGCTTGCTTTATGATGCTTGTAATTGTTTGTTCAGGGTTTCTGTATAGATTGTTTTTCTGTGACACTATTTATCTTATCCAAAATGAATGAGGATGGGATGCTGAACTATTGCCTCTGTCCCCTCAATTATCCAGAAAGAAACTGTACCAATTTCAAAACATCAATTATCTCATGGATTGCATGATCACCAGATATGGAATCATTTATAAGCTTGGGGGTGCTTGATTTTCTTTATGTCTTTCTTTCTTATCTTCCACCAAATACTGAGCAGATGGGAAAGAGAATGGACTTTCTTACGTTGTCTCTAATGTCTTAGGGCTTTCTTATGTTCCAAAGAAACTGTCTTCAACAAAGCCACCTTCAGACCACCAGTAAAAGAGAAAATTCTGAGAAAAAAAAAAAGCATGTATGGTATCATTAATTTGTTTATTTAATATTTAGAGTGAGTTCTATTGTTGTTTAAGAAACCAGTAAAGTAGATACCCTTCATAACAAGTATTAAAAATAATTTTTCAAAAAGGATTTTGGCAAAGAAAGGGCATATGGAAGGAGTTTTCATTTGGCAATAATGTTTCTATTTTTATTTAAGAGACTAGAGGAATGTCTGTAGCCATTCTGATGATTTGAATAAGAATGTCCCCCATAGGCTTACATATTTGAATGCTTAGTTATCATGGAGTGCCACTATCTGAAAAGATTGGGAGGTGTGGTCTTATTGGAGGAACTGTGCCACTGGGAGTGAACTTGGAATTTCAAAAGCTCATGCCAAGGTTAAGATACACACACTCTCTCTGTCTCTCTTTCTCTCTCTCTCTCTGTCTGTCTTTCTCCATCTTTGTCTCTGTCCCTCTCTCTCTGCCTCTGTCTCTCTTCATTAAGTGTATTGAGAATAATTTGGATTGAGAAGTTGACTCTAAGACATTCATTACTCCTGAGACAACGGCCAAAGGGTATTAAAAATTTTGTTTCTAATAAAAAGACATCCCTAGCCCAACCATTCAATTGTAGCATCATGTTTGTTTTTCTATCTGTTCATCTCCAATAATGTGGGACCCTGCTGCATTATATGTCAGAATCTATGGATGGCAAAACTATCTCATTCCTTGGAATATTGATGGAAAATTCTGCATTCATTATTTTTCTCATTACTGTGACAGAATGGCTGACAGAAAAGAGTTAAAGGAGGAATTTACTTTGGCTCATCGTTCAGAGGGAAGCACCTCTTCTGCCAGAGAAGGAATAGCAATTGGATTTGTATGGCTTGACTTGTTTCATGGGCCAGCTAGATTGATTGGGCTGAAAGTGTCGCCAGGACATGAATCTCACGAAACCCTTCTTCCTTCTTCCAGTTATCTACTACCTTCAGCTAGGCTTCCTCTCTCTCTCTCTCTCTCTCTCTCTCTCTCTCTCTCTCTCTCTCTCTCAGCTTTTGCTTTTTGTTTTGTTTTTGTTTTGTTTTTGTTTTGGATAGTTTATGTATTTACATTTCAAATGTTATCCCATTTCCCAGGGCCCCCTCTGGAAACACCTATCCCATCACCCCTCCCCCTCCTTCTATGAGGTTGCTCCCCTCCCACCCACCCACTCCCATCTCACCACCCTGGCATTCCTCTATACTGGGAAATAGAGCCTTCCCTGGACCAAGGCCTTCTTCCCCTAATGAGGCCAGACAATCCCATCCTTTGCTACATATGCAACTGGAGCCATGGGTCCCTCCATGTGTACTCTGGTTGGTGAGAGCTTTGGAGGGTCTGGTTGGTTGATATTGTTTTTACTATGGTGTTGCAAACCCCTTCAGCTCCTTCAGTCCTTTCTCTAGCTCCTCCATCGAGGTCCTCATGCTCAGTCTAATGGTTGGCTGTGAGCATCTGCCTCCTTATTTGTCAGGTTCTGGCAGAGCCTCTCAGGAGACAGCTATAACAGGTGACTGTCAGCAAGGACTTCTTGGCATTAGCAATAGAGTCTGGGTTTGGTGACTGTTTATGGGATGGATCCTCAGGTGGGGCAGTCTCTGTATGACCTTTCCTTCAGCCTCTGTTTCACATTTTGTCCCCCTATTTCCTTTAGACAGGAGCCCTTCTGGGTTAAAATTTTGGAGATGAGTGAGTGGACTCATCTCCCAACTAGGGGCCTTGCCTAACCTCTGCATATGGTCTCTATAGGTTCTCCCTTCCCTTTGTTGGACATTTCAGCTAATCTCATCCCTTTGGGTCCTGGGAACCTCTTTCTTTCCTGGCATCTGGGACTTGCTGGTGGCTATACCCAGTTCCCCATCCCCCATTGCTATACACCTCTGTTCAAATCCCCATCTCCTCCCATACCTGATCCTGCTCCCATTTTTCCCCCTCACCCTCCTCTCTTCCTCCCAAGTCCCTCCTACCCTCTACCTCCCATGAGTATTTTGTTCCCCCTTCTAGGAAGAATCCACATTTTGGTCTTCCTTCTTTTTGAGCTTCATATGGTCTGTGAATTGTATCTTGGATAGTGCAAGCCTTTGCCTAATATCCACTTGGATATTATAAGATATCCATATCATAAGATTTTTTTTGTGACTGGGTTACCTAATTCAGGATGATATTTTTAGTTTCATCCATTTGCCTAAGAATTTCATGAAGTCATTGTTTTTAATAGCTGAGTAATACTCCATTGTGTATATGTTCCACATTTTATGTATCCACTCCTCTGTTGAAGGACATCTGGGTTCTTTCCAGCTTCTGGCTATTATAAATAAGGCTTCTATGAACATAGTGGAGCATGTGTCCTTGTTATATATTAGAGCTTCTTTTGGATATATGCCTAGGAGCAGTATAGCTGGTAGTACTATGTCCAATTTTCTGAGGAACTGCCAGACTGATTTCCAGAGTGATTATACAGCTTGCAATCCCACCAACAATGGAAGAGTGTTCCTTTTTCTTCACAGCTTCACCAGCATCTGCTATCACCTGAGGTCTTTTTATCTTAGCCTTTCTGACCAGTGTGAGGTGGAATCTCAGGGTTGTAGGTTTCATCTCTTAATGGTCTTACAATTTCCCACAAATTAAGTACCAATAGCTGGAAATTAAGTGTTCAAAACACATGATGGTGGAGTATAGTTTATAACTAGTAGGGACAACTAAATTTCCAGGAATTCAACCAGGCATGCTTTCCACAGAGGTATAGAACTATGTTATTCCAATTCTTTGTACTAATTGGTGTAACAAAACATTCTGCTCAAGTCAGTATCAAACAGCATTTGAGCCTAGGCTACTTAAATATAAGAATAGAAGTTTGGGAGAAGCTATTGAATAAAAGAGAAAGAAAGCATAAAGAAATTTTTTGGCAAGAACTGGCATGGCAGAAAGGTGCCTGGATTTGAACTGGAGCAACAGCTTTTAGTAAAGGTTTAGTAAAATTAGAATGTACCTTCTGAAAGGTCTATAATGGATAACTATAAGATATCCTTCAACTTACATGCTACTTTTTTAGGGTAGGTTGTTAGCTTATAAAATATTGAGACTGTGTAAGGGGAGAGAAGAATGAGAAGTAGGTGGATTGTGCTCAGCAACCTCAGAAAATAAGGCAAATGTGAAACGAGACCTAGAGAAATTTAAAGGAAACCTGTGAGTGCTGTTCTCAGCAGCCAGGGTCTCCAAATAGCCTTATCAATACAAGTGTCAGTTCAGCATGGTAGCCTACTCAGGGATTGTCTGTGGGTAGGTTCAGCAGCCTTCTGAAACAACAACATCACAGGAGAGAGTAGAGGCTTCAGAACATATGCAAAAAAGTTGGCCAGAGCCGGGCGTGGTGGCACACGCCTTTAATCCCAGCATTCGGGAGGCAGAGGCAGGTGGATTTCTGAGTTCGAGGCCAGCCTGGTCGACAAAGTGAGATCCAGGACAGCTAGGGCTATACAGAGTAACCCTGTCTCGAAAACAAAAAAAAAACAAAGAAACAGACAAAAAAACAAACAACAACAACAAAAGTTCAACGGGGAAAAGAAACCCTGGGCATCACATAACATTGGTCCCTTAGGGATAATTTGATTATACCTTGAAAATAAGTGGAGGGATACAACCGTGGGCAGGGATACAACAAAGAGTGAGTTACAGGACAGTAAATTCAGAGAGGCCATTGATTCATTTCCCTGCATGGCTAATGTTCCTTTGGAACTTGCATAAAGTAAGTAGATGCTAGCAATGGAGAATCCCTGGGTGTCCCATGGAACTGAGACAGGCAACAGAACTACTGGTATGGCCAACTACCCTTTCAGTGGCAAAGGCTCATAGAGACACCATTCTTGATCCTCCTCCAATCTTTCCATAGCTTTTAATGTCCCATCTCCAACATAGGAGTGGGAGTGCAGAGGATTCCTGATGCTCAGGGATACAAACAGACCTGAAAATATGAAGCTATCATCTTCTATGGTCATGTTGGACAGGAGAAACAGTGATGCAGAGACACCTGGGCTCTGCGAGACAGGTTGGGAATATGATACATCTATACAGTGTGGAGCTGCGCTTGGTTCTGCATGGGTAGGCACAGACAGCTTTCTTAGCTTCTGCAGATGCCTCCATGAATGTCAGAGTCTTCCTTCTCTCAACTGGGAACTGGACAGAATACATAGGAACTACCATGCCATCTTACATTTCAGAAAAAAAAATCTTGATATTACATTTTCCCCTAACTAACTTCTCATGACTTTTCAGGGATTAAGTGATAGAAGTTGTGAGCCATTTTAGTTATGAATTCTTCAGTTTGTGACAAACCCTCCCTATCATCTCATTTTCTCCAGAAATACTTTTCCTTGCATATAATTTAAATCCCTATCAGATTTGGTTTTTATTGTATTTTTCATTATTCATTCAGCTCTGTGTCAGCCTCTCTGCTGTGGGCGATTTTCTTTGAAGTTCAGGCTTCTCAGAAATGGCTCCTTTGTATCAATGTTGCTTCCACTGTACCCAGCATTCATCTGTGTCACTGCCTGACATTAGTCTGAGACCTGCCTGCTGGCGTCTCTCTTAAATTTCAAATGGCTCACACTGGCACTGTCCTGAAAGCATTTATCTGACACCTCGTGAGAAAACAGAAGTGACACACCCGAACCACAGGGGTAGCTGGCCGACCACATGCACCCTACCAACTCTCATGCTTAAGCCTAGCCTTTGATAAAGGTAAGAATTTCCAAATGACCATAAATCTAACTTTCTTCTTGACATATAATTTATAGGTCTTCTCCATCCCTGGATGCATAAGTAGTTAGCCACCTGGCCCATTTGCCCGTCAGCATACTTTCCTGCCCAGTATAATTACCACCTCTTGCATAGAATTCTCACTGTAGAATGCTCCACTCCAAAGGAATTCAATAGCACCAGGCAATGGCAGTCATTGTTTGTATTCTGGATTTGTCAAAAGAAGAATCTGGGAACTTAATTAAGTTCCTGGAGGCCACTCAGCAATTCGGTTCCCAAGACAAAGAGAAGCCAGTGCCTGTGGGCCAGAACCATGCTGCCCCCCTCTGTGGTGACTGCTGGCCCTGTCTAATGACCCGGAATCCTTTTCTGATGCACTCTGAGTGTGGCGCATGACTTTCTCCTTGTCTCAATATTTGGGTCTTTTAAAAAGTAGTCATTTCTTATCTATTCCAAGCCATCTTACACTTTTGCTTGCAAGCTTCAGGGAGAATACCCTATTAGGAAAGTAGGAAAAAAAATTACAAAGGCTGCTTTCCATTTCAATGGGGATATTTTTATTTCTCCCTTTCCTGGAAAGAATAGAGAGCCTCTTAGAGCATTGGCAGGAGGGAGGACAATAAAAAGCCTGAAGTTGCCATGTTTTCGTGAGGAATGTCATTCCATTTGTCTACTACAGAGGTTTTATTCCTCTTAGAGCCAAGTCCTTCATGTTTGTTACATAGCCAGGTGGCACAGAAAAATGTATGGCATGTTCCCAGGGAACTCAGTACACAGCACGTGCTTTAACTCGATTGACATTAAACCTAATAAAAAATATATGAGTCTTCCTATCATTTCCACTCACTAAAGAAGTTTCAATCCCGTGGCATGGATTTTAACTAAATTTGGACATCGTATACCCAATTGGGAAATTCCCAAAGAGAGCCAAGTCTTTATGTAAACTTCAGTCTTACTAGGCAAAGACAGAGAGACAAAGCGATGTTCATTTTCTGGTTTAGGGTTTAAAATGTAATCAGTGAGATTTCCGACTGATGTTGAGATTAAAACTGTACACATCTGCATCTGGAGGCCACTAGAGAAGTGATATTCCAGAATAAAGGCCAGCCTGCAGCCTTCTCTGAGCCTTCTCACTCCTAGGAAGATGTGGATCTTCATTCATCTTGAGCCCATGGTGCTACCTTTTTCTCATTAACAATCTCAGTATTGTAACCAGATGCTACATATTCCTGAAACACAATAGCTGTTCAGACACTTAGAGATGGGAGACTTGATGAACTTTCATATTTGCTATCAAGACTAAGCAAGATAGTCTGAAACAATCCTCCAGTTAAACCACAGGGTCTCAGAAGTTTAGGGACATTAGGGTTAGGAGGAAGAATCCCCTTTGCAAACCTTATTCCACTGAACCATCACTGCCTTTGGTGACATCTGATGCCAATCCCCCACACAGCCAGGAAGAATGCTATCGATCCTCTTTGCATGATGTTTCATAGATCTTTCCATAACAGAAGCATTGCTCTTCCATCATTTTTAAGTAGAGACACTGGATGAATTGCTCATCTCTCTATCTTTCTGATACTATAACACTGAGGGAAACAGCCTCAACTGAGTTACAATTTCTTTTCAGCCACACTTTAGGGACTTCAGTCACTTGGTTCCAATGTTTTGAAGTTAAGTGTGAGGTAGCACATCATGGGGGAGAGCACAGGGTTGATTGAGCAAGGTGCTCACTTCATGGTTGCCAGGAATAATGACAGAGGGAATCTGGGACCTCCCTTGGAGGTAATTCCTAACTACCTAAAATCTTCATTAGGCTCCGTGTTTTAGGATCTACCATCGGGAAGGAGTGCTCTGCTGGAGAAAAACATGTTAACACATGTTAACATGTTAACACATATTCTACAGAGAATATATATACATATAGTTCAGTTCATATATATTTGAGCTGAATATTATACAGAAGTGCAGAGTCCTAGCAAGTAAATGACATGATAAGGATTAAAATTTAAATTCATTGCTCCAGAGACTTGTATTTACCAGTTATGACCCAGAAGGCATGTCCAAAAGTCAAAAATCAATTGCGAAGTCGCTTCATGGCAGGGTAACATGCACTGAAGGGTGATGAATGAGTGTTATCCTTACACTCATTTTCTATGAAGCTGATTCTTGAGGGAACCTGACTGTTTCTCAGTAGGTGCTTTAGAGGAAGCCATTGCTTCTCAGTAATTCCAGCTCACCAGTTTCAGTTGGTTTATATTTGACTCCAGAGTCATATTTTCTCAGGTAAAATATCTCAGCTTTTCTATGTACCCATCATTTGATGCCCACAGCAACATCCCTGCAGGCAGTCACAGTTTCGCCATTTTAAGGAGTGGTGCTCTGGTCCAGGCAGCAGCTCTTCAGAGCTGTGATCAACCCTGTAAGGCCTGAGCATCTCTGTCTCAGCATCGCCCATTCTCTGGCCTTCTGTTTAAAAACAGATCACTAACACTGAAAGACTCCAAAAAATTATGCACACGTTCTTTTCAGACTGTTTCAAATTCTAAAAGTTTTGGAAATATGAAGACTTCCAAATAAGATTAGAGAGCTCTAAACTGTAAAACCTTAGCCACTAAGGCAATGACTATTCTCGTGGTGTTGTGATCATAGGTAGGATAGTCTAAGGAATTACACTCATGTTCTGTGTCCTGGATCTACACTCATGTATTACAGGTAGTACCACAGTAGTGGAAGAAGACTTCCTCTTTGCTTGCTTTGATCAAGGTCAATTGTACAAATATTGTAAATGATTCACATATTATATATTTTGGGGGAAACTGATATCTATCTATCTATCTATCTATCTATCTATCTATCTATCTATCTATCTATCACTTTTGTTTAGGTTTTATAAATGGTCTCAATTTTGGCAAGCTTTTGATGTTTTGAATAAAAATAGTCATCTAAAAGTTTTGCTTTGTCTTTCCCTTTGTGGAAAGGTTTTTTAGTAAACTGATCTAAACTCAAACACATGTAAGTGACTACAACCACCACATTTCTCTTGGTAACTACTTCTACAGCCTACATATACACCGTTACAGCTATCAGAATGGTTTGATACTGAATTTATAGCATTTTCCCCCCTCATACCTTAAGTGTCTTCAATTAAAAATACTGAAACGTATCATAATTTACAGACTTTTGTTTGTTAGTTTGTTTGTTTGTTTGACACTAATTGGTCCATCTGGAATTAGAGGCATGACCATTTCTGGTTAACATCCTAATTACAACAACAGAGGTTGTCAGTCCTGATTACAGATCACTTTCAGAGTTGAAGCAAACATAAGCACTTGGGATGAAGAAGTTTTGTTAATAATAAAGGTTTTTCTGATTAAGTAAACTGTTCAGTGGTCAAGTCGCAATTCAAACAGGAAACCAACTTTTGCATCTGTTCTTTATGATAAGCATATAGGAATATATTCTACAAACTTCCTATTATCTACTCCAACAATATGCTCTATGACAAATGGGTGGATCACAGATCAAACAAAACGACAAGTAATCCAAATTGCTATTCTAGCATTTTTCTCTAAGCATTCAAGGAGCTAAGAATCCCACAAACATCTATGTTACCTGCCTGTTCATCATTTGTTCTCTCTGTTATTTGACTGCATTGAAAAACTATCCTTCAATGATAGATAGGCAACTAGAGAAGGAAAAATATAGCTAAGTTGAAGAAAGACATATAAGTCCAATAAATGAGCCTCTTGAAATAAAAAAGTGAATGGACAGAAATTGCATACATTATAGATATTACAAAAGTTGATCTATTTCTTATAATACATTCACACAGAGCAACTTCCAGACCCCTAAAATGTTAGTCTATGGGTGATGATAACATTAGGAACTAAACATTCACTTAAAATAAAACTGACTTGAACTAGAGAGATAGCTCAGTCCATAAAATAAATGTCTTGCAAGCAAGAGGATGTGAGTTTGGTCCATGAAACTTGAGTAAACAATGAGAAGGTTGAGCAAAACAGTTTATAGTTATAATCTCATAGCAAGGGAAACAGAGACAGGCAGATACGTGGCGCTAACTGGGGAGCCAGCAAACCTACTTGACAAACTCCACATCAATTATATTCCAAAATCAAAATTAAATAAAAATAAAATAAAATAAATGGGGCCAGAGAATTGATAACATAGATAATGGTGGCCACTGTCAAGCTTGATGACCGTAGTCAATCTCTTGGCCTACATGATGGAAAAAGAAAAGCAACGTCATCACATTGTACATACACGCATATACTATAATAAGATGGAATTAAGAAAATAAAACTAAAAACAAAACGTATAGATTCTGATAGGTGACACCCATCGTTGTTGTTCTCTGGCCTCTATATGCATGCTTACACATATACACAAGCACCTGTAAATACATGTGCACTCCCATATATGCATACATACAGGTATACAAGTATTATTGCCTTAATTATAATGGTAGATTTAGTATAAACCAAGAAAACTAAGGGGTTGATGTTATTAACTTACCCATTTAAAAATAATGTGCTATTAGGAGCAATGTAGTACTAGCCACAACACATCATTACACAGGTAAATCAGGTGAAATGGACCATAAATATTTAGAGCTATTTGTCTATGCCAAATAGGATTTGTGGCTAAACCACTCAAGATGAATAACTAAAACTCCTGTCTGCTGATATTTTTCTGGAAAGAATTGTCTGAAAAGAAAGTAAAAATGAAGATAAAGACTATACTTTGAAAACCTGAGTGGCATTTTCGAGGTCTGAGAATAAATTTGCCACAGTAATGAAGTCCCACAGGAATTGGGCAGGACAACACTTCTACGTGGCATCAATATTTCCATCCCTACTGGAAAGCAGCTGTTCTCTTACCTATGGGAAGGGACTCAGGGGTCAGTTGGGGAATATAACACATTGAGGTAAACTCTCTCTCTCTCTCTCCCTCTCTCTCTCTCTCTCTCTCTCTCTCTCTNCTCTCTCTCTCTCTCTCTCTCTCTCTCTCTGTGTGTGTGTGTATTGTTTTTGTATGGGTGCTGGTTACCAAATGCAGGTCCTCTTGATTGGAAGGTAAACACATTACTCACAGACTCATCTTCCCAGCCCTTATGATGGCTCTTAAAATCTTCAAGGTTGAAAAAAAATTAAAAATATGCTCATAATTTTTTTTAAATGGCATCTTCCTTAGATGAAAATAGTATGTTCTGATGTTTTCTGCCTTTGTTTAGTAAAGAGTTCATTAATTGACTAAGTGAAGTCTTACCACTGTTGTTGGTTTTCTTGTTTGTCCTTTTGCAGAGTCTGATCACATGGGGTAGGCTGACCTCCAGTGTACGGGCTCCCTGCTTCAAGCTCTAAAATACTAGGGGTAAAGATGTGTCTCACCATGCTTGGCACCTACACCTTAATTCTAGTCCTGTAGTCTATAGCGGAACACAACCTTCATGTTTACTTCAATGCAGCCAATACACATATGGACATGATATATTTAAGTGCTTTATAAGATACTGAGTGGGACAGTATCAACACATTATAAGCACGAGGAAATGGCCTTCTTCCCTCCTGTATTGATGGAGATGTCTGGGTACAGTAAAGTCTTCCCCTTAGTTAGTTTTGAATTTTTTAAACAGTGAATCTGCGTTTGATGCCAAGTGTAGCTTTTTTTTTTTATTCAGTCAACAAATGTGTAATCATGTGCTCAGATAGGCACCCTGTCCTGTCTTTTATCAGGAATTTTCAATTTTATCTACAATTATCTGTGAGCAGATGTCTTTGTGTTCAACAAATGAAGTTGCGTCACAACCAATGTCAAGTTCTGCTGGAACTGACTATCCTGTGCTCCTCTTTAAACTCTCTGTCCCAGTTTGGATCTTCCAACTCAGTTGGTGGCTTTGCACCAAGGCTGAGAAAGAATCTGTGAGAGAATAAACAAATACATTGCTGCCCTTGAGGTGAGAACTTAGTTGAGGGTAATTCACAAAGAGTTAGAAAAAAAAAACCCACTCTCTCACTTGTACTCTGTGCGTGGCCAAAGGGTACTGCCTCTACATTTACTGTTGATGCTTTTGGTGAACATTAAACTCTCTTGCAGAATTTATTCTTCACTCCCTATTAGGAAAGTTACGCAACCTGAATCCTTAATGGGCTTTATCAGCAGGATAATGTGACATTTCCCCTACCCTGAGTTAAGTGCAAGGCAGAATCCAACTATGTGCTGGAGACACCTCTGCCCTTGCAGGTTTTATAATCTCATTGTAGAAAAGAGGGGGGATCACAAAATCTACTATAACCCATGACACCTACTGAAGGGACCAGTCATGTCAGGCCTCATTTGTTTGCAACAAAAAGAAACACATTTGAAGTTTCTTAAGTTCAATTTAGGAACACTTGCAAAAAATCCAAGGCAAGTTAAGCCTCCAGTTTCCTGGAAAAACATGAATAGAAGAGAGAAGCAGAGAAACATGCCTTATCCTTTGTTATATCAGTTTTTTTACTTTCTTAATTCCCTTTGCCTTCCACTAAATGGCTGATTTGAGGAGGATCACTTAATCTATCATTCCAGAAGCACCTTCCATAATCTAACTCAGTTAATTTCATATTTGAAAATATCACATTGGAAGAGATACTGCTATCTCCTTTATCATCACCAGTGACTGCAGCATCAACATCAGCACCAGGAGTTGCTGACTGTACGTATCAAGAGGTTTCCTTGAATCCATTAGTATTACTGCACAACGGAAAGAATGGGGATGAAAAGGAAGGAAACAAAAAGGTCAGGGATAAAAGTCTTGTGAAAAAAACTGAGTTTAACTGTTCCTGCATTGGAAAATTAATACTTTAGAGCATCCATCCTAGGAGGATCCCATGCAGACATGGCTCTTAAGTGCAGGAAATTTAAGGAGGTATCTTCTAGTGTATACTACCCACAGACACAGATCATTTCCCCCTTGACATCCTGGCAGTTGAGCCCAAATTTATTTTTAGGTTTCTTCCTTAGAAAGGGAACATACTGAATAAGATAGTGCTAAATCTGCATATCCTCAAATTACCCAAACTTTACCAACTGAAAGTATTTTTTTTTTATCATATACTCCTCATGTGATAGATATTGAGATTATTTGTTCTACATAGGAACAGATATGGCAAAGGGTGGTGTCATTCAAGCTAAATGTCATTTGGCTTAAACATATTAAAAGCTCATCAAGAAAATGTCAGAAGTCTTTTGAGTGTAAGCTTTATTTGAATCATTTGTCTCGATGCTTTAGTAGAGTTTGGAGAGATGTGTTCCCTATATCCCCGTGTAATGAAGACTTTAATGTAATAATCACACAGTTCCTTCCCTCATCTGTCATTAGAGCATAAGAGAGTTAGCTAGGCAGACAAAATATGAAAACTTCTTAGTCAGTTTTTAAAATTCAGTGTCAAAATGATCCCTGGCAAAAAGCTCAAATGGTAAAATTAATAAGAATACCAGTGAATGAAGAACAAGGACATTTCACATGCACTTCAACTGAGAGTGTAAGTTCTTACAAAGGTCGTGGGAAACTGTTTGCTGACAAATAAACCCCATGGTGCATCAGTTCTAGAGCTAGGACAACACTCAGGAGAAACATGAACACAGTTCACTCAAAAGCATGTGCGAGAACAATCCCATTCCTTACAGTTGAAATTAGAAATTAGTGGGATGTGGGTTGATGGAGGGGACAGTTACACTGTGGTATTGTCATACAATGAATCAATGAGACTGTGTGGATTAAAATTGCTGGTGATGGTATGAACAATTTACAATGTTTGCAAGGTATTCTTACTTTACCAAGCATAAGAAAGTGCATGTTGCTTGATTTCATATAAATAGGCCTCTACACACAAATAATCTACTACTTGAGACCACTTTATAAAGATGCTCTATGTAGAATTGTGGAACAGGGTCCAGATGAACCCAGATTTTTCCAGTCATCTCTATGAAGATGTCACATTGGGAGTGGAGATATCTGACTCCTTTCAGACACATCTTGTGACCTTCCAAATTAAGCTACTCAGGCTTTGTCATTTCAGTGTCTACATGGGACTTCTAAACCTTCCTCCTTTTCCTCTCTCACTGGTGCTGCATGGATTATTATTATTATTATTATTATTATTATTATTAATTAGTTTTTCAAGACAGGGTTTCTCTGTATAGCCCTGGCTGTCTTAGAACTCACTTTGTAGTCCAGGTTGGCCCCAAACTCAAAAATCTGCCTGCCTCTGCCTCCCAAGTGTTGTGCATGGATTACGGTTACTGTGCTAAACATCATAACAACAAAAAAAATTCAAGCTCAGCATTTGGGGGCATCCACAAGAAGATGCCAGCTCCCTTCTACAATCTTTTCCCTCCTTTCCACTTAAATAGATGAATAAGTGCTTCCCTGAAGAGGATCCATATCATAATTCAGGGTCATTTTGTCTGCCTCAAGTGATTTTTTTCACCCATCTCTATGAGTCAAATCTTTTCTACCTTTAAAGATTATTTCAAACTTTAGACTATCAAGTAACCCTTGTCAAACATGTTTCCCTTCCTTTCCTAGTTATTAACAACACTCCACCAGCTTTCTCCTCTTTCTATCTCTGTCTGTTTGTCTCTTTCTCTTTCTCTCTCTCCTCCTTGTATCAGTGAATTTGAGTTTTCTTTCCAACGAACTTGAGAGAATCAGTCATTTTCAGTTTTCTAAATCTCCATGCATAATAAAGCCCCTGAGCTCTAGCCTCATCCTTTATACCTAGTGGACATTTAATAAATACTCACCAAATTATATTGGATTGATTTCATTAGTAACAAGAGTAGGATCTGGACATGGAATCTGAAGTTAAATAAAGTTTTCTTGTGTCTAATCCATTTGGAAAACTATTTGCATCTCTACTGAATACAAATCATTTCTATTTTTATAAGACTCTAAGAAAAGACATTTCTTGCTTCTTTCAGTTCTATATCCCTGGGTATGACTTGCTCTACTGTCAGAATAATCTTATTTCTCCTCAACCTAAGTCCATCATGGTCCAGACTGGCCTTGCATTTGGATTTGAAAATTAAAAATTAATGCAGTTGTCATGTTGATGTTTCCTGTTTGCTCTATGCTCTGTTCTCTCCTCTCTCTCTCTCTCTCTCTCTCTCTCTCTCTCTCTCTCTCTCTCTCTCTCTCTGTTTGTTTTTTTCGAGACAGGGTTTCTCTGTATAGCCCTGGCTGTCCTAGAACTCACTTTGTAGACCAGACTGGCCTCGAACTCAAAAAATCTGCCTGCCTCTATTCTTTCTCTTTTATGGTTAGAACATACGTACACTAAACCACCACCTCTATGTGAGCTCATAGTTGACTGGCCCAAACATAGATGTTTATTAATAAAATCATTAATTGCATTACTTATAAAATTAATAATTATATAATAATTAATGGCATTAATAAACATCTACCACAGTATTTTTCTCAGGTTTTAAAAAACAGCTCAAGATCTGCCATTTGCAACCCAAATCACATCAAGCCATGAGCTAGCTTCCATGTTTAATGAGGAAACCACCAACTATTTCTCTTTACTGATATAATGAACTCACATTTCAAAGTTACACTAAGCCACATTTCTTCCCTTTTCCAAAAATTAATTCAGTCCCTTTGACTTTTACAGAAGTAGATTTCCTCTCATCATTCCCGAGAATGACGTAGCCACCACCATCTTTCTCTGAATTCCCTACCACAAACTATGGTATTTATATCAGCACACCCAATGTGCCTATCAGCAGGCACAGTGCAGCCTTGGTCTTCTCCAGATTACACTTACTGCGTCCATCTTAGTGCAACTCAGCTGTGGAGATTTCCTGCCATCCCCGTGTTATAGTCATGGCTAGACTCCCTCGAATTTGCACACTTATTTTTTTTTAATTATCTGTTATTAAATTTCCCCCAGTCTCTCTGGAAATGGACAAAATAGAGTCAGTAAATATGCAAAATGTTTGCGCATTTTGCGCAAACTAGCACAGAGCTTGTCCTTCCACTGCATCTATTTCAACAGAGAAAAGAAGAATAAAAGGAAAAGCAAAATCTACTAATTATACAAAGCATGATACCAAAGAAGCTGCTAGAAAGAACATAGTATTAGAAATCGTGTGTAGCAGTGGTACATAATAAAGAACCATATCATGACCTGCAGCCATATAATCGTCTAACTGCTATGTTTGGAGAGAAAGAGTGAAAGTGTTTGGTAGAGTGATGTTCTGCCAGGGACTGGCATGCCTTCTCTGTAAAGTATCAGATGGAAAACATTGAGAGGATGCCGGCAGTTTAAAGCTACCATTGTTAGTGCCAAGCAGCTAGAGACAGTGCATAAAGTCATGAATGCAGCTGTGCTTAGTGAGCTTCAGTCAGAAGCACAGGTAGTGGGCAAGAGTTTGCCTTTGGGTCACAGCTTGCCAGCTCCATAGTTAGCAGAGCTTTACTCAGCACATGGAATAATGCCCAAGGGCGGATGATTATATATTTCCTGACACACAGGGCCTTATCTCGTTGGCATTATTTTCTTTTTTTCTTTTTTTTATTATTATGGTTTTCTTTATTTACATTTCAAATGCTATCCCGAAAGTTCCCTATACCGCCCCCCCCCCGGCNCCTGCTCCCCTACCCACCCACTCCCACTTCTTGGCCCTGGCCTTCCCCTGTGCTGGGTTATATAAAGTTTGCAAGAACAAGGGGCCTCAATGATGGCCGATTAGGCCATCTTCTGCTACATATGCTGCTAGAGACACGAGCTCAGGGGGTACTGGTTAGTTCATATTGTTGTTGCACATACAGGGTTGCAGCCCCCTTCAGCTCTTTGGGTACTTTCTCTAGCTCCTCCATTGTGGGCCCTGTGTTCCATCCAATAGCTGACTGTGAGCATCCACTTCTGTGTTTGCCAGGCACTGGCATAGCCTCACAAGAGGCCGCTACATTAGGGTCCCTTTGGTGGCTGATGATGGGATGGATTCCCTGATGGGGTAGTCTCTGGATAGTCCATCCTTTCATCTTAGCTCTAAATTTTGTCTCTGTCCCTATATCCTTCCATGGGTATTTTGTTCCTTATTCTAAGGAGGAATGAGGTATCCACACGATGGTCATCCTTCTTGGTTTTCTTGTGTTTTGCATAATGTATCTTGGGTATTCTAAGTTTCTGGGCTAATATCCACTTATCAGTGAGTACATTTGGGTTACCTGCAGATACATCCATTTGCCCAAGAATTTCATAAATTCATTGTTTTTAATAGCTGAGTAGTACTCCATTGTGTAAATGTACCACATTTTCTGTCTCCATTCCTCTATTGAGGGACATCTGGGTTCTTTCCAGCTTCTGGCTATTATAAATAAGGCTGCTATGAACATAGTGGAGCATGTGTCCTTATTACCAGTTGGAAGATCTTCTGGGTATATGTCCAGAATGAATACCACATATTAGGTGTATATCTGTGTATTTATCAAGAGATAGATGGATGATAGGTACATGGGCAGGGAGATAGGCAGGCAGACAAAGAAGACATATTAGAATAGAGAAAACTTGCCTAACTACTGAGCAAGATGTCTGAGTTGTTGAGTAGTCCTTCTTTTCCTCATAGGTATATCTAGCTCATAGAGTAAGGTTGGAGCCCCCACAATGCATCTGTACCTGTGAACGTAATTTAGTCATGGTTTCCAGTTCTTAATCACTTCTATAGTTAATAACCCTCTCCTCATTTAGTGTTTCCTTTCTCAGTACAAATGTGCTGACCCTTGGAAAAGATGTCCCAAAAGAATAGTTTCATTCATACATGCATTTGCTCATAGAAATATTTGATGAATATAGAAACCACAAGTTAATGGAATAGACAAGTATGTTAAGCAACATTATTAGACATATTCTATCAAAATTATTTTTGCCAATGATTCAAGAAATTTAGTAACATCTGTCTGTATTTTTCCAACAATTTTTATTAGATATTTTCTTCATTTACAGTTCAAATGCTATCTTTTGTGTGGTTTATATTAGGCTGTATTCTAATCAGTTAAAAATGATGAAGAACCCTTTTCCTTCCAGGCAGGAACAACTCATATTAAAAGACCAACACCCATTCTCCAAGTTCTCTGGCTGCTGACATATGATCTCTTGCATTCACTGACCCTGTAATTACTCATAGCTCTGAAACATGGTATCTCCTGGGATTAGATGCTAAAATGGAAATACACTGTGTCTTCATGGTTAATTATGCTCCCAGTTATGCTGCCCTAAGAAAACTCACAGAAATATCATATTAAGTGAAAGGTTGTTTCTGCCAGGAGCTGCATGTCCATACAAGCTTGGGAGAAAGAATCAACTTTCAGTGTTTTCATCACAAACTTTTAACCAAATAATTAGCTCTAAAGCATCAAAAAGCCCATATGTATGAATTTTCAGAAGGATCCAACTGCTGCATTCACTAGCTGATGTTAGCGATGCTCCACCCTTGTCCACGCAATAGCTCTTTTGAGATGACCCTCTTGAATTCCCACTGCTAAGACTTCACTTCCTTACTGAGGATTCTTGCCTGATGTTGGAGGCCTCTGAGCTTTACATATGGTATACATGAAGACAATGGCCCCCAGGAATAGCTCTCAACCACCGTGAGAGAAGGGTGTGCATAGGATGGCTTCCTTTCCCTTGGATGGGAGAGCCTGGAGCTTTTGAGTTCTATGTGGATCTCAGGGTTCCACTGAAGTGTGAAGCTTTAATTTTCATGATTAAAGATGATTTGATAAGGTGACTTCGGTTGCCTGCCTTCCCCCTCTCTATATTAACACTTCACTTTCTTTCCTTCATTCCATATATTATTTTGGTATTGAGCCTCATTCTGGAAAAACACAAAGAGAGAGTCTTAAGCTCAGCCCATCTTGCAAGAAACCAGGCATAATTATTGCCTATTTTTACCTTCCCAAACTAAACCTTTTTAAAACTCTAGCTTTGAACAAACCTATCTAAACATATCATCGAAGTCTCAGTGAACTAGTTACAAAATCTAATCAAAACCTGCTGTATCCCTGCAGACTGGGAGAGGCTAAATTACTCCCATTCTTAAGAACATAATAGGTGCATCCTATAGCATGTGCATTTCAGCTCTGATATTTTGGGATTTTTATCTCTTTCCGTTTATTAACTATATCACAGAATACAGAAACAGTATGTTGGAGTTCGAGATATGTATACTAGTTTGTAAAAGCCACTAGTATTAGAAGCAAGTTTCAAAAGTATTGGAAGTTTGTCACAATCAGAAGTTGTATTTGAAGTACCTCCCTGTGCCCCAGCAGTCTTAAATAAGTCGTCAATGGAACTGAACAGATGACCAGCAGTCAAGAGCACTTGCAGCTCTTCCAGAAAATCTGTGTTCAATTTCCAGCACCCACATATGCACCATATGTGCTTGACAATCTGAAACTCCAGTTTCAGGGGATCCTATGTAGTACTCTTGTGGCTTCTACAGGTGCAGGCACACAGTAGTACACAGTCATATATGCAAGCACAGCCACCCACACATGTATAATGCAAAGGAATTTTTTCAAATGAATAAGTCACTAGTGTCAGTGCTGTGTCTGGAGTGGAAAGAACCATGCATTCACTTCATAGATTTTCTATAATCACATATTCTCAAATTGCTTAGAGGATCTTTTAAATTTTTAAACAGTTTTTCATATATTTTGAGGGAAAATAATAATTTTTATAGTACTCATGATCCAAGTAACGTCTTCTGAACAAAGGCAGTGGATTCTAAGTTGTCCCTTGAGGCCGTTCTGGCTAAAAGAGTCATCAGTATTCAATAATGGCATGGTGAGTTAAGAATGTATGAAACCTGATTCATTTGAGGCTAATATCCCATGTTGAAATTGATCAAAACTGGTGTGGAAATGATTTGAAACAGAAAAAGAGTCTTTGAATGAGCTGAATTTGGTTCAAGGAGCAAAAAGTAATCATGTGCACACTGTCTGAACATTCAGATACCCCTGGACTTCTAGAATAGCTAAGCACATTGACACTCCACCAAGAATATATCCACTCAGTTAGCTGATTTCCAAATCGAGTAAGTTGTCACCTAGAAGGACCCACAACACCTCATCTCTTCTAACATAGTCTAATATGGGACCACATGAGTTATCAGAGACAAAGTCTTAGGATCTTGACATTCTTTTTAATTATTGTTTCTATATTTATAAAAATTATGATCGTTTCTATATTTATAAAAATTATAAAAACAGTATTTTTAAATATTCATAGTCAGTATAGCCTCTCAGTTTTTAAATTATTTATCTGTTGTGTTTGTTTTTCTTTAAAATATGGCTTTGTTTTTAATTGGGAATAATTATGTATTTGTAGGGTACTATGTACATTTATATACACAGAAAAACTTTTGTTGATCAGAATAGGGACAATTCTAAAGTTGTTTTTTTTTAAAAATATAATTATATCATGCCCCTTTCTTTTCTTTTACCCCTCCCTGGTCCAGTGTCTCCCTCCCACATTTATGACTTGTTTTTCTTTAACCATTGTTGTTACATATACATATAAAGGAATAACTACAGAAATACAACCTGCTGAGTCATTCTAGTGTTGTGTGCATGTATATCATTGTGAGACTGACCACTTGGTAATAGACAATCAATCAGGGGGGCTTGTCCCAGGGGAAAATATATTCACCCTTTCTCATCACTTGTTAATCGCCTATACCTCTTCACCTAGGTGTAGGGCCCGGTAAGATTTTTATCATCTACTTTGGGTGTAAATTCATGTTAGAATCATTCAGGGCTTGTGTAGACAGTGCTGTTGAGATTTCATAGGTACCACTTCCCTCTTATTTTGAGAAGGCACAATATCACAGCAGACTTTCTGTTCCTCTGCTTCTCACATTCTTTCTGCTTCTGAACAACTGGCAACAGTGCTGTCAAGAGTAGTTAATGATTTGTTTTTTATATATCTATGGTACGTGACATCACAGGGATCTCTCAAGGGTCCCAGGGAATGTCTCTCCGCTTCATCATGTATATTATGAAGAATAATCTTAGTTTCCTCATTAGTCTCAGTAAATTAACTTTGATTTTTAACAGTGACTACGATCCATTCCACAGAAATCACCTTGACATCAGATGTACTATTTGCCATTTGTGTTCTGTTACTCTCTGAGGCAGGTAGCATTATAATGCCATTTTCTGGTGATACATACAAAGAACCGTTTTAAAACATTATCCTTTGTGTCTTTTCCATCTCACTACAGACATCACAATATCCAACTTGGGAGATCTTCTGGTCCTCCAGCTACAGAGTGACCACCCCTTCTTTGAGGTCCCAGGCTTTAATTGTCAATATCTTAATATGAATATAGTGGGAAAACTCATCCTATCTGTCTCTATTTCATCTAATCCTTAACTTAGTGAGTGGTACATAACCTGCCAAATTTCACAGTCTCATAGATCAGGCTTTATCCCAAACCCTCTATTCTGTATAACCCACTTGCTGTATTCACTCTATTTTCATCCACCGACTTTCACAGACTGCTGTTTTAACTCAATCACTGGGTAATTCTCTGCACAGGACATAGTCATTCCCTACTTGCCTACCTGCTCCAGAAACAGCCCATCAGAATGAAAATGTGTTCAGAGAAATAGCATGGTTCTCTTAACACAGCCCTAACATCTTTAACTGGCCTGCCTACATGCCTAGCATGTAGCACTTCTTACACACTACCTCCTCATATCCATATGCGTAAGAGATGCTTCTTGTTCTTCATGTGTGTATTGTTATTTTCTAGAGACTCTATTTCTATCCATTGATGTTTAATTCAAGTCTTACTATTTCCAGAATGTCTTCATTAAGCATAATCTCTACTCTATATTTCATCAAAATAGTTAGCACAATTGTCATAGCATGAAATGCCTTCAATAAGTGAGAAGTTTTCTAATAAAGGACCAAAGGACATTTTTTTTTCTCTTTCTAAAATTCCAGGTTTTACCATATTGCCTGGCGTATAGTTGTTTTTAAGCTGCAGAGTCATACTTGGAGTATGTTCCACAGACCTCCTAAGCCTCAGTATGTAACAGTACAGAAGAAATAAATGAGATAGACTGGTAGAAACACACACACACACACACACACACACACACACACACACACACAAGCACAAACACATACCACTGAGGCCTGGCATCTTGGACTGAAAAGCAACCCTGCAGGAATGATTTTGCCACCAGGAAAATGATCTTGAGAAATGTTCAACGGAACATTAGGCTCTAACCTAGAAATATCCCTGGAGAAGTCTCTCTTCCTCCACAGTACAGGAAACGGATATTAACAACTTTCACTCGAGTTCTGAAATGCCCAGCCTCAACAGAAGGAAGAGCATTAGCAGTCATGGAGATGTGGGTTAGGAAATTGAAGCCTGTAAGTCTAGACCACTCCAGTAGCCATGTGTATCCTGAAAAACTCCACGAAGCCACACTACTGAAAAAGATAGGGGGAAAGGAATTTTAGAATCATTGGTAAAAATGGCCTGAAATCATATGGTCCTATAAGTGGTTGTCAGAGTCTGGAGGAATGATGTTTTGCTGTTGTTGTCTTGATTTTTTTTTTTCTTTTTTTTTTTTTTTTTTTTTTTTTTTTTTTTTTTTTTTTTTTTTTTTTTTTTTTTTGGTTTTTTAACAATGAGAGACAGTAGAGAAGGTTGTAGGGAGATATTAGGCAATCCTACCAGGAACTGATCAAAGTCACCCCGGGGCTATAGTTGTGGTAAACAAACAAACAAACAAACAAAAAACCAAATTGAATCAGTCTCTGGGCTGGAACAGGGGAGGTATGACATGTCTGTAATGATGATATTTTTCAAGGATGTATTTTAGAAATTATTCTTAACTATGTGAAGCTATATATGCATGTGAGAACAGGTACTCACTAGAGGCATTATGTACTGCCGAAAGCTAGAATTATAGGCAATTGGGAACTATGTGACATGGTGGCTGGAGACTGAACTTGGGTCCTCAATATGAATAGCATCCTTATTTTAACCACTGAGCCACCTCACCAGCCCATGTAGGAAGGAATTTGTCAGAGTAATAGACCTCCAAATGGTGATCAGGAGTGCTAAGGCGACTCTACTGAGTCACTAGCTACAGCCTAAGAGAGTAGGCTTTAGCTCAAGGGTAGAGTCTTGTCTCTGGTTATAATTTGGTAATAAGAATGGGGAATGAATTCCATGGGAATCAAACTTTATACAGTATAGCTGTTACTAATGAGACAGCCTCCATCTGCCTCTGCTTTCTGCTCTTTTTTTTCTGCCTGAACCTGACATAATTATTACTTATTCTATATGTTAACTAATTTCATTGTTGACCTCTGCTGATTTTAAGTGCCTATGTTATAGTTTTATATAGCAGCTTAATCTTTTCATTTCAGGGCTCACTCGTGTTTCTTATATATACCCCTTTACCATCTTGGGAACCCTTTCTGGAAGATTCATAACTTCCCTCTGTGTTTTTGCACATGCCATTTAAAAATGACAAGGACAGAGTGTTTATGTGTGTGAAGGCCTTGATGTGGAAAAGGAGAGAGTAATGATTTAGTTCCTTAAGCCAATGCAAACTTGCTGAGCTGTGGGTATGAGGGCTGGGTTGTAGCTCCCTTCTCTTCTTATATGTAAAATTGTCTTGCCTCCTCAGTTGGTAAAGTCAATCAGTCAGATGCTTTGATACAATCTGAAATTCTCTATTTGGTGCCTGTCTTCAGGATCCATCACTCAGTATCTGTAATCTGACTCTGAGGGCTGAGGAGGAAGTAGCTGAATCACATTCCGTTTTCAAGAACACTGGAGATGTTTCTTGGAAAACTAAGAATTTCTACCTGCCTTCTCCCTCAAGCCCTAAGGAAACCTGGACATCTTTCTTCTAACATCACTTTAAATTCTGCTGTCATGTCAAAGTCAACAGTGTGATAGAATACCCCACCATTTCAAGGAGAGGTCTAAAAGTTACTCGCATTGAGATAAGAGTCCTTATACTCCTTTAACTGTGATTTCACCCTGATCTTTATTGGTATATTGTGATAGCTTAGGGATTGATGTCTGTGATACTGATCCGGATGCATTGTAGGTAGTGTTATTCCCATGGAACTCTGAGACCTTCATCTTTGCTATCCCTCAGGATGAGGAAGGTCAAGCACAATATTGGGGGTCAGAAAATGTATATGAAAGGAAGGGCAAAAACATCTCACAAAGAGAAACATACAAAAACTAGTTGGATTTATGACTTAATTTTAAAGTATAAGTAAAGCATAGTAAGAAAATCTGGCATAAATGTAAATGCTTTTTTTCTTTTTCATTGAGACATGGATATATGTTTTGTAAAAATGTTTACCTACAGATTGAACACCAGAGTGCATCTAAGATACATTACCTTTCTCAATCTTTGAGGTTTTTACTACAATATGGCCACTTCTACTAACACTAATTGAGTTGATCCAATTTATATACATATACATATTCGCATACATTGTACATGTACAATGCACATATACATATACATGCCTAGTTTTGTTTTAATGTTGCAGAAGATATTTAGCAACAGTTAGTATTCCAATTTAAATTAAAATTTAGACATATGTGATACTTCCAATGCAAATGGCTCACCTGTGTTAACAAACAGGGAACATTACCTTGAACACATGGTTCAGTGCTCACTTTCACAGATGATACCATTCTGGGCAATTGGCATCATTTCTGTCCTCCAATTAAAAAAGGAATCACAATTTCAGATATTTTTCAGATGTAAAACAAATGCAGATTTTAGAAAGCAGAAACTGCAAGTGAACAGCAGAGGAACTGAGTATGAGAAAAAAAAAATGACCAGCAAAGAAGGGATGCTTATTTTCACTGGCAAGGCATTAAAGGATGGAAACGTAATGGAAGGTAAGAAAAAATTGGACAAATTTGTTTTTCTTGAACTACCCTAGGCCATTTATATATATTTTATTTTATTGTCAACTACTGAATCTGAGAATCATGAAGATAACTTCAAGTAAGAATAAGCTGCATCCAGCACTGGCTTTCTAAGAAAAATTTAAAATCAAAGATCTATATCTATATCTATATCTATCTATTATCTCAAGTTATTGCTTCAATCCAAGGGAATTTGTGAAGAAACAATGCCTCCACCTCCCTCATTCAAACCATTCCACCTCTACCTGCTGATCTAAAGTGTCATTAAAAATAGTAATTTCACAACAGCAAAATGGCACAAGCCAGAACACCATCCACAGAACAGTGGAGTATGGGTTGACAGTCTCTCTGTTTCTGTGTATATGAGTCAACCTTATTTAGAGATGGCTATTTCTGTAGTTGACCTCAGGGCACAGTGTATGGTAGTACTTTCTTGAAATTCTGAGTTCTCCATCTTCACTAACCCTCAGGATGAGTAATGTCAGTAGCAAGGCAGTGAGTGAATCAGGAAAGATACATCAGAAAAAGTATGAAAGTCAGATAAGAAAATTGTTGGCCTTTCCAACTTTCTCTTTCTCTTCCACAGAGTCAACGAGAAACAGTTTGAATTGCTTGGTACCAGTCTCAGAATAGGTACCAACAGTTTCAAAGTCAAAAACAATTATGTAGCTTTGTGCCAGGTTGACATCCTGTCTTCTGAGCAAATGTGTGGGTCACTGAAAATAGTTTTCATAGTTGCTATGATGATTGAAGCTTTTACATAGTAGCTGACAGAAATAAAGGGCTCTTTGTATTGTAGGGGGACTGCTCTGGTTTAAATAAAATGAATATCATACTATATAGGAAAGAGAAAAAGAAGGATTGGTGTCTATGCATTATATTGCTATCCTTTTTAAAGACAGGGGGGACAGGCACCAAATTAAGTTTGAAGGCAGGCAATTTCTTTAGTATTACATAGACAAGCCAAAATATAATGCTTCAATGCTGGCATGCCAATCAAAGATACAAGTCAGTAGAGAATGAAGTGTCATAATAAGTAGATAAAGATGTCAGGAATTTTAGCCAATCTAGAAATAGAAAAGTGTTGGTAGATACAGAACTCTCACACCACTTTTTTCTTTTACTGCCTCTAGACACACAGAATTTAAGAGTTAGTGTGCCTGTTATTTTAACAAACTCAACTGACCAGTTCTTTGTCATGCTGATAAAGGATATACTGATTATTCCCTTTAAAATATGCATTTCCATTTGATAGTTTCCTTCCCAACACCCAATAGTTTGCAACATGAAAGATGATCTCTTTATCATTTACTAAGTATTATGTCTTGGCTATGTCCAGTTTGTACTAAGACATTACAGTTTTCGATGTGTCATGCAGAACATAGCATGGTTCCATCTTAGTTCCCACATCAGAATGATTCCTGGGTGGTTTATAAGTCTGTCCAACCTATTTCATTTGACTGTGATGAGACAAACTCTGGATGTGTGTCCTTCACATGAAGTTAACAACCCTGAAACACAGGATGTTTAAAAGAAATTTCTAAAATTTCCCCTGCCTTTTACTTTCTCATTCAATAATTTTATGGTCTATGTTTAAAAAAAATACAGGAAAAGAAGAGGATGAATATTTTAATTAATTTTTCTGTGCAATATTGGAACTGTTGGGACAATTTTATATATTCTGAAGAATATCTAAGCAATCACAGCAAAACGCTTCACTGAAGTGGAAATCTGTAGTTATACTTATTTTGATGCATGTCTTATGAATATGGTTTTTAAAGTTATTACTTAAAGAGCTTTATTTTAAAAGGTATTTCTAGAAAGTAGTGAACTCAATGAATTGTCCATGATGTTGCCAGCTTTTAATGGGAAAAGACAGAGTTAATGCAATGTATATTACACAACGTTAGCCAGAAGAGACTCTGTGGAGTAGCATCAGAGACCATTATTTCCCTGAAGAGTAGACAAAACAGAGGCAGATAATTAGATCAGAGCATTTTAGGATCCAGGGCAGAAGTTAAATCTTGAGGACAAGATAATGTTCAGATTTGGGCAATCTCCAAGAGGCAGGAATCCGAAGCCAGTGTAGCACAAGTTTTATATAGCTGTGCTGCTATACTCTGGGAGTTAGAGTAAGAGAGCTTGGTCTTGGAATTAAAGCAGTGAGTTTTATGTAGTAAAGCAGCAAATGAGCCCATACTGTGTCATGGTCTGGATCCCACAGACATCTGTTTATTTTTCAGAAGCTATATGGAAATCTGCTCAGCCAGTCAATCACCACAGTTAGAGGCATGATGCAAGTATCATAGCAGATGTGGATGAAGAGAGAAGGGGTGGTTAAAATATTGGACAGACAAAGGAGCAAACGCAAGATTAAAAAATGTGATGGGTGTCTAAGTGTGCCTCATTTCATAGAAACACATGTGAATGCACATTGATATAGAAGATATAACTTTCACAGCATGTCCAATTTCAAGTAAATAGTTCAGAGTGTTCCAAACACCATCTTGAAACTCTCAAACTGCCAGTTTTAGGGAACACCCAATAATAATGCATAAATAACACTGATTAGAGGCAATTATAGGGTATATATTTCGATAAACACAAATGAATACAGTACAACCTTAGCATTGACTGTCAGAGTGACTAAATCGAAGGACTAATAAGTGAAATGGAATCGATCACTGGGAATTCTCTGAGTGGTGCTGGCTAAGGGATGCTGGCTGGCAAAGGATTCTCATGGGGCTGTGACAAGCACCCCATTCACCAAGATAGCTATATAGTCTTTGTGCATGCGGAGATCCCAGAATGAAAATCAGGTAGGTTTTGTGAAACATTTGTGATCTCTGGTACCTATAAGCACCAGAACCTAAAAGCAAGGTTTAGAGAAGATGTTCTCTTAGGGCGTCCAGAAAGAACTCATTCTGTAAAACAGGTTCTTGTACTAAAGTCCTCTAAAACAGTGAATTTATATATTTTATTGCTTTAAGTCCCATCCTTTCTGAGCCACGGTGCTCTATAAAAATTAAGACATTGCCCAGTAAAAACATAGAGGACAGGAGAATGGTAGTGTGAGACATCAATGGGCAATTACTCAGGTTGCCCTGGAAATGCTCAATATACCCATCTAATGCTTATCTTTGAATTGAGGAGAAATGGATGTTAGAATTCCTAGTATGATACAGGCACTTGTCTTAATCTTCATCTAGTCCCATGAATGTTGAATACAAGGGAGAATGAAGAATGAGTTTCCACTGGTAAAACAGTTCATTATATGGCAGGGGGACTTGATGGAGAGTTCAGAACTAAGGAGGAGGATGGTGATGATGCTCATGATACTGATGATGCTGATGCTGTAACAGTCTGTAAACACCTTCTGAGGTTATAGGACAATGGACTGAATACTTTCTGACCTTCCTGAGTCTCCCAAGGTTTTGTAGGGGGTTGAGGGATTGCAGTGTCCTTTGTTGTTACTGTATATAATTTCTACTGAGCCTGCAACTGCTGGTCCTATATTAGACATCATGAATTTTTATTGAGCAATTGCCACTAAGTCAATCAAAAAAAGAAGCAGTTAGGAGTTGAAAGTCTCTCTGTCCCTGCATTGTTTCCTTTCACTCCATCAGGAAATCATCCTCGAGTTCCACTGAGAGCTTTAAAATCCTCCCAGGACTCATCTACCCTTCCATTCTCATAGGCAGGCTTCACTGGGGGATAGTTTGGATACTTTGTTCTCTGTATTCCAGATTAACTCAGAGAAGCATATGGATGGCTGTCTTGAGCTGCCTTTTGGCATCTTAAGTTGGTGATGTGATCCAGGTTCCTCAAATCTATCTCCAACATTGCTGTGAGTTAATGGAGAGGAATCACACACATTTCAAAATTTTGGCAGACAAACAGGCACTTGGTTTTCAGTCCTGATGTAAAGGCTATACTTCATGCCTTGTTCTTTCCAACTTGTTTTTCAGAAAGCATAGATAAGCATGACAGGGTCCACTGTCTCTTCCTTCTCTCACCTGCCACACTCCTCTTCTACTTCCTATTTTCTTCCAACTGTTCAAAGATAGAGCAGCTTAGACTCATGAGTGAGCTTTGTAATTGAGCATCTGGAGATGGGTAGATCACTTGCTCTAGAACGAAACATCAAGTTACCTAGGGATTTCAAGATTTCAAGCCCTTTAAGACACTTTTGCATTTCGAGACAAACACAGTGAATAAAAGATAGGCAGGATACAGCTGGGCAACTGTTCAACAAAGACCAAGTATTAGAAACTAGAGAGGTAACCAAAAGAACATTTTGGAATGGGTAGTAACAGACACATAGGACATGAAAGTGTGAGGGTGTGAAGCATTTTGCAGAGAAGCAAACAAAACGAAAATGAATGCAAGTATAAAAATGATATACTAGAAATATCAAATCAAATAAAAAGAGATGGAACTGAAGAAATCAACTGACAATACAAAAGGCAAAGGCAATGATAACCAAACAGGATTTCAAACAGCCCAAGAAAATAGCAAAATTGCCAAATCAATAGCAAAAGGCAAGGACCAGCAAGATAGTCATGTGTGTAGTAGGGTCATGCAAACATGCATGGGGGGGTATGTCCAAATGCATATCCTATGAGTCAGGAGTTGAATTAACCATTTGCTTGTACAAGATAGTCTACTCAGAGTCAGTGTCTCAAAAGAAATGATCATTTACAGTTGCGATGCAGGCTGTGAAAGGTGCCCAAGTTGATTGTCTAGACCTGGTTCCTCGTACCAAATCTTATTTTTCATTTTATTTTGTTTTTGCTTTTGTTCTTTTTTTGTCCACATATGATCCTTTTAGGACCAAGAGGAGGAGGACAGGGAAAGGTCATTCATGGCACTGCTGAGGCTCAAGAGACCAACCTATTTTCAGTCTGTGTTTGAGTAACTTCTTATAACAGCCCGTTGGTGAAATAATGTCCCATGACTAAGCACAAAATTAATGGTGCAAGAAAATAGTCTCTTCCTATGGAGCGAGTATGGAAGGAATACATATCTGCAAAACATTCTAATCAATTCTAAAGGCTAAAAGAGGGAAGCTTTTAGGAAGTTATCACAACTTCATGTCTCACATTAACAAAAACTTCAGAGTTTCACCCTCTATGATAATGATAAGAAGGTAAAGTGGGAGATTCTGATATATATATATATATATATATATATATATATATATATATATGCTATATTGAGATGAGATAAGCCATGACGAAGTCATATCAAAATGCACAACTTGTACTTTTTCCTTGACTCATAATATTTCTTTGATTTGATGTCTAGGCATTCATTTTAATCAACAAAATATTAATATTACCATGCAAATTAATGTATCATGCAGAATTTTACTGAATAGTTTGCCTTATCCAAATATTTTACTTGACGAAATGCATGGAATTTTGAAGACTAAAAACAAGCCATTGTGAAGGATGATCAGGCGCAGAGTAGATGCAGGAGGAAATGGCCAGTGGCTGGAAAATGTCAACCTCAGAGTCATCATGAGAGGGAAAGAAAAGAGAGCATCTCTGCAAATAAACTTAATTAGGGAAAATTAATATAATCAAATTATACCAGTGCTTCTCATGAATATGCCAAATTATAAAACTCAAAATAAAATGTGTCAGAAAGCAGTGGGCCCCAGATTCAGCCAAGCTTCAAAATTAGCATTTAGTGTCTCTTATGTTGCTTTCATTTCTCATGCCTTGGCTTCCCGATTTTTTTCTTTCTTTCTTTATTTTTTATTTTTATTAGATATTTTCTTTATTTACATTTCAAGTGCTATCCTGAAAGTTCCATATACCCTCCCCCCGCCCTGCTCCCCTACCCACCCACTCTCACTTCTTGACCCTGGCATCTCCCTGTACTGGGGCATACAAATTTTGCAAGATCCAAGGGACTCTCTTCCCAGTGATGGCCAAATAGGCCATCTTCCAGTACATATGCAGCTAGAGAAACGAGCTGGTTAGTTCATATTGTTGTTCCATCTATAGGGTTGCAGACCCCTTCAGCTCCTTGGGTACTTTCTCTAGCTCCTCCATTGGGGGCCCTGTGTTCCATCCAATAGCTGACTGTGAGCATCCACTTCTATGTTTGCCAGGCACTGGCATAGCCTCACAAGAGGCCGCTATATCAGGGTCCCTTCAGCAGAATCTTGCTGGCATGTGCATTAGTATCTGGGTTTGGTGGCTGATGATGGGATGGATTCCCGGATGGGGTCGTCTCTGGATAGTCCATCCTTTCGTCTTAGCTCCAAACTTTGTCTCTGTAACTCCTTTCATGGGTATTTTGTTTCCTATTCCAAGGAGGAATGAAGTATCCACACATTGGTCTTCCTTCTTCTTGGTTTTCTTGTGTTTTGCAAATTGTATCTTGAGCTTCTCAATTTTTGAGATGAAGTGATTCTGTAGAATCACTTGCCTCCTTCCCTCTTGCTATTGTCAGCGCCTGTTTGAAATCCTATTTTACTATGGTTATCCTATTTTTACTATGGTTATCTTGACTTAATATGGTTATTTTTAGTTGATTTCCATAGCTCTTCTCATTCCTCTTCTTGTCCTTCGTCTTGTTCTTCTTGTCCCTCTTCTTCTTGTTACTCTTCTTGTTGCTCTTCTTGTTTTTATTCTTGTTCTTCTAGTTCTTCTTCTTCCTTCCCCTCCTCCTCTTTTTCCTCCTCTTCATCTTCTAAAATCTGATTGACACTTCTGGGATCTCATTTTTACACTTATTTCCGGATTAAGAACTTGAGAAGCATGTACTGAGTATGTATTTGTGGCCAGCTTCAGGAATATTTTTGATAGATTAGCGGATTGGAACACATACACCCTATGAGATTAGTGGCAAGGGTTAGATAGAAGAGTATTTAGTGACTTTGGGTGGTCAGAAAAGAAGAGTCAGGTCCAGTAGAAGTCTGAAACCCAATCTAGGTCCTAAAAGGTGGTTAATACCTAATCAGTTGAAAATAATAATGAGATTATCCTAAGTGGTGGGAGAAGCAAGTCAGGAATGGAGGTAGGAAAAGTCTTGATGTGTATAAGAAACTAAAATGTGGAGTCTGAATGAGAGATGACTAAAGGAATGAGAGATGCTTAAAGAAGGCTTCATAGGGGTCTCAATGATCCTTATGTACTTTGAGAGCTAAACACTGAAAAAATTTAAATGAATATCATGGTGGTTTTGTCTTCTTAGATGGTTCTTGTACTTGATGGAGTAGAGAAAATAAGTCAGAAAAACTGACTGTATTATAGTAACTTCAATGGGTTAATTAGAGGTAGGGTGGATTGCAGAGATGTTGACAGATGTCAATAGTTCATTTCAGTGATATAGTCGATCACTCAGGTACATGTTAAATTAGCATGTTGTCAGAGCATATAGGACACCAATAATCATGGCAGCTTTACTACAGTTAAGAAATAGGAATACAGGCTAGGAATGATGGATTGACGGCTAAGCGTACTTGCTTCTCATGTACAGTACTTGGGTTCAGTTCTCAATACTCACAGCAAGTATCTTACAGCTACTTGTAACTCCAGTTCCCAGAGGATCTGATACCCTGTTGCCCTATTCTTACTTCTGTGATTACAGACATGTGACACATATACTCTGATGCACACACATTAAAGAAAAGAAAAAATAGGAACAGAAGATTCCTTGATTGACACTAAGATATTATGACTGGGGTAAGATGGAGGAAACATTTTTCGTGGTCAATTTGGAAGATGAACTGCATGAAGTGCTAGATAAACTATGTCATGAAGTATGGACTAAGTTGCATTTGTTTCATACACACAACTCATTACAATCATTGTTTTAAAGTTAGAACAAATTATCATCTGACAGGTTTTCAATTTGGTCTTTTCAGATGCATGTATTTCATGTAAGATTAAATTACAGAGTTCTCATTAGCAATTAGTAAATAATCAGAAACTTGTCCCATTCTAGAAATCAAGAAACACAAATAAAACATTTGCCTTTCTAACTAAAGTTCTCTGAAATAGTCTCTGCCACATGTGATTATGGGGCAGAATCAATACTCTTTTCATTTTGTATCTTTCTGTGACAACTGAAGGAAAACATGAAAAAAAAATCTATATTACAAATGTGATACCCCAAGACAGCAAAGTCAAGAATGTTCAGAGAGAGAAGGACTCACGAATTACTCTTCAGGGTTATTTCTCCAAGCACAGAGATAATGAAAGAGAGTTGGTCAAAGACCACATGTAAGCTGCCTTTCAGGTGTATGAAGAAAGGAGGGATGTGGAATATCTAACAGACCAGGTGAGAGTCTGAAAAGATACATACATGTTGGAAGAAGATCACTCAACATGGCTGGTTATTTTATAAGGAAGGAAAATGTCTCTTAAAGGAATAGATGAGAATAAAATTCAAAGGAGTCTTTAAGTGACATTTTCCTTCCTTATAAACTAACCAGCTGTGTTGAGTGATTTTCTTCCAGTAAAATTCTACCTATAGAACTATATCTGAGTATAGATACTTTTACAAAAGAAACTATTGTGTTAGATCAGGTAAAGACTCAAAACCATGGGCAATTACATTTTGCAAAACACAAGAAAACCAAGAAGGAGACCATCGTGTGGATACTTCATTCCTCCTTAGAATAAGGAACAAAATACCCTTGAAAGGATATAGGTACGGAGACAAAATTTAGAGCTAAGATGAAAGGATGGACTATCCAGAGACTACCCCATCCGGGGATCCATCCCATCATCAGCCACCAAACCCAGATACTAATGCACATGCCAGCAAGATTCTGCTGAAGGGACCCTGATATAGCGGCCTCTTGTGAGGCTATGCCAGTGCCTGGCAAACACAGAAGTGGATGCTCACAGTCAGCTATTGGATGGAACACAGGGCCCCCAATGGAGGAGCTAGAGAAAGTACCCAAGGAGCTGAAGGGGTCTACAACCCTGTAGGTGCAACAACAATATGAACTAACTAGTAGCCCCTGAGCTCGGGTCTGTAGCTGCATATGTAGCAGAAGATGGCCTAATCAGCCATCACTGGGAAGAGAGGCCCTTTGGTCTTGCAAACTTTATATGACCCAGCATAGGGGAAGGCTAGGGCCAAGTAGTGGGAGTGGGTGGATAGGGGAGCAGGGGCAGGGGCGAGGTATAGGGAACTTTCAGGATAGCATTTGAAATGTAAATAAAGAAAATAATAAATAAATGAATAAATAAAAAGTGTAAGAAAGTTAAATACTTGTAAAATGTACTATGGAATAATTTCACCTTAAATTTTGAGATTTTAAACAGAAATAACCAGATAAGAAAACTAGTTATTGGTGAATTACCGATGTTCCTGTAATGATGAGTACACCATGGCAGAGAGGAGATCAGGTACCTGCTATTGAAGTGGAAACCCCAGAGCAGCCAAGAGTCAGATATACTGTCTCACCAAGAACTGTCTGCAATGTTAGGCCATGTATCTCTGCCAACCTCAGAATACAACGGCATTCTCACAAAGTTAACAACGACTCTAAGAATATCGTGGTCCAACTTAGTGGAGGTGGCTAACAATTGTTAGTTTAGCTGATGAGAGGGATCACCCATTATGTCTTTTGAATATTAGACACTTTACTCTTGGATGAAGGGCTCAATGCCTGACATACTACAGAATCACAGTGGTAGCTTTTACAAATAAAACTATCTAGGCTTCATTCCCAGAAATCGTTTCAGTGCTTGAACATGACCCTAACAATAAATTAAATACACACACACACACACACACACACACACAGACAGACAGACAGACAGACGCACACACACACACACACACACACACACACACACACACTTAGAAAACATTGTTAGTTCTTTTTTGTATGGCTAAGTGGAGGAAATGAAAGGAAGAAAAAAAACAGAACGAGAAGAAGAAAACATTAGGCATCCACTCCTTAATGCTCTTGCATTGAGGTTATAGAATCCAGTTCTGGGCCACTTTTGGTTTGGGGCCACAGAAGACTGCATGGTATACATGCTTTGTAAGTAGATCTCAGATGCCACATCTTACCAATTCAGGAGAAATGGTGAGAGGCTAAAACTAGCCTATAACAAGAATTTTAAAAAAATGTTGCCTAGTTCCAGACACTGCTGGAGTTAGACATTATATACTATGGTAGATAGTAAAATGACCTTGACATTTTGTTTCATGATGGTGAGCAACTCCAAAGCATGACTCTAAAAATGCATCATGTTGAATAATTATTAAAAGTAATTCAGTACACTGTGTCCAGAAAATCTTAAGGCCCAACCCTTCACCCTTCTTCAAAGGGTGCAGTTTGAATATCTATTATTGAGTCATTTTATTCATTGTAATGTCCCTCAAAGTTGACAACCTTGGTGAAATATTGTTCTATTTTTTTTTGAACTAACTAGTTTATTATTATTTTTCTATAGTACAGATAAAATGGTCTTTACAAATGGCAAAGGCTTAAAAATGTTACAGTTCCCATGTGTCATGAACTGTTTAAATATCTTTGTTGGATATGCTCTACTTCTTCTGGTAACTAGAAGCTAACCAACATATATGTATGGCTTTATTGATTTCCTGCCATTTGACCTTGAATTTGATCTTGATTTGCTATTTTAAATATGAATGAAAGGTATTTCTTAGAGTCTAGGTAAGGAATGCCAGCCAATTCAATAGAATATATATATATATATATATATATATATATATATATATATATATATACATATATAAATTTTTTTCTAGAAACATTGCTATATAACTTTTAACTTATAATTGGTTAGAGTAGTATATGAAAGAAACAATATAAATACTCATCAAGTGGCCTATTCCTAACATAAATATTACATGATAATTTGGAGGGGATTATTATCATTTAGGACACTTTCCATAGTTCCTGACCTAATAAAGAGCCTCATTACTTTTGCATGTGTTATACATGTTGAAACAAAATAGCTGTCCACATTTAGATTTCCAGGGAAGCCAGCTCTGAGATGTGGATTTGCATGCCAAAAGACACTGGAGGGGTTTAAAGTGAGCACCCATAGAAGGGAAGAGGGCAAGTGGCATCTGGCAGAGAACTGGAGCAGTTCCATTTGTGTAACACAATCTTAAAAGAGGTTGAAGCAATTTTTATAGTGAGTCTATGCTAGGACAGCCTTTAAGGGTCATGTTAGGTTGGAACAAAGTGACCAAACCTTTGCTTTCCCAGAGTGATCTGTCTTCAGAGGAAAAGCTCAAGAATAGGGAAATGACATGCAACTGCCGCTTGTTCCTAAGAACAGAGGGCTCTGCTATAGTGTCCCCAACATTGGGAAGAGACTGAGTTTTATATTTCTCAATGAAAGATGTGATGAGCTTACCCAGGTATCTCCCACACTATCTCTAGGGTTTCAGTAGAGTATACATTTTTTTTTTCCTGTGAACAAAATTCCCTAACCTCCTACATACTATTCCAAGAGATCAATGAGCCCTGCTTAAATTTCTTCAAATAAGAAATAGTTAATGACTATGTTCACTAAACAGCAAGGATCGAGGAGCTCTCCTCCAGGAAGAGGTGAGTATCAGAATCTCACAAGCCAGACATACTTTTATTGTATCTCTATAAGAAGATCTTGTATGTTTACACAGAGGTGCGAACACGTTACATTGTTTTCTTTTGTGGTGTTGTTCATTCAGGTTTTTTTTTTTTTCTGGAGATGTTTGAAACTGATCAAGAGAGAAACATTACAATAACCATCACAGAGGAGTTCCCAAGAGGCATGAGAGGGTGAGTTCTATCTATATGACTTGGACAACCCAGAGTGCAGGTTTTTTCACTGATGCCTGCTGGCAACAATAAACCCAGCAAGACTAAGGGGGATGCTAATGAACACATTCAGCAGATTGCAATCAATCAAGGTCCTGAATTGAGTTCTCTTCTAACCAATAGTTAATCTTGATTCAAAGTTTGTTTGTTTCTATCTTTCTTTTTTTGGTGTGTGTGTGTGTGTGAGTGTGTCCCTGTTAGCTTTGTCATCTTGTGGTAAAATATTCTTATTAATGAGGGTTTCCTGGCTGATTGCTGTGATATAAGAGTTTTACTAGGAGAATTCGGAGATACCACTTTGGATGAATTTATTTCAGAAAAGCTAATCAATTGCAAAAGCAGATTCCTTCATTTCCCATCTACCTGTAACCATAAGAGATGGTCAAAATGTCAAGGCTTTTCTAGCAATAATGTTTCTGAGCTCTCCTGTTTATCCATAAACTCTCCTGTGCTACTGCGTTTTTTTTTTTTTTTTTTTTTTTTTTTTTTTTTTTCTGCAGATATCAGCATATTCTCCACAAACCTGCTGATTGCTCGAATTAGCCTGTGGTATTCATCTCAGGGGCTCATCAAGCCCCATTTGTCTCCTCTGAGTTTCTGGGTTTTTTTTTTTGTTTGTTTGTTTTGTTTTTTTGTTTTTTAAATGTCTTTACCTTCCTCTCTGGGCTCTTAACCAAAGGTTCTTCTCTAATACAATTTCTCAGCATATTAGATATTACACAACTATGTTGTGGATCAGTTCAATTGCTGGATGTTCTTGCAGAAGTCACTTTTGTCTCTAAAGAAACTAGAGAAAGAAGTGTGCCTGTGTAAGGGGAGATATTAAAGGTTTTAATTGCTGGGTTTTGCAAGGAACTTTTGAACAGGATCATAGAAGAAATGATTAAACAACGACGGAGTAAGCAATACAAAATTACGATCAAATGGGCTTTGCTAATGACTGCTAGCTGAAATAACACAAACTGGATAAAATAAATCAGTATACTGGATTGAAAGGGAATATAGACAGACTACCAGACACCTGAAGACGCAACTGTAGAATGAATGCTGAAGCTAATGCAATAGAAACCTTCAGAGTCAATCCTTGGAGCTCTTTGTACACTAAACCCGTGTGTCCCTTTATCTAGAAGCCCAGTTATCATGGAAGATCACATATTGAGTTGTGATTTGAACTATTTCATATCGGTTCTTTCTCTCTGTGTTCTCCCTGAAGCAGGGACTCATATAACCCAGATTAGACTCAAAGTCACTATGTAGCTGATGGTGACCTTGGACTTTTAACATGCTTGTCCCTTCATTTCAAGTTCTGGAAATACCAGTGTGTGCCACCAAAGTAGTTTTTTTGTAATGCTAGACGTCAAATCTAAGGAATTTTGAATGCTAAACAGGCATTCTAATGACTATGTCACACTCCTAGTACCTAATCTGCTGTTTCTTGTTCTTTTAAGGTCACCTTTTGGCTGTCTCTCCACTTGTGAGCATCACCCCAGAGTTGACAGTCAAATAATGAAAAGGCTTTTAACACTTGAAGAGGAGGAATCTAGAAGTGCTTCAGTGGGATGGCATCTCTGAGCCACTTAGAGTTCTGGACCCACTGGTTTTCCCTTGCCCATCTAAGCTTGGGCTCACCAGAGACTAATTTCCATGTAATTTTCTCCCTGTGTTCATAGAATACCAATAGAAAAAGATACAAATTTAAACCTATCAATTCCTATACTCTCTCCAGGAATAGCAGCATTTGTGAGGATTTGTGGTTTTGAAAGTCAGTTCTCCATCATTAGCTTATTTGGTTCTCATTATCCATCTGATATTTTTCCATTGCCAGGTGATGAGACAGAGAAGGAAGAGAGGGCATATTGTCCAAGATCTTATTGCTAAAGTTTTCAAAAGAAGTTACCAGAAACCAGTTTTTCTTAGTATTAAACTCTGCCTCATGTAGAAAGCAAGTGCACGGTCCTCAGAAGCCTGAATCCTATTGTGTGTGGTTTCAATTGAAACAGCTTTTTAAATCTCGATATCAAAGTGTCAGATAACGGGTGCCATGCTTTAATTTGTAGACTGGATTCATTGTAGCTATTGATGGCTTCATCTTTGGACATTTTAAAAGGTGTAATGGCTTCAAGGCAATCCAATAAGCAGGAGAGGGTCCTGGAAGGTTTCCAGTTAAAGTATAGGAATGACACCTAGTAACACAGACAAGCAATGAGTAAAATCTCTGTGACAATCTCCCTCACGTAACACTCATGCTGTATTAGACTTTATGTTTCTGGTGTGTGTGTGTGTGTGTGTGTGTGTGTGTGTGTGTGTGTGTGTGTGGTATGAAAAGGTATACCTAGAAACCTTAGTAGAAAAATATATTAACTTCTAATCTGCTTTCTAGTCATTAGGAAAAAGACTTTCTGCAGGATCCTGGAGGAAAGGGAGGATGACCAGACTGAGCTGAGTCCCTGTTTGGAGCTCTGCCTATTCCACTTTCAAGACTGTGGTATCTGTTTGCAGTCCTGGGAACTCACCTTCCAGATCTTAGTAGTGTGCTCCGAGGCATGCCTGGCCCTGGGAAGTAGAATCAGAACTGTAGGCTGGGGTTTTGACAGGATGATATCAGGCAGGCTTCTAAAATAGTTACCTCTACGATGAGCAGACATAGGTCAAGGGATCAAACATGAAGCAACCCAGGCTTTGTCTCCTATCCTCATCCTCTAGAAAATACAAGAAAAGGAGATTCCTCCCCATACCCATCCCAACTCTTAAAGAAATTTGAGCACATCTCCAGCTTCAACTGAAAGAAACTTAAAAGTCTTCAGGGACAGTGTGGTCGTGTTGCATTTAGAATGCTGGTGTCTACACAAGAAGCCAAACATCAATACTGGGCTGAAGCCACATGTTCTCAACTTCACACTGGAAGCTGGGGCATCCTCCTCATCCTTTACCCCTGACCTCTTGTTTTGCTGACCTTTAATTGGGGCCCTATGGGCTGAAAAGAACAGGGAAGTCAGAGACAAGAGGTTTATATTCCAGCATTGCTGATCTTTAATACTTTTTATTTTTATGTAGTATTTTGGCATATTCTTTACTGTTCCCAAACTCATGCTACCACCATACAGCACTGCATGGGACTTTTTAGGAGGTATTTGATCTTCTCGGTGACATTCTCTTTGCCATCATCTGACCTAAGAATATGGCACTCTTATTAGATTCTCCCTGCTATAGTCTGTTTACACCTCTCGTGACCCCACTGGACTAAATCCAAAATAATTCCACACCAAATCTTTTCCAGTTTTCTTGTCCTAACATATCACACTTATATTCTTTGACTCTCACTAAATCCAATCCCAACTGCCAAGACCTATGCTCTGCTCTACGGGAAAAGGTACCCAAACTATTTCTAAGATACCATATTATTCAAATATGAGCCCAATTGTAAGAAATGTTTTGGGGGTTCTTTGTGTTATCTTATTGGAGCTCTTCTCCTTAAGGTTGAGGTGTGTCAAACCTCTGAATTTTCTGCATTAAATCAGAATGGGATTGCCACTTGTCTGAAGCTATCTTCCAAAGTTTATATTTAAGGTAAAACAAACAAAACCCCCAAATAAGCAATTTTCAAAACTAACAGGAGAAGGTTTTTAAGAGTTCTTCAAGGGGTCATTCATTTACTGTTTGAGAGCTTTTTTAGGGAGTCCTCCAATGATTTGAGCACATAATGATTTTCCACACACATGCACACACACACACATAGACAGAGCGGGGGGGGGGACACACAGCACCCTATCTCTGTGGTAATATTTGCACTGCTACTAAGAAGACACACATGAGCCTGTGGACTTCAAGCCAACATTGGGATTCTCAAGGAACTTTGGAGTATTTGACCATGGAAAGTCTGTGTATTTGTTACATTTTTAATAAGCAGGAATTCTTTGGCATCATAATTTCTCTTATGCAATTCATGGATTCTTCTGGATGTGAAACATACATAGAATGAACCAAGTCACTCAAAAGCCCTTTTCTAAAAGTGTATTGCAAATCACTACAAGAGGCTAAAAGGCTAGGAGAGTCATTTCCTGTCATGGCTTTCAAGGGCACTTATAATTTAAATTAGCTCTTAGAGTGTTCTAAACTTCTCAAATACAATGCGTTCTAAATGACTTGCTATGGAAAACATTGACCAAGCCCAGGACACTTTAATCAATGAGTCAATATGGGCCTAAGGAATGGTCATGGATCTCTGAGCTAGATTCTCAAGGAGGCTGCCAACTGCTTGACTTTAACCAGCTAATGTCTGGAATGATCTAATCACATAGCTCTTACCTAGTTGTTTCTTGGCCACCTAGGAGGCCAAAGAACGGGCCACCACAGGCTCATGGAGAGAAGGCACTCTTAGCAGAACTCCCTATGAATTTCTTTGCTCACTCATATCCCTGAGGAGACAGGGTATCAACAGCTCACTCCCTGTAAAGTGGGGCCAGCTCCACGTCAACATGAGGATATACAAATCTAAATCATTAAGGCAAGTCATTCTCATTTTCTTTCATTCAGATTGCATTAGAATTAGTATGGAAAAACCAGTCGGGATTAATCTTAGGAGGCTCTGAGTATGTGTAATATGTTGGGTTATGGACTCCCAGCTTCTACAAAGGACCTCTGAGTTTAATTTTTTTTTTCTCATCATGAAACTAGAATACTAAAATTCTGCCTATCCAGTGGTTTGTTGGGAGGACTGGGCAATATAATCAAAATGCTGTGTGTTGTTGTTACAGTAGAACATTGAACCAGAAGAGCTTGATTTTTCCAGTGTGAGTTATGTAGAGCACTACCTCAATTAGAGTGCCAAGTTAGTTTATAGAATGTTTACACACATGCCACAGAAAATCTCACTGCCCACAGATTATTACTTTACATTATAGTGTTATTTCTTCCTGTGTTAGTTTTATTTACATGTTTTGGGGGAATAAAATCATGTTGAATCTATAATTGAAAGTTTGGGATATGTAGTGCAAGGTAAACACTGAGCCAAGGTGTCTTTTGGGGTAAACAATATACTGGAAGAGTTATTAATTCCACAGATAGACATTAGCATTCAGACGCTATGACGATAGTTAGTGGGCTCTGATGTGAGTTCAGACCTAAATGCTATAGCGACATACAGACAGATTGTGGGTCCTTTGTTGAGAGAGGCTTAGACCACTACATAAGGAAGTGGTATGGGAATCTGTTTTCATAGTTCTAAGAGGGAGGTTTCATGCCAAATGATTGATGAATACTCCTCAGAATGGGCATCCAGCCAGGCTGACCCTGAGCTCTAGATGGCAGGGCAGAAGGTTCTACACTGCCAGGAAGGAATGTGAATTCTGAGAGAAGTGGGGGAGCACATGTAGTTAAGGTATAGCCCTCTGATGTACTGGAACCAGGCAACTGAAGCTTGGAAATTTACAAAGGAAAAGAGTACCTATCGTTCTCCAGGAACCTGGGACCCTGGAAAGACTGCTACTGGGCTAGAGATTCATGAGGAGGCTCTTGGGAGGGGCTTGCTCATGATTCATTACCAAATTACTAGAAGTTTATTCCATCACTATAAATTGTTTTGGAAAAGGGTTTCTTAAATTTATTTCCACAACTAACTGCCAGATCCATTTTTTTAAAAGCGAGACAAATACCCAATCATAAATTAAATTAATATATCCTCAGTATTAAAACTGTTCAGTATTAAAACTCATTCATCATGTGTTACGTGATGAATCTTCCATGTATTTCACCTTTCAAAACAAAGCTTCAATATTTGCTTTAAATTGATTTTGATGTCTTCCTTCTTTCTATTCTCTCTCATATTTTATGTTCCTATGAATTTGATTACTCTAGGTACTTCATTTGAGTAGCATTACAGAGTGCTTGTCTTTTTGTGACTGGGCACATCTTATTCATGAACAATCAAGTAAAATAATTTTTGAATTTTCAAAAGCTCTGTCTCACAATCTCTCTAGAATAAAGAGTATATAAGAGAGTTCCCCAGCGAGAAGAAATCTACTTCTGTGGTAGGGTTCTGTGCACTGCATGGCAACGGTGCTTCATTTTTCCTCTGATCATTTTAAATTGTCATGATGTGCCCATGGTTTGCAAGGGCAACTCAACACAAGTGGAAAAGGAGATCACGAGGAAAGAAAATGAGAGAAATATTTTGTTTTAAATCCTGACAAGTGCCGGCGCCTGCCTCTGATTCCGGCACTCTGGATGCAGACACAGGCGGATCATTTGAGGCCAGCCTGTTAGACAATGGAAGGGTCCAGGACAGCCAGGGAAATCCTGTCTCTAGAGAAAAAAGATCCTGACCAGGTAACAAGGTGACAAATGGAAGTGGGCTTCTGCATGCGTTCTCTAAAATCATTTAGAAAGCACGAGAAAGGAGATATCATAGATTTCTAATATTTAAAAGCCATTCAGTCCAGAGGAGACTGAAAACTATTGCGACTTGCCATGTGCGTATCCTGGTGGGTGCATGAGTAAGGAGCTGGTAGTGAAATCCAAAGAGAAAGGCAGAAGTGCAGCACAGTGCAGCTTCCAACTAACTTCATGTTCACCATGGTTATTTCTTGAATTTCCTTTGCTTTCCTATCAGGCCTTTAGATGCCAAAATTAGTAGGCCATAGAAATATATATTCACCCCTCAAAAAAGAAAGGAAACCTTACTCAGATATTTTCTAGTTCCATCCATCTGACTGCAACATTCATGATGTCCATGTTTTTAATAGTTGAATCGAATTCCATTATGTAAATGAACCATGTTTTCTGTATCCATTCTTTGGTTGAGGGACATCTGGATTGCATCCAGTATCTGCTATTACAGATAAAGCTGTTATGAACACAGTGGAGCGCATGTCCTTGGGGTATGGTGGAGCATCTTTTGGGTATATGTCCATGAGCAGCATGGCTGGGTCTTCAGGTAGAACTATTTTCAATTTTCTGAGAAACTGCCAGATTGATTTCCAGAGACATTTTATAAGTTTGCAATCTCACCAGCAATGGAAGAATAATTCCCCTTAATAAGTGCCAGAGACCCAGGATGAGGGAGATTCCCAGGAGTCAATGCAGGTGGTTTTAGCAGAAATGACCAACAGTGGGGATATGGAAATGAAGAGACCATTCCCAGTAGCTAGACAGGATGCTCTTTTGAGGGAGAGAGACAGCAACTCACCTATAAAGCTTCTGACCAAAAATTAGCCCCGTCTAAGAGAAATGCATGGATAAAGATGGAACAGAGACTGAAGGAGAGGCCAACTTTTGAGACCCACCCCATGAGCAGGCACCAATCCCTCACACTATTAATGATGCTATGTTGTGATTGCAGATAGGAACCTAGCATAGCAGCACTCTGAAAGCTCTAGCCAGCACCTGATTGAGACAGATATCTATAGACAAACATTGGATGGAGGTCAGGGATCCCTGGGGAAGAGTTAGCAGAAGTATTGAAGGCCTTTAAGGAGATGGAAACCCTACAGGAAAAGCAACAATGCCATCTAACCTGGACCACTGGAGCTCCCAGAGACTTAGCCACCAACAAAAGAGCATACACAGGCTGATCTGTGCCCCTCCCCCTGCCCCAGTACATATGTAGCAGAGGCTTGTCATGTATGACCTCAATGGGAGAGGAATGTTCCTAGGCCTGCAGAAGCTTGATGCACCAGGGTGAGGGGACAACACCAGGGGGGGGGGAGTGCCCTCTCAGAGGTGAAGAAGAAGGAGTTTGGGGGGAGGAACTCTGAGGGAGAACTGGGAGGGGGTACATTTGGGAAGTAAGTAAGTAAATAAATAAAATTTTAAAAAACGAAAGAAAAGACAACAAAGGACATTTGAAATATGGAAGAAAATCCCTGGGGAGTGATCAAAGATTTAAATTAAATACAGAGTAAAGTTCATAACACATTCTTAAATTACACAGGAGATGAGGCTTGGTGGTACAGACCCATAAACCTAATTACTCAGGAAGAAATGTAGATAAAAGAGTTAATAAACTAAGAGCCATAGATAAAAAACAACCCAAGTCAGTGTATTAGATAATGTAATAAATGAACATGAGAACTTAGATGATGAAAATTACCAAAAAATTAATAATCTGGCCAAATAGATTTAAGAACTGCTTTGTATTCTGTTAAGAAAGGACAAAGAGAAAATACAAACCAAAAACTAAGAAATGCAGGGTATAGAAGATTTGAAATCAGGCATATGACTAATAAGTCAACACTTAAGAAACTAAATGATGTTTAACTACAACAAAACACTAAGAGATTAACAGAGGTGGCCATAACCAAATGGAGATAAGGTCATTTTAGTGACATTATTCTTTATGCAGAGGAAATTGAAGCTACTAGTGGCTAATGTCCTGTGCTGAGGCAGCCTCCGGATGAACCGAAACTGGATGGGGAGGGGAAACTGCAGATTTAGAAGAAAATACATTATGCTGTCTTTGTAAGGTAGAGATAAGAAGAGACTCTTATGATCTCAAAAGTGCAAATTAATATGTTTTACATGACTGATTCAACTCACCAATCCTCCCAGAAGTTTAGACTCTAAAAAAGATACCTTGGAAAAAGATCTATTTCTGAGTGATATTCATATTCCCAAGTCTTATAGAGAGGACACCAAAGACACAAATGAGAAATTTCATTTGTTTATTTACACTCTTTTGACAAAGGGTCCTTTTGGATATTCCCAGCTGTCCAGGAACTTGAAGCATCCTCCTACTTCTACACATTAAGTGTCAGGATCATAGGCACTTACAATAATACATACCTAAGAGTAAGTATAGTGACTAATTATTATACTCCAGGGTTGTTTTCAATGTGGGGGGAGGCGGGGATAGTAAGGCAGCATTTGGAATTGACTCCAGACTCTTTCATCTGCTAAGAAAACATGTTATCTCCATCCAGTCTGAGATACTCTTTGATACCTAGAACATTAAATAGTACCTGGCATATTGAGAATGTGTGGATGCCTGCCATAAAATACCCTGTATTATTGATGGGTGCAAAGACCAATACTAAATCTGAATGTGAGTTTAATAGTCCCATCCCTGGCTATACACTGGGGAGATGCTTAGACAGGACTGCGAAGGAGATAAGCAAGAACATTGTCGGTGGTGGTGGTGGTGGTGCTGGTGCTGGTGGTGCTGGTGGTGTGGCTAGAGCTGGTTTGACAGCCATCACTGAATATATGGCAAAATCAGCTTCCATGCCATGAAATTCCAGAAGATAGTGAACAGTAATAGGTTGAAGATACCCAGTAATATGGATGGAACCTGAAAGCAGTATGTCTATTAAAAAGAACATTACAAGAAAGTAGGGATGCACAAAAGCATCTACTTAGCATGATATATAAATATGCAAAAATTTATAAAGAGTATATCCAAATAAATGTTTATACTAAACATAGAGGATTGTATCCTTATGTGGCATGGGCAGTATATAAATTAGGACCTGGTTATAGGGCAAGGGAACTGAAAAACACAATAAGCTATTTATTTCTTTCACAGAGATAGCAAGGGACTCAGAAATCCAATGACCCAGCCTTTGACATCAACAGGCAGACAAAGACAGAGAAGCAGGCAAATGAATGAGAAGGAATTCTGAAATGGCCTACTTTTAGGAAGGCTGTCCACACGAAAGACTTTCCTTCCTGCAATCAGCTTCAGGGGAAACCTAAGACTCTCCTCATTTCCCAGTGATAGAAGAAAAATTCATGGAGAGGAATCTGTGTGGCTGGTGGTGTTTTACTTCAAGTAGGGATCCTAGAAGGCCAGGTGCAAGCACACAAGCCCTTGACATTAAAGTATCTTTGCTGGGATAGAAGCACAGACCATAGAAGAGCTCATGAATAAATGTGTGCCTTGTATCAGCACAATGCCACAGCTGTGGAGTGTTTTCCCACTGATGCTTCTGAGGGCTGAATCATCCTGTATCTAGTATGAGGGGGAAATGGAGGACTAGCCATAAATTAAATTAATTAATACATACATGTATACATACGTACATGCATTGAAAGATGCCAAATGCTTCCTATTCTGTGCAATAGAAATAAATTGATAGGAAACATTTAAAAAGTAGACAGGCTGATCTATGTTTTAACTAAAACTCTGATCTCTCTCTCTCTCTCTCTTTTTCTTACACACACACACACACACACACACACACACACACACACACACACGGACATAAAAGACCTGAAAACAGCCATATAGATGAATACAACATACTGACACAATGCCAATTTCAAGTTAAAAATGTAGACCACCTATTGGGGATAAGATTTCTTGCTTGCAGGCATTACTCCAGCAAAACGAGCATGGATCTGATGCATGTGCTCTTAATAAATCTTATTCCATATTCCGTGGGTACTATTAAAATGGGACTAAGAGAAGTGCTTCAGGAACACTGGGACTATTGTCAGTAATTATAGGGAAAAACAATAATGGCTGTCTCTGCTTTGAGGAGCGTTTACAATTAGCTGTAAATGCCACTGTACCAATATTTGCAGTAGGGGACTTGGCACTAGAGAATTCAATAAACAAATCAAATTTTGCAAGCGGAAAAAGAAAATGGCAGTATCTCCTGTTTCCACTACTTCTCCCTGGTAACACGGGGGTAAGCATGAGAGTCTCTTCCTAAGAAAGGACAGATTAAGCCAGAACTCCTTATCAATCTGCATGAGAAACTCAAGGTGTCAGAATTAAGTCCTGCAGGCTCACAGCATGAGATGAGAGTAACATGCAGACAGCCCAAGCATCAATATTCCAAAAAAGCAACTAGATAATTGCTTCATATCACATCTAGCACACAGTGATAAAGAATGTCAGAGTAATTACTCCTAGGATACCAGCGACTGCCACACCGCAATTATCATCACGGCCTGGCTTGGTTCGTGTGTGATTGGGTCTCTCTTGCTGCTGCCAGATTATCTCCTTGCAGATCTGTCACTCGGATTATTAGATCTAGCTCTGGGAGGCACCAGGGTTCCTATGGAACCACAGAGATCAGAGTACCCCAATTTAACATTCACTTCTTACTGGTAAAAACACACACTCATTTGACAAAAGTTGACATGAAGGGAAAGCTTTGAAGATTGAACCTGAGACTGGATGTCTATTTTGTAGATTTTCATCAGTCCTCTGCGTTTCAGAGTATTTTCTTCCTAAGATGCCCAATAATGAAGATGATGGAGACAAACGCTGTAAACAAGGGGTGTTTTTTGCCTTAAGATGGAAATAGAAGCAAAACTTTGGAGGTGGGGCTAGAGGTTTTTGTCCTCTCTCTCTCCCCCCACGCCCCTCAGGCTTTCTTTGTGCATCAGCCCTGGCTGTCTTGGAACTCACTTTGTAGACCTGGCTGGCCCTGGACTCACAGAGATCAGCCTACCTCTGCCTCTGGGGTGCTAGGATTAAAGGCCTGTGCTACTATACCCAGCCTATGACTTCATTCTCTTGCTTTTTATAAAATTCTGGGTGGAGCCACAGCCTAGTGATACACATTAACAGACAGACAAGCATAGCCAAGCAGGACAGCAAATGGATGGCATTCACAGCTCCTGAGCAACCTGGGGAGTCTGCAGAATGAATATAACCAGATCCTGTAGGAGAGTAGCCTATATGCGGAGGCCTCCCTGTTTTGTGCTCCCTGTCTTGTACATTTTTCAGTGGCTGCAGAAACATATACCGGTTTTTGCTGTTTATCTGACCTGGAGAGACAAAAAGATACCTGATACTCAAAGCCTCACTAAATATCTCCAAGTATTGACTCTCTTAACAAGGGGAGTGATGATTTATTGAGCAGTTACTGCAGACCTGATATAGAAGTACTTCACATACTCACATTTGTTGTCACATTTAAGCCACTCTGTGTGGTGTTATTATAACTCCCATAGGAGAGGTAAGCACACTTTAAAACACTGGGAGGTGAAGAAATGGGACAAAAGCTATATAGCTAAGTAGCAATGCCGAATTGAACCTGCGAAGTCGGACTTGAAAACCCTCATACATGCCTACAATGGGGAAAAAGCGCTACAGTGAATTCATTAACAATTAGCAATCAACTGACAGAGATCTAAAACCTGTCAGTGTGCACTGAGTGGTCCATAACTCCCGGCCTAAATGTGCTTCATCAAGTTCATGTTGGTCTAGACTGCAATTCACGTTGATATTCTGAGAAAAATACAAAGGAACAAAAGAGAAAGAGGGAGAGTGGAGAGGGTGGGCTGGGGTTACCAGTGCCTGCAGAGAAAGAGAAGCTTGGTTTAATTTCCTGTCATACAGATAATTAGGCACCAAATAGGTCCCAAAGGTAATTAAAAACATAATAAACCTAATGAAACAAGGGCTGTATCCTGGCTAAAGAGGAAAACATAAAAGGTATAAATCACTAGCAAGTCTTGGATTTCTTCAGTGGGTGTACTGTCCTCTTTGTTTTCTAAGGATGGGTGTTCCTAAATGAGGGGTTTTGCTCTATGCAGGTTGTGGCTGAGCCATCATCACTGTAAGAAATAGTATGGCAGCTGGGGAAGGATGGAAGGCCCTAACGGGGTTAGGAACTCCACAGGAAGACCAACAATGTTAACTCACCTGGACCCCTTGGAGCTCTCAGAGACAGAACCACCAACCAAAGAACATACACAAGCTTGTCCGAGGCCCCTGGAACATATGCAGCTGATGTGCAGCTCAGTCTACAGGTGGGTCCCCTGACAACTGGAGTGGGAACTGTCCCTAAAGCTGTAGTCTGATTATGGAATCTGTTTCCCAACAGGGCTGCCCTGTCTTGCCTCAGTGGGAGAGCATGTGCCTAATCCTGTTGATGTGTCAGTGTGGGGGGTAAGAACCCAGGGAGGTGGTTCTTACTGTCTCAGAGGAGAAGGGGAGGGATGAGGGGAATTCTATGGAGGAGGAAACGAGAAGGAGGACAGCATATGAGATCTAATGAGTATCTATTATCTATATCTACTGTATATCTACTGTATATCTCTCTATCTCTATCTATCTATCTGTCTGTCTGTCTGTCTGTCTGTCTATCTATCTATCTATCTATCTATCTATCTATCTATCTATCTATCTATCTATCTGGACAGAGAAGGAATGGAGAGAGAGAGGGAGAG